>NW_004567107.1:779944-781576 GCF_000260355.1 Condylura cristata | reverse complement strand
GCCAGCGCTGACCCAGGCCCCCCCAGCAGCAGGCCGTCGGGGCGGCAGGGGAGCCCCCGTGTCGGGCGTCTGCACAGGTGCACGTGGTTGTGCTGCGTGTGCTCGGCCCAAGGCGGCCCCGCGTGAGGGCGGGGGGCTGGTGGGAGGGGAGGGGTGCCTTGGGGAGGGGCCAGGCCTGAGGGTTCCCTGAGGGAGGGCAAGTGCTGACTCCCCTCCTCCCCGCCCCCGTGAGGGTCTGGCTGAGGGGGGCCATTTAGGGCAGATCCAGGCAACCCAGGGGACCCCAAAACCTGAGGTCCCACGTCTTCCTCAGTCTCCAGCAGGTGGCCAGGGCACCAGCACCCTCCCAGCTCCCTGCTGAGGGGCCCTGCGAGGGGGCAGCTGGGACCCGGCCCCCACTTGGGGAAGGGTCCGCGTGCCCTCGGTCCGAGGTGGCGGGTTCAGCCGGCTCTGGTCCCTGGCGCGGGGCCCTGGCTCGGCTCCCAGCTCCAGCTGGCCGCCAGGCAGGCGAGGGCTGGGTGCAGGGGCGGCCGGGCCTGGGTGAGGGGCCGGAGGGACAGGAAGGGCAGGGGCGGGAGCTGTTTACACAAGGGTCAGGCCCAGACTCAAGCCATGGCCACCCCAAGCGGGGCGGGGCGGCCCCCGGAGGCCCTGCGGCCCGCAGCGCCCGCCCGCGGCCGGCCTCGCTCCTCTCCCGCGCTGTGGGGGGCCAGGGTGGCTGCGTGCAGCTTGAGCCCTCCCGCCCGGGCGGAGGAGGCCCGGGGCTCCCTGGAGAGGCGCCCCGCGATCCCACCGCCCTCACACTGAGGTGGCGACGTGAACGTGGAGTCGTTTCCGTGCTGCGCCAGCATCCCACCGCCCGGCTCCAGAGCTCTGGCTGGACGCTGCGGGGCCCCGCCTCCCCGCACCCCAGCTGCCCTTCCGCCCACTGCCCGGGGCCGTGGCCCTCACGGCGGGTGGAGTGTGGTGCAGGCCTGGGCCTCAGCCCCCAGGCCACGGCCCGGCCACACCTCAGGCCCAGGCCACCGGCCCGGCCACGCCTCAGGCCCAGGCCACCGGCCCCGCCACGCCCCAGGCCAGGCCACGGCCCCGCCACGCCTCAGGCCCAGGCCAACGGCCCAGCCATGCCTCAGGCCCAGGTTGCCTCTGACCCACGCAGCCTGCCCGGCCCAGGCAGGGCAGAGGACTGGGCTGAGCGAGAGTGCAGGACTCCCCGGCCCGCAGGGCTCAGTACCCAGGTGGGGGCGAGGGCTCCCCTACCCCCTCCCCTGGCGGAGAGGCCGCCCTGTGCTGGGCCACGCGGCCTTAGCCCGGGGTGGGGGGGGCCTGGCCACAGAGGCTCGCCCGGGCCCGTCCCAGTCCCGCTGCCAGCAGGGAGAGAAGATAAACAAACCCCACTTAGCCGGGTAATTACTGGCTCTCGCACGAGTATCGAGATGATTAATGGTGGGAACCGGCCGGGCTGCCCGGCACGGTCACCCCGGGGTGGCTCCCTCCTGCTCGCTCCCCGTGTGGCCTGATCGCCCCGCGTGTGAGGCTGTGGCAAGGACGGCCCAGGCCGGAGCAAGAGACCCAGGGCCGCCCGCCAGGCAGCGCCCAGGCGGGGCAGGGCCTCGGGAAGGAGCCACAGCC
>NW_004567107.1:777515-778481 GCF_000260355.1 Condylura cristata | reverse complement strand
GACGGGACTGGACGCGCCCACCCCCGGCTCGGGCCTCACCGGCCATGGGCGGCGGGGGCCTCGGGACACACCAGCGGTGCCGGCTCAGGTGGACGGGAACTTCCTGCAGGGTGGACACGCTGGGCCTGGCCGTGTGGCCCCTGCGGCTGGACTCCCGCCGTGTGCCCCGAGCCCCTGCGCCCGGGCGCGGAAACACCTGCTCGCCCTGGCACGGGGGCCCAGCTCGGCACCCAAGGACACGGGCCGGGCCGCTTCCCCACCGCTGCCGGGCCGGCGCCCCTCTGGGCCGGCTGAGGAAGCGGGCGTGGGGATGCGTGGCGCGCCTGGCGTTAGAGCAGAGGCCCACGGCTGGGCTGGCGGTGGCCCCGCTGGCCGGGGCCGGGGCAGGAGCTGGGCGGCCTGGGCTCGGGTCTCAGGGCCGCTCCAGGCCGAGGTCCCGGCCACAAGGGCCCTTGTCCCATCCTGGCCGGCCTGGGCCACCCGCCCAGCCCTGCGCCCAGTGTGCAGGTCCATGGCCAGACGACGCGGGAGCAGGGGGTCCCCCACCCCAGCTGTCCCTGCAAGGACTAGCCGGTGGGCCCAGGCCTGGTTCGCGTGCCCCCAGCGTCCACTCACAGGACCGCCCGCTCACCCAAGCCCGCCCAGCTCGCAGCCACCGTGGCCCAGAAGAGGCGTGGTCAGAGCACACGGATGGCCCAGCGGCCATCCTGGCTCCCGGCGGGCGTCCCAGGCCGGGGCCGTTGCCCGGCGCCCTCCTGTCTGGCCGGTGTCTGAGGTGCAGCTTCTTGGCCAGGAGGCCGAGGGGCAACACTGCCCGCAGGGAGTGAATGGGCACGGCCGCGCCCCCACCTGGGCTCACCCCCACCTGGACTGGGGCCGGGGCGTGGGGCACGCGCTCCTGGCTCCCTCACTCCAGAGGTCACTCGCTGGGCATCCCCGAAACCCCGAGAAGATGCCTCGCCCCCG
>NW_004567107.1:775824-776469 GCF_000260355.1 Condylura cristata | reverse complement strand
GCCCGGGGCCAAGGAGCCCTGCCTGCAGCCCAGCCCTCATGGCCTCCAGGGCCCAGCCCCTGGGAGGTGCCTGTCCCTGCCCCGCCTTGGGACCGGAGGGCTCACCCCGAGCGGAGTGCGGGTGCAGGTGCAGGCCAGAGGGGCCTCCGGACACCTGCGCCCCAGCCCAGCCCAGCCCCTGCCCCCACCTGTGCCCAGACCGCGCTGCCTTCCTCTTCCCGGAACCGGGCACCACCACACTCCCCGGCCTCCCCGCAGGGCCGGGGCTCAGAAGCACCTCTGGGTCCAGCCAGGGGCCCCGCCCAGGCTGCGTGGGGGCGGGGCAAGGGGAGGCCTGCAGGCGCCTGGCCCCAGCTCAGCCAGAGCCCAGCGGGAGGACAGAGGGCTGGCCTGGCCTGGCCGCAGCGGCCAGACTGGAGCCATGCCCAGTGAGGCCCCAAGACCGGTGCCCGCGCTCCCTCACCAGCCTCCAGGCCCGGGCTCTGCGGGGCCAGCTTGTCCCATGGGTCCCTGTCCTAAGCCGGGATCCAGCCTTGGGGATCCCGAGGGAGGGCCCCAGGAGAGAGCGAGGGACAGAGGACACCATGGGGGTGCCCCTGGGCCCAGACCCCTGGTGGGACCCACACAGCAGGAGCAGAGGCAAAG
>NW_004567107.1:772338-775699 GCF_000260355.1 Condylura cristata | reverse complement strand
GGCCCCGCCCCGCCCCGCCGCGGCGCCTCCCTGCAGATGGCCCCAGCAAGTGTCTGCCGGTTCCCACGCCACACTGCAGGCCTGGGGGTTTGGCAAATTCTTTGCTTAGCTGTCAAGGCAAAAATATCGAAGAATTCTGGTCTGACTGAAGGGCTGATGGGGTGTTCCTTCCCCCTGGGGACATGAAAATAGCCGCAGATGTGCAGCGCCTGCGGGCCTGTGCCCTGGAGCCCGAACCCCACTTCCAGGCCCCTTTTCTTTTTAAAGGGGGGGTTGGGGGGGAGGAGACGGAAGTCCTGGACATGCTTAAATGTGTCTAGAGCGAATGGGAGGCGACCCGGCGGGCGGAGGGGGCCCTGAGGGCCAGGAGCCCCCCTGGGGAGGCTGGCCAGACTTGGGGGCTCCCCTTGGCATCCCCTGGCCTGGCTGGATTCTGCTGTGGGAAGCTGCATCTTTCAAAAGGGAAGTTTGAGGAGGAGGGAGGGAGGAGGGGGAGGGGAGGAAGCAGAGGGAGGGAGAGGAAGGAGGGAGCCGGAGGAGGGGGCCAAGGCTGTCTCCCAGCCGGCTGACTCAGGCCCAGGCTTCCTCTGCTGCGAGCCCAGGGGTGGGGCCATTAGTTTCGGCCCCTCCGGCTCTTTCTTTTTGGAGAAAGTTCTGAGCCTCCGAGGGGGGCTGGGGGCGGGGCTGGGAGCTCTGGAGGGAGGGAGGGGGGCAGGGAGGGAAGGAGCGGCCCTCCCCCCAGGGCCCCCCCTGTCGTGGGCGGGGGTTTGATCTGGGGACCCTGCCAGGCCCGGCCCACAGCCAGGCTCAGCCACCTCTGGCCCTTGTGCCCTGGGCCAGGCTCAGCCACCTCTGGCCCTTGTGCCCGTTGACAGCTTCCCTGTGGGGACCCCCCAGTGCCCCCCACACAGCCCCTGACGCAGCGCCTCCTCCCACCCCCCCACCCCCATGCCCAGTGTGCTGGCTGGGCCTCCCCCTCCGGGGCCCACCCGTGGCCCCCAAATCCCCGGCGCAGGGGAGACCTCTGCCCAGGGTCTGCAGCTCAGAGGCCCGAAGGGGGGTACCCTCCTCGGCCTGGGACTGGGGAGGCTCAGCCGACCCCAGCCCCCTGAGGCTCTGCCTCTGAGCAGTGCACGGGCACTGGCCTCTGAGACCTGGGCTCCGGTGGGCAGGGTTCTCTGTCCGCGACCATGTTGTTGTGGCCACCCAGGCCCATTTCTCCAGGGACAAGGACCAGGGGCCCCGGGCCCTCCTCGCGGCCCCCCAGGGCCTGCAGCGCCCCTGCTCCGAGGGAGGCCGGCCACCTGGCAGCGGCGGGGACCTGCCCGGGCAGCACCCGCAGGTGCGCGGACGGGTCTGCAGGCGCAGAGGCTGCGGGCCAGTGAGTGCGCAGGGCCCAGCCATGGCTGGGGGACCTGGAGCCCCTGGCCTGCAGCAGGACCCCGGAGGGCGCCGGCACGGAGCCCGCAGCCGGCTGAGGCCGCGACCCTGCAGGGACTGTGCCCTGATTCCGCCCTGGGTCTGGCCCCGGCCTCTGAGTCAGCCTGCCCTTGTGCCCGGTCCCTGACCCAGGACCACCGGCGGCGCCTGGCGACAGGGCGAGGAAGGACGAGGCCTTCTGGGGCTACCTCCAGGCGGGACGGACCGGCGCGGCCCGGGGTCCCCCTCGGGGGAGGCGCCTGCAGGGCACCGGCCACCCTGCTCCAGAATGGCCACGAGGCGCGGGCAGGGCTCAGCCAGACCCAGCCTGCGCCCACCCCCCAGCCGCGGTGCTCCTGGGCAAAGGGGGCTGGTCACAGGCCCTCACGTGGGCCAGGTGGGCGGGGCCCAGGCCCCTGGGGACAGGTGCCTTTTACCATCGAGATGACCTGGGTTCAGGGATTTCCCCACGGCCCCACAGACCAGGACATGGGCCCACCCCAGCAGAGTCCCGCCCATGCCCCCACCTCAGTGCGCTCCCGAGCCCAGGTCGTCTGCCCACCGCCCGCGGGCCTCGCCACACCTCGCCGACCACTCTTCCCTGGGCGTCGGGGTCACTGGAGCTCTGCCGGGGACAATGCCCCCACCCAAGCCCACAGTGGGGGCTGTGGGGGCGGCGAGGCCACGGCTGCCCTCTGCGGAAGGAGGTGGGGCCCAGTCCGGCGCGGGCTGCAGACTCCCAGGGCCTTGTCCCGTGGGCCTGGCTCTGGGTCCGGCTCCTGTGAGCAGGCCTGCGGCGCCGTCCCACTACCCCACCCCGTGAGCTCCGGGGGAACCCGGAGCCCGTGCCCACCCCACCCCTGTTTGTCCTAAGCTCGCGGTCCACTGTCCAGGCTGCCTCTAGGCCCTGGCCACTGCAGCCTCAGCTCCTAGGCCAGGAGAACCCCAGCATTGCCGTCCCTTGGGCTCCGAGCGGGGCGTTGGCAAGGCTCTAGCAGAGGGGGCACCCAGAACTCTCGGGGGTGCTTTGTGACTGACAAGCTCTGGGCTCCCTCCCAGCCCCCAGACACCATCGTCATCGTTCTCCTTGGCCCTGGTGGCCCAAGCAGCAGCCCCAAGGTGAGTGCACCCCAAGGTGCTGCCTGGGCCACATGCGTCACCGAGTGCCCGGCTCTGGGTGGGCAGAGTGCAGGTGGCTGCAGGCCCGGAGCTGCCTACTCCAGTGTGCCCCTCCCCGGCGCCCGGGGCGCCCCCTCGTGCTCTCCCACCCACGCTCCCCTCCCCACAGGCTGCTCCTGGTGAAGGGTGAGATCTTGCTCCCTTTTGGCCTGGGGTCACTCGGGGGCAAGGGGCAGTGGAGGCAGAGGGACCCAGGGTTGGGGGGTGCAAGGGAGAGACTGCAGACCCACAGACCCCTCCTCCTGGAAACTGCCCCCAGGCAGGGCACCTCTGCAACAGCGGCCTCCAGGGGCTCCCTCCCGCTCTGGCTCTGCGCACCACCCCAGGCTTCTCCAGGTTCTGAGAAAGGAGGGGGTGGGGGGGTGCTGGGGCCCCAGCTGCAGGCCTGCCCGGGCTGTCCCCCTGTGTGCCAGTGGCCGCTGGCCCTGCGCAGCCCTGCCCTGGGGCTCAGCCTCTGACCTGTGCGCTCCCCCAGGGGGTCCCTCTGTCTCCGGGGCTCCGCCTTGGGTGACCCCTGCCCTGCAGTACTTGGGGGTGAGGGCCCAGTGTGAGCCCCTGAGCTTTGGCTGCACAGACACACGGCCGGCGATTGGACGGCCAGTGCCTTCACAGGCCCGGCACAGCAGCCCCAGGGCGCAGAGAGCCCTCTCAGGGCAGAATCTTTGCCCGCAGACCAGGGGGTCCAAGCAGGCTCTCGGGACCCCCAGGGACAGCAGTCAGCGGGCAGGACAGTGACCGAGGCGCGTCTGGGGCCGTCGCTGCC
>NW_004567107.1:768406-771184 GCF_000260355.1 Condylura cristata | reverse complement strand
GCGTGGGGCTCGCCGCGCGGCGGGCGGGCGGGCCGGAGCTGCCTGCTACTTTTCGGTTTGAATCGAGTTGGTTTTGGTTTCCTGTTACTCTTTGGGGCCATTATCTTCTTTCTTCGCCTCTGGCCCGAGCCGGGGGCGGATGTTGGGGCGCCGAGAGTGGGGCCCGGGCGTCGCTTTCGCCTTTCCTGCCCGCGCGCCCGGCGGGACCCAGGCGCGGTGGGCAGCGGCGGCCTCTGCCGGGTTAGGAGAGTTGGCACAGAGCCGCCGTCCGCTTCTGCTCCCCTCGGCGCCCCCATCCCGCCTTACAGCCCGAGTGGGGTGTGGGGAAGGCCCCCTGAGCCTGGTGGGACTTTCACTCTTGGAGTTCAAGTGTGGAAGCCCGGTGGGGGCGCGGGGGGCGCAGGGGAACTTGTTCCTGGCTCCACTGCCCTCGGCAGGGCTCTAGCCGTGACTAACGCCTCGCTGCCCCTGCCAGCTGGGGTGAGACTCAGCCCCCCACACCCAGAGGTTGGATGGAGTGCCTTGTCACCCCCCTCCGGGCGCCTCGGCAGCGGGCAGCGGGGGGCTTAATTTACACAGCCTGGAGGGAGGGGCCTGCTCCCCTGAGCCCTCCCCGGCGGTGGGTCGAATTCCTCCCCGACAGCGTGCCAGTCCCCTTCCCCGGCGAGCTCCCTGGAGGTGCCCTGGGGAGCGGGGTGAGGCGGGGCGCCGGTCCCCAGGGCAGTCCCCAGCCGAGGCGGCCACAATGGGCTGCTCTGATTCCCGGCCGGCTCTGTCGGCGGGGCGGGGCGCAGGCTTGCAGCTGTCGCATTTTCCCACGGGGGGGGGGAGCAGGGTGGCCGCGCCCCCAGCCCCAGCCCGCCCGGCGGAGTGCGTTCACCAGACAATCGAGGCCGCTGCGTGGCCCAGCCCGGCTCCCCAGGGAAGGGGGAGAGGGGTGCGGAGTGAGGCGGCCCCTCAGCCCTGGCCGGCAGACCTGCCACCTGCGCCCGCCGCCTCTGCCCTGGCCCCGGCCCCACTCGCGGTGGGCCCCGCAGGTGGGCTTCCTGGGCCCCAGCCCGCAGGCGCTGACCCTGTCCGCCCCTCCCCCAGGCCTGCGGTGTTCCCAGCCCGGAGAGAGCTGTCTGAATGGCGGGGAGTGCCAGGTCCTGGCCAACGGCACCGAGGCCTGCCTGTGAGTATGCCGCGGCTTCTGCCGAGCTGCAGGGCCGGGACAGAACACAGGGCCATTGTCTCCTGGAGATGGCCCAGGAGGCTGGGCGCGTCACGTGCTACTTTTATTGGACAAAGTCTGGCAATTACTTAATCACCAGCAATTATGACGCTCAGCAGCGGGGCGGCCCTGGAGGTCCCACACGCCCCGGGCCACCTCGGGTTCCTGGGGTGCTGGCTGCCAACCCCAGCACCCCGATTCTTCCTGAGGTCCCTAGGAACAGCTGACCTGTCAAGGGGGACTCGGGGCCACTGTGGGGAGGCCCAGGCCCCAGCCTCCGCCACGTGGGGAGCACCTCGTGGGCAGGTGCGTGCCTTTTCTGGACAGGTGAGCACCTCGTGGGCAGGTGCGCACCTCTTCTGGGCAGGTGGCGCCTCTGTGCAGGTGAGCGCCGCTCCTGGCCAGGTGGCGCCTCCCAGCCAGAAACGGCAGGCCTGGAGCCTGCCCCCCATGCCCGCAGGGGCGGGGGCTCGCCGCAGGTGGGTGTGGGGGGGCTCCTTCCTGTCCTGGGGCCACTCAGTCCCACCTGTCCTGCGGGCCCTGGGGCGGCCTGGGCCTCTGCTGCCACCCTGAGTGTTGGGGGTGCAGGCTCAGCCCTGCCTGCCCCGAGCTGGGGCACCCTTCAACTTGAGCCCCTCCCTGACGGGAATGAGGAGGAGGGAGCCCCCACCCCGGCGGCGGTCCGCGCCCTCATTCCAACGGCTGGGGAGCCGTCCCCCAGACAACCCCAGCCGGCCTGCTGCCCCCCCAGCCAATTAAGCAGGTCCGGAGCGGTTCACTGGACAGGGCGGTTGTGTCTGTGAGATGCTAATGAGCACCCACCGCTTTTTTTCTGCTTTTTCGGGGCCTTTTCTCCTCCCAGAAGCCTCGCGCCGCTCCCTGCCCTAAATCTCGCTCCCTTTCATTCAGAGGCCGACAGCTGGGGTTCAGAGGCGGTGCAGGCCCTTTGTCGGGGCGGATTAATGCGCTGTGATTAATTATGCGGCTCCCAGAGGCCGCGCTGGTGCCCGGGGCGGTCTCCGTGCCCGGTGGGGCGAGGGTCCGCGGCGGGAGCCGTCTCTGGGGCCGCGCGGGGCCTTCCTGCGCCGAAGCGTCTGCCGCGGGAGCCGAAGGGGTGTCGGGGGACAGGCCGTGGCGGCCTCTGGATCGGTCTGGGGAGAAGGTGCCAGCGTGCCGTGCCCGCCCCACCCCAAACCTGGGCTCTGGGGGCGTCCTGCCGCCCGAGCCGGGCCTCTCGGCCCCCTCCCCGGAGCCTGGGCCCCTCCTCCTTGGCGGGACGCCCGCCCGCGCTGGCCACGGAGCCGGCCACAGAGACCCCATTGTGCACCCCGGGGGTCCACTGAGGCGTCAGGACGGAAGTCACCCCAAGGCGCCCCCTCGGGCGGCGCCGCATGAGGGGCCCGGGGGCGGTTTGGGACTGCTGTGGCGCCCGAGGGTCAGCTGATGCGAGCCGGCCAGCCCGAGGTGCCGGCTTCGGGAGCCCCGCTGGCGGGTGAACCCCAGCCCTGCAGTCCCCCGCCGTGACGCTCAGAAAGCCCTCTGGCCCCCCGCGGCCCGCCGCAGCC
>NW_004567107.1:764120-766206 GCF_000260355.1 Condylura cristata | reverse complement strand
GCACGCAGCTGGAAGGAAGCACCCCACCTGCGCGGCCGGCCTCGCCCCTCCTGCCCGGGGACCCAGGGGTCTGCCCTCGCACCCACCAGGGCCCCAGCATGACTCAGCCCCGGGCCAGCTACCCGCCCCCGCGTGGCCCTGGCTGCCGTGGGCACGGGGGGGGGTTGCGTGAGAGCAGGTGGCGGCCACCTAGGCGGCCGAGGCCCGGCGGGGCTGGGACGGGCTGGGGACGGCCTCGGGACGGCCTCCCACCGTTTCCTCTCCGTGTTATTGACGGGCGGAAACTGCACGGTTACTGGAAATGAGCGGTTTGGGGGAGAAGCCAGCGCCGGCCGGCGTGTTTCCCCGACAGCCTGTCAGTAAGACGCTGACGGGGCGGGCGGGGGCGCGGCGGAGGCCGGCTTGGGGTGCTTGGCCCGGCGGGTCCTGCCCCCCGTCCCCGCCCCGTGGGCGGGAGGCCCTGGGACTTCCCCTGCAGCGTCAGAATGAGGGCGCTGGGCCCCCAGGGAGAGCCGGGCCGGCGGCTGAGGGCGGGCTGTGAGCCGGTGCCCACACGTGGCGGGCCCAGCCCGGGGCGCAGGGCTCTGCCCTGCAGGACCTCAGCAGGGAGTGTGCCGTGCTCGCCGGGGCCTAGGCAGCCCTGGCGGGGCGTGAGGCAGCGGCCCTGGGAGGCCTGACTTCCGGCCTGACCCCACCTCCGCTTGACCCCGCTTCTTCCCTGCTGGGATGGGGCCCACAAAGCCACGCCCCACGCCGGAGCTCACGCCAGTGCCTCGGCCTCCTGCAGAAAGCCCCTCCCAGGCCGGGCAGCCCAGCCCCAGGACCCCCACCCACTCCCCCAGGCCCAGCCAGCCCGACCCCCTCTGTCCACCGAAGTGGCCCGTGGCCACCGGCTCTGGCCCGTCTGCCGTTGGCGTGTCCAGGGGCCGCTGGCCGGGAGGCGGGCGGCCAGGCGTGGGTGGGCCTGTGTGCCAGCAGGCCCGGCTGGGAGAGGAGGCCGGAGGGAAAGAGGGTGCTGGCCGCAGGGTGGGGTGACCTCGGCCTGGAGCCTGCGGTCTCTGCGTGGCCTGGCCACAGGCGGCACCAGCTCAGGCCGGCCCCTGCCGGGGCGCCAGGGACCTCGAGCTTGCGGCTTCCTGGCACGGGTGGGGGCGGGGCGGATGTGCTGCGGCGTGGCCCTGCGGGGTCACGGCCACCCTAAGCGAAGGGCGGTCAGCTCCAGCCGAGCAGGTCGTTCTAGGCCAGCTTGGGGCAGACCGGGCGGCTCCCCTGGGGGTGCCCCAGCGGTTCATGTGGGAAGGCCCTTGGCCCCAGGAAGGTGAACCCGGTCTCCTGTGGACGTGTGTCCCCAGAGGGCCTTGGAGTCCCCCCTGAAGCGAGTCTGCCCTGCTGACGTGTCCCCCGGGCCCCAGCCCACCGCAGACGCTCTTGCACTCACCCTCACCTCAGCCACACCAGTAAAGTGCTTTGTAAAGTGCAGGTATATAGCAACGCACACACGCCCTGCCAGCCCCCGCCCAGCCGCCCGGCCCACCCCAGGCGATTCAGGGTCCGGGGGCTCTGGCCACGGAGGTCCCCAGCTGCAGGCCGTGAACCGTCCGGAGACCCCGCTGCCTTCCGCCCCTCGGCCCTCCTCCCCCCACCAGGCCCATCTCCGCAGGGGTGCTCCTGAGACTGGCCTTCCAGGCCCTGGTGATGCTGGGTGCAGGGGCGGGCGGCAGAGCCCCAAGCATCTCCTGGGAAATCCGGGGACACTGCTCGGAGCACTGCCTCCCGCCGCCGGCACAGGACAGCGCCTGCAAGGACAGCTGGAGAGGCTCCTCAGCTCGCCGCCTCCGGGCCCAGCTCCTGCGTGGCGGCCACGGCCCCGGACGAGACCGGCCCGCCCCTCCCGGCGAGCGTCAGAGCCCTGGGTGGACGGGATTCCCTCCTCTCTGCAGCCGCCCCCGGCCACGACCCACCTGGGCGCACAGCCGCTACTCACAGAGCTAAGGGCTCTGCCGCCCAGGCGGTCCTCCAGCGGGCAGGACGACGGGCTGGTGGAGAAACCGAGGCTGGGGAGGGGCGGGGCTGGCAGGCGGGCTTC
>NW_004567107.1:754396-755270 GCF_000260355.1 Condylura cristata | reverse complement strand
GGGGCGCAGGGGCGGCCCACTGGAGCCCGCGGACCCGGGGCCCCGCGCTGAGCCCGAGGCCTCGCAGGTACAAGTGCGACTGCGACCCCGGCTGGAGCGGGCCCAGCTGCGACATCAACAGCGACGAGTGCGCGTCCAGCCCCTGCGTGAACGGCGGCACCTGCAAGGACATGACCAGCGGCTACCTGTGCACCTGCCGTGAGGGCTTCAGCGGTGAGCGCGCCCCGCCCTCGCCCCCGGCACCCGCGGGGGCGGCAGGCGCCGGGCAGGGCGGGGGCACTGACCGCTGCCCCTCCGCAGGCCCCAACTGCCAGACCAACATCAACGAGTGCGGCTCCAACCCGTGTCTGAACCAGGGCACCTGCATCGATGACGTGGCCGGGTACAAGTGCAACTGTCCCCTGCCCTACACAGGTGGGCGCCGCCTGCGGGGCCTCCGGGCGTGGCCGTGGGGCCTGGGGCTGCGGCCCTGGGCGCTGGGGGCTGTGGCTGGGGCCTGCCTGCCCCCACGCTCCGCCTCGCCGACCTGCGCCTGGAGACGGATCAGCTGGCAGACGCGGGGCGCCTGCCGGGCTTTCACGCGAGCCTGCCCCCAGCTCTTGTCTGTCGAGCCTGGGGGGACCCCACACAGCGGAGCGGAGCGGGTCTCCACGTGCGTCAGGCGGCCCCCTGACCTGGCCAGGCCCGAGGCGGGGGGGTTCCCGCCCGGCGCCCAGCCTCTGGGTGGCCGCCAGCAGGTGCAGGCCCTGCCCGCTGGGGGTGGGTCAGGGAGCTCTGCCCGGGACGCTGTCCCGAGGGGCCGTGCTGTCGGGCGGCCCGTGACCAGGCCGCGTTCCCTCGGCCCAGGCCGCGCTCGGGGTTCTCTCCGCCTTCG
>NW_004567107.1:751313-752641 GCF_000260355.1 Condylura cristata | reverse complement strand
TGTGTGCGGTGCAGGGCGTCGCGTCTGGGGGTGTCTCCCAGGAGACGGGCAGGGATGGGCGTGGTGGCCAGGCCTGGCCCCGTGGGGCTCCCTGCAGTCACCGGGCCGCATCCTGCCCGCTCACCCGCCACCACGCCCACAGCTCCTGCTTCAACGGCGGCACCTGCGTGGACGGCATCAACGCCTTCACCTGCCTGTGTCCACCCGGCTTCACGGGCAGCTACTGCCAGCACGACGTCAACGAGTGCGACTCGCGGCCCTGCCTGCACGGCGGCACCTGCCAGGACAGCTACGGCACCTATCGGTGCACCTGCGCCCAGGGCTACACCGGCATCAACTGCCAGGTGAGGCGGCGGGAGGGCTCAGCCTGCAGCCGGCCGGGACTCCGCTGCCAGCAGCTGGGCTGGGGGCGCCGGCGGGCAGGGGGCCACAGGGGCCCCGAGGTCTGGACCCCAGCCTGGGCCAGGAATGGGGTTCACAGAGCGAGCGCTCCTGCCAGGGGGACGTTGCAGAGGTTTTCAGCGGCGAGGAACTCTCCCAGGGAGAGGCGCCGGGGTGCACAGCAGGCCGGCTGGCTCGCTGGGCAGGGGCCGCCCACCGCGGAGCCCAGCAGGGCGGCAGGTGACCGCCACCCCGCTCGCCCTCAGGGCCTCGTGCGCTGGTGCGACTCCTCGCCCTGCAAGAACGGGGGCCGGTGCTGGCAGACCAACACCCAGTACCGCTGCGAGTGCCACAGCGGCTGGACCGGCCTCTACTGCGACGTGCCCAGCGTGTCCTGCGAGGTGGCCGCACGGCGCCAAGGTGACCGCCCCGCCCCTGCCCGCCGCCCCCGGGCCCTGTGGGCCTTCCCGGGCCAGCGCCTCACCCCTCCGCCGGCCCGCAGGCGTGAACCTGACGCAGCTGTGCCGCAACGGGGGCCTGTGCGTGGACGCCGGGAACACGCACCACTGCCGCTGCCGGGCGGGCTACACGGGCAGCTACTGCGAGGACCAGGTGGACGAGTGCTCGCCCAACCCCTGCCAGCACGGCGCCACCTGCACCGACTACCCCGGCGGCTACTCCTGCGAGGTGCGCGAGCGTCCGCGCCGGCGCCGGCGGGGTCACGCAGCGTGGCCGGCAGATGCGTGTGCTGTGGGCCCCGCTGGGGAGGGCCGGGCGGCCGGGGGCGCTGCCTGGACGGGGTCGCCGTGTGGGGAGCCGGAGGGAGGCACCCTGAGAAGTCGGGTGGGGCTTCCCCTCCCCAGACGGTGTCAGGCTCACAGACAGCCGCCCGGAGGCTCCCCTGCCTCCGTGCAGACAGGACAGCCCCGGCCCCCCAGACCCTCCCC
>NW_004567107.1:749891-750364 GCF_000260355.1 Condylura cristata | reverse complement strand
GAGGAGATCAACGAGTGTCTGTCCCACCCGTGCCAGCACGGGGGCACCTGCATCGACCTGACCAACACCTACAAGTGCTCCTGTCCCCGGGGCACACAGGGTAAGGGCAGGGCCGGACGGGGCTGGCCGCAGGGCTGGGCCGTGGCAGAGCGAGTGGGCTTGTCCGTCGGGGACCAGGGGCTGCCCAGCTCACGAGGTGCCGGCCCACAGGTGTGCACTGCGAGATCAACGTGGACGACTGCAGCCCCCCCATCGACCCCATCTCCCGCGGCCCCAAGTGCTTCAACAACGGCACCTGTGTGGACCAGGTGGGCGGCTACAGCTGCACCTGCCCACCAGGCTTTGTGGGCGAGCGCTGTGAGGGCGACGTGAACGAGTGTCTGTCCAACCCCTGCGATGCCCGGGGCACCCAGAACTGTGTGCAGCGCATCAACGATTTCCACTGCGAGTGCCGGGCCGGCCACACCGGTGGG
>NW_004567107.1:748469-749650 GCF_000260355.1 Condylura cristata | reverse complement strand
CAGGGCCTACTCACCCTGCTCTCGCCCTCAGGCCGCCGCTGCGAGTCGGTCATCAACGGCTGCAAGGGCCAGCCCTGCAGGAACGGGGGCACGTGCGCAGTGGCCTCCAACACTGCCCGCGGGTTCATCTGCAAGTGCCCGGCGGTAGGTGCCCTGGGGCAGGAGTGGGCGGGCTCCCTGTGGAGGGTGCCTTGGGCCCCCGGCACCGCGGCCCGGCTAAAGCCTCCCTGCCTGGGCTCGGTGAGGCCATCCCAGCCCTGGACACAGGGCACACGCACACACACACACCCCGCCCTGCCTGCCCGTGAGAGCCTGCTATTTGCCTTGGGAGCTTTCTAGAGCAGCTTCAGATGCAGAGGGCAGCTGCAGAAAGCAGGCACCCTGTTTCCCCGTCCTCAGCGTCCCTCACCCAGTGGTCACGTGCCAGGGGTGAGGCCGGTGGCCTGCCGCACGGGTCCGCAGCCCCAGCCCGCCCTGCCCTGCGGCCCCGGCCCCCACCCCGGCCGGTTTTGCGATGCAGAGCGTCCTGGGGGGGCCACGACGGCAGGCGGGTGTCCACGTCGCCTGATGCCCGCGCTCCCCGCAGGGCTTCGAGGGCGCCACCTGTGAGAACGACGCGCGTACCTGCGGCAGCCGGCGCTGCCTGAACGGCGGCACCTGCATCTCGGGCCCGCGCAGCACCACCTGCCTGTGCCTGGGCGCCTTCACGGGCCCCGAGTGCCAGTTCCCGGCCAGCAGCCCGTGCGTGGGCGGCAACCCCTGCTACAACCAGGGCAGCTGCGAGCCCACGGCCGAGAGCCCGTTCTACCGCTGCCTGTGCCCGCCCAAGTTCAACGGGCTGCTGTGCCACATCCTGGACTACAGCTTCGGCGGCGGCGCGGGCCGCGACATCCCGCCGCCGCAGATCGAGGAGGCCTGCGAGCTGCCCGGGTGCCGCGAGGAGGCGGGCAACAAGGCGTGCAGCCTGCGCTGCAACAACCACGCGTGCGGCTGGGACGGCGGCGACTGCTCGCTCAACTTCAACGACCCCTGGCAGAACTGCTCGCAGTCCCTGCAGTGCTGGAAGTACTTCAGCGACGGCCGCTGCGACAGCCAGTGCAACTCGGCCGGCTGCCTGTTCGACGGCTTCGACTGCCAGCACGCGGAGGGCCAGTGCAAGTGAGGCGGGGCGGGGCCTGGCG
>NW_004567107.1:747101-747851 GCF_000260355.1 Condylura cristata | reverse complement strand
AGTACTGCAAGGACCACTTCAGCGACGGCCACTGCGACCAGGGCTGCAACAGCGCCGAGTGCGAGTGGGACGGGCTGGACTGCGCGGAGCACGTGCCCGAGCGGCTGGCGGCCGGCACGCTGGTGCTGGTGGTGCTGATGCCGCCGGAGCAGCTGCGCAACGACTCCCTCCGCTTCCTGCGGGAGCTCAGCCGCCTGCTGCACACCAACGTGGTCTTCAAGCGCGACGCCAGCGGCCAGCAGATGATCTTCCCCTACTACGGCCGGGAGGAGGAGCTGCGCAAACACCCCATCAAGCGCTCCCTGGACGGCTGGGCCGCGCCGGGCGCGCTCCTGGGCCAGGTGAAGGCCGCGCTGCTCCCAGGTGCGGGGCCCGCCCGCCGGCGCCGGGAGCTGGACCCCATGGACATCCGCGGGTGAGTGAGGCCCCTGCACCAGCCCCGGGCGTCGGGGCAGCGCCCTGCCCACTCGGTGAAGGTGGGCGGGCCTCGGGGAGGACGCTCTCTGGGGCCCCGGGGCGCCCGGGCACGCCTGGACGGGCGGCAGGGCCGGGGTGGCCTCGGCTGGCGCCCCCGACCGGCTTGACCCCCAGGTCCATCGTCTACCTGGAGATAGACAACCGGCAGTGCGTGCAGTCGTCTCCCCAGTGCTTCCAGAGCGCCACGGACGTGGCCGCCTTCCTGGGGGCCCTGGCCTCGCTGGGCAGCCTCAACCTTCCCTACAAGATCGAGGCCGTGCAGAGTGAGTGGCC
>NW_004567107.1:744397-745004 GCF_000260355.1 Condylura cristata | reverse complement strand
GGGCGCCTGCCTGGCCGGGGGGCGCGTGGCCCCGGTGGAGCCAGGGGTTCGGCCCGGCATCTCCGGGGAGCGCCCCCACACTAGGCTCCTTCGGCCCTCTGGCCACCAGCAGCCCCGCGCGCCCGGCCCCGCCCTGCGTAGCAGGAGGGGCTCAAGGCCGGGGACGCGGTCAGGCCCTCGGTGTGCCGAGTCACGCGGGCTGTCTGGGGATCAGGAGTGGGGTTCGCTAGGAGGCAGCCTGGGCGCCCCAGGCCTGCCGGCTCACAGCCCCGATGCCCACCGGCCCGCGCGGCCCTGGCCCCCGCTTGCTGAGGCCGCCCCGGGCAGCGTGGCCCCTGGCCGCCCGTGCGTCCTCGCACCTGGGGGCTGCCGCTCCCGCCTGCGTCCCGCACGCCCGCCCTGCCCCGCCCGGGTCTGCGAGGGGACAGCCAGGGTGTCCGGGTCCCGTGAGGCTCCTGCTGGCCTGGCCCCCACACCTGCCCTGGGCTGCCCAGTCTCCCGGGGCCACCCGCGGCCGGCGGTGGGGACTGGCCCCGGGCTTGGGTCCGGCCCAGGCCCTGCTCACCGCCCCGGCCCTCCCTGCCCCAGATCCTGATCCGGAACCGGG
>NW_004567107.1:740436-741582 GCF_000260355.1 Condylura cristata | reverse complement strand
GTCTGGAGCGCCCCTGTCTGGGGAGCCTGCCCGGAGGCCCCCGCGGACAGCGCTGCCCGCCTCCGTGAGGACGGCCTGGCGGTGGCCTGCGTGGGGGCTGGGAGCAAGGCTGTGTCCGGCCTCGGCGGAGGAGGCCGCTGTCCAGGCCTGCGGTGGGGCGCGAGGCAGGGTGCTGGGCCCCGCTCCCGCTTGGGGGCGCTGGCCGGGGGAGGAGCAGATGCCTGCAGTGTCCAGTGGAAGCCTGTGGCAGAATTCACGTCTGTAGATGCATCTTTAAGGGTGGATTTTGTTTAAAAAATCTGAGCGCGCCGGAGGCCTCGTGTGTGGAGGGGTACCGGCCGCTCAGCCCCCCGCCCGCGCGGCGTCCACTCCCCGGAGGACCCTCCGGCCTCGCTGCCCCGCGGCGTGAGTGGACACCCAGGCGGCGCCTCTTACTGCGTTTTATACGATAGAGTGTAGTTTACAGAGAGGAAACTTTGAAAAAGTTGTCTACATGCAAAACTGTAGGTGATGCAAATGATGTATTTTTTTTTCATCTTTTTTGTTAACTGATTTGCAATAAAAGTGACGTTGACGGTCATCCAGCCTCGCCGGCCGTGGCCTGGCTCCCTTTCTGGGGGGGCGGTGGGTCCCTCTGCGAGGGGCGCGGAGGGTGGCGGGGCCTGGTCTCCCCAGTCCCCACGGGCGGCTGGGAGGCCCCCGGGGGCGGCCCCAGGTCTGAGCCCCAGATGCCCTGCCCCTCCCCAAGCGGGGTGCCCCCCCCCACAGAGGGGCCTGGGAGGAGCCCTCTGGCCTTTCCTCACCCCATCTGGGCGCGTGGGGGCCTGAATCCTGCCCAGAGGCACCCAGCTCCCCCAATTCCACTCGTAGGGCGTGCCCACAGGGAGCGGAAGTGGACTTAGGAGGGCGGGGGCAGCTTCGCGGCGGCCGGCGGCTGTGGGCAGCGGCGCACCCTGTCCCCGGCGGGGCTCCGGCCCCGCCGCAGTGTTCGCGGTCGAGGCGACGCTTTGAGTCGGAAGACACGCGAGGTGGATGCCCCACGTGTGGCTGGACCCCTCCCCAGGTCAAGGGGGACCTCGAGCCAGGACGGCGCTGGGACCACGACGCAGCTGCCCGGTGGGGCACCGGGGCCAGCGGAGCGTCCCA
>NW_004567107.1:736741-739841 GCF_000260355.1 Condylura cristata | reverse complement strand
TCCTCCCCACCCCGCCCGCTGAGGACCTGGCCAGGTGCCGGGCAGGTGTCCCGTGCCCTTTGAGCGCCTCTTTATCAAATGCCGAGGGGGAGCCTCCGCGCAGAGCTTGAAAATGAGGCCTGTGGTTCTCATCAAGTTCAGCTCTCGCGGGCCACGGATGGGGCGGCCTGGGCCCGGAGGGGAATACTCAAGGCGGGCCAAGCCGCCCGGCTGCGCTGGGGCCAGGCCTGAGCCAGGCGCGCTGGAGGCCCAGGGACGCCACGGAGGCGGCTCTCTGGCGCCCCCTGCGGGCCGCGCACGTGCCCGCGCCTGTGGCCGGAACTTGGTCCAGCCGAGCCGCTGGGGCCCCACGGAGCACCGCTGCCCAGTGTTAGACCCCTGCCGGGGCGGAGGCTCCCAGAGGCCGGGGATGGCGCTGGTCCACGCACTGCGTCAGAGGCCGGTCTGTGTTGGGGGGACCTGCCCATTTTTCAGACCAGAAACTGGTGCCCAGGTCCCTGCTGGGAGTTGGTGCTGCGCCAGCCTGGCACTTGGCAGCCTGCAGGTGCTGGGACCCCCCGCCTCGCCTGCTGTCCTCCCCTGCATGCCCACAGGCCCCACCTGAGCCCACCCCCTCAGGGCCCGCTGGCTGCCCCCGCTGCCGTGCCAGCTTCTGGACGCCCGGGCCAGGGGAGAGCTGTGCCCCCATGAGGGCCTTCGGGATTCAGACCCCGCCGCCGGCCCCAGCACCCCTCTGCGACCGGGGCCCCTCAGACTGCTGTTGGGCCCTCGGCTTGCCCAGAGAGCCTGGGAGACGGACCCGGCGAGGCCCCACGCTCGCTCAGCCCCGGCCGGCCCCTCCTGCCCCTGCCTCCACGGAAGCTTCCGGTGGCTTCAGCTGCCAACACTCTTCGCCTGCCACAGCCCCCACGCCAACAAGCGGCCGGTGTGGCCGCCAGGGGCCACGCCTGCTGCTCCCGGGCCCGTACGGGTGTGGGGGGGCCTGGGCCCTGCCTGCCCATGCTGCCATGCTGCCATGGCCTCGTCGGCTCAGGGACCGCTCAGGGACCCGGGCCCTTGCGCCGGCTCGCCATGCTGGCTCGCGGGGTCGCCTCCCAGGCCCGGCCCCTCAGCACTGGCCTGCACGTGGACTTGCTCCCCTCCGCCCAGGGCCCTGGGCAGCTGCTGGCTGGGCCCAGTCTGCAGACCCTCCAACCCCCAGCCTGGCCGAACACCCAGGGCACCCACCCACCGGCAGGGCCCAGGGCCAGTGGCCACATGACCCCGGCCTTTGCAGCTGCGTTCTCCCGATGGCACGGGTGCCCGCCCCTGCCGTTTCCACCACTCAGTCCTCCTCCAGGCAGACCTCCAGGCCAGCTCCTCCCACCGCCGGGCCCTAACACTCATCTTGCTGGACTGCTCCATGGACTGTATCTTCTGGAAGCTGCCCTTTCCTCTCTCCAGGCCAAGCTGGGTGGGGGTGGGGTCAGGCCCCCCACCCCTAGCCTCGGTGCCCAGGCATAGCACAGCCGGCCTTAGAGGCGCCACGTCACGCTCAGTGAAGTACTTTATGCTCAGGGGCTGTGAGGAACCAGCTGGCCTGGCCCCACGCCAGCGCGGCTGGGAGGGGTTGGGGGTGGGGCG
Organism: Condylura cristata; assembly: GCF_000260355.1. Taxonomy (NCBI): domain Eukaryota; kingdom Metazoa; phylum Chordata; class Mammalia; order Eulipotyphla; family Talpidae; genus Condylura; species Condylura cristata. Next base: position 738,218 of record NW_004567107.1, on the reverse strand, counting down.
CTGGGGGCCGGCCAGTGCCGCAGGCCATGCTGGGGTGTCCCTGACCCTCTGCAGGGTGTGGGGTCTGCACCATGCACCCAACAGAAGGCCAGCCACGTGGAGTCCAACTTCCTAGGCCGCACTTTCAAGAAAGAAACAGCTGTCAAGCCTCCAGGTAACAGACAGTTTATTTACCCGGTGTCCACATATGGCTCCAGACGTGGACAGGTGAAGCTGAAGGCTCGTGCCCCTCGCGGTCAGCTGTGTCTCGCTCAGCCCCGCCCAGCGCGGCGCCGGCCCCATGGGGCAGGCGCTGTGTGAGGCAAGACCCGGCTCCCGGTGCGGCCTGGGCCCAGCGTGACCCGCGCCCACCGGGGAGCCAGCGTGGGCTTCGACTGCCCCGCAGGGAGGCTGGGAGGGGGTGCCCATGTCCGAGAGTGGAGGGTGGCGCAGTGCGCCCGGGCAGGCGGCCGCCGCCGTCGGCTCTGCCACGCGCTCTGCGTTCTCGCCTGCGGCCCCAGCACGTGCATTAGCAGCACCCCGTTTCTGCCTCCACGTGGTGCAGGCCCAGAGGACACGCTTGTCTCCAGCTGGCTCCAGGTGAGGACCCGAGCCAGCGAGGCAGGAGGCTGACGGGGCGCGGGTGCGGGCGGCAGTGGGCCTTCGCCGGGGCCTGCAGCCCGGAGCTGGCGGGCCCAGAAGCCCCGCACACGCGCTGGGCCACCCTCTGGGCAACAAGGCCAGCAGGGCGGAGGGAGGGCCCGAGCGGCCCGAGGGCCAGACCCGGGCTGGTGTGCACCAGGGCCCAAAAGCGGCGCCCTTGGGACCCGCCGGCCCGGTCCCTGGGGTCCTGTGAACTCAGCTGAGAGGGAGGGAGGCAAGGCCAGAGGCCAGATGGGCCGGGCTCACCTCTGCCACCCCTTTTTTGAGGAGCATCCACTATGACATCTCTCAGTACAGGCCTGTTGCTGACCGCCAGGAAGCAGCGGCGGGCAGTGGGGCCGCAGAAGGCAGCCACGTGTTCCCTCAGTCCCCACCGAAACTCCAGGGCTGCAGGGAAATGTTAGCAGAGTGGCCACGTCAGACGGCTGAAACTGCCTACGCCCGCGCGCCTGTCAACGAGGCGGCTCCTCGCCAGAGGCCCGAGCCCAGGCCGCTCCCCTTTCTCTGGGTCCCACTGCCACCTGGGTGCCCTGGCCGGCAGGCTGCAGCTGCAGCCACCGCTGGGGCTTGATGCCATCTACGGGCACACTCAGTCCGCCTCGCTGGAGGAGCTGGGGCAAGCGGGCAGGCTGCGCCCCTGCGCGGACCAGCAGGCAGGTGAGCAGGTGAGCGGGCCAGGCTAACTGCTGCCGCACCTGCTGGCAGAGCCAGGCTGCCATCGCAGGCGCCCTTTCCCAGAGGCGCCTCGGGTGGGCGCGCTGCGGGCGAGCCCTCGGCGTGGGAGCGGGGAAACGGCGCGTCCACACGTGGCCGCCCCCTCCCCGGCCGCGCGGCG
>NW_004567107.1:732795-734969 GCF_000260355.1 Condylura cristata | reverse complement strand
GGGCGGGCCAGCGGAGCAGACCTGTCCGTCCAGGAGGGAACATCTGGGAGGTGCCTGGGCTCGGCGTGCCCTCTGCGCCCGGGTCCCGCCCCGGCCGGCTCCGAGAGTCCGAGCCCCGCCGCCGGCCAGATGGGGCCCTTTGGACCAGGCGCAGCGCCGAGTCCATTGGTCACTTGGTGGCAAGGTGACCACGGCGCTGCAAGGCCGGCGTGTGCCCTGTGCCCTGCGCGGTGCGGCTTGGTGGCGGCCACCGCGCAGCTCCTCGCCTCAGCTCGGGCTGCTTCACCCGCGGTGGTGGAGGCCGCTTCCCGGGCGCCCTGGTTCCCAGCCTCGGCCCGCCCACCGGCGGCTCTGCTCCCGCCCCCGCAGGTGTTAGCACCGGCCACTCCCTCCTCAGAGGGCCAGAGGCGCCGTCAGGCTCCAGGGCGCTTGCTCCTCCCTCTAGGTCCCCTGGGGCTGTCCGCTGGGTGCTGACCCACAGGGCAGTGGGACGGGCACTGCTGGCCCTGCCGTGCTTCCGGAGTGGCAGGGTGTCCGCGGGGCTGGGCGCCTTGCGCAGGGTTTTGACCCTTCCTTCCCTTCCTGCACCGTCTGCGAGCATGTTGCTCTTAGGGAAGCTGGGGTTCACGGTGTCTCTGCACTAGCGCCCCAGAGGCTGGTCCGGTCGTCGCTGGCCGGGTGGGGCGCGGGTGGGAGGCGGCGGTAGACACGCAGGTGCCTGGGAGGGAGGCGGGGCGTCGTGGGTGCACGGCTCAGCCGGAGCCAGAGTGGGCAGCCTGACTCCGAGCCGCGAGCGGAAGGGCCAGTTTGCGACTGACCATCTTCCTGAGCCGGTGTCGGAGCTGCCCGCCGGTCGTGCAGTAGACACCCGAGGCTGCGGCTGCTTCCCAGCAGTTAGCGTGTGTTGTTTCTGCCGTGAGCTAGAGACAACGATCACAAGACTGACGTTCCTGTGCCAGGACCGAGAGGCTGTTTGAGGGGAGACTGTGGGGTGTGCCGGTGTCGGCCATGAGCTGCTCTGAAGTCTCGAGCTGAGGAAATCGCCGTTTCCACGAGAACAGCGTTCGGGCATGAGCCAGCGAGCGGCCCTCTGCGGCTCGCCATGAATGGGCTCGAGGCCAGCCCTGGGCCCTGGCCGCGCCACGCCCACCCAGGGTGGCCGCGGGACACTGCGCCATCCCCGCTGCCGCCCTGCCCAGGACGAGCCCCCAGGCCCGTGCCCTCAGCTTCCTCGCGGCAAGGTCTGGCCGAGGGTCACCAGCGGGAAGCCCGTGCTCCCCACAGCTTTCTGGCGGCTGAGCTCGCCCTGCCCGAGCCTCCCCTGGGCTTCCGTCCTCGAGTGGCCAGCGCGTGGGGGCCGTACCCCAGCACGCTGTCAACAGCGGCACCTGGACTCCGCCTTAAGAGGCCCCGCGACCCTCTGGGCTTGCTTCGTGCGCTTGATGAGAGACCAGGCCCCTTCTTTTCTCTGAAAGGGCCATGGCCTTCTAGTCAGTCTATTGGTCGTTTCTTTTTGAAGACTGACCCATTTACGCGTACGAGAACGGGGGTGCAGGCCGGAGGTGTGGGGAGTGAAGACTCCCCAGAGACAGAGTGGGGGGCGGAGCAGGGGGGTCCACTGCAACCCACTGCTGAGGGGCAGTGGGGCACAGGCGGGGCCTGCTGCGCCCTGGGGTCTCTCCCGCCCGGAGCGGTGGCTTGATCCTCTCAGCGCCCCCTCGCCCCCAGGGCGGCCCTGCTGTGGCCGTGTTGGGTTTCCTTCCAGGCTTTGTTCCCTCTGGGGCCTGTGGGGCCGGAGCGCAGCAGGGTCAGACGTGGGGCAGGCAGGTCAGGCGGAGAGGCCGCGTGCTTCGTCTGCAGCCCCTGGCGCCCGTCCTCCCCTTCAGAGAGGTGGAGGGCGCGTCTGAAACTGGCCTTGCTCTTGAGACCTGAAATCGGGGTGTGTGGGAAGTATTGCGTGTGGCTCTTTCTGAACGAGGGCAATTCCCAGGAGACTGGGGGCAGCGGGCACCCAGACTCGGAGCCAGGCAGGCGCGCAGCTGGCGACTGCACCAGCAGGGGGCGCCGCCGGGCCGCAAGGGGCTCTGGGCGGGGGCGGGGCCCCCAGGATTCAGGTGATGTGAGGTCACTTTCTTCTACCTTCTAAAGCTTCGCTGCGCGCAGCCAGGGCCTTG
>NW_004567107.1:730427-731069 GCF_000260355.1 Condylura cristata | reverse complement strand
CCAGTTACGGCGGCAGGAGCCGCAGGGGCCTTCCCGGCGCGGCCCGGCCCCAGGACCTGGGGGGCACCTTCATCCAGCAGGAAGTCGGGAGGCCCGAGGAGGCCTCGGGGGGCTTCTTCCAGCAGATCGATTCCTCCCCTCTGGGCGGCGAGATGGAGGACAACGCTGTGAGCCACAGCCGCCGCGGCACCCCGTCCCAGCCCTCGACCCCGAGCCCCCCAAAGCCCACGGGGGTGTTTCAGACAAGTGCAAACAGTTCTTTTGAGCCAGTGAAGTCACACCTAGTTGGGGTGAAGCCCATCGAGGTGGATCGGGCCAACGTGGTGGGTGAGGTGGGGGACAGCCGCGCCCCCCAGAGAAGGCGCAGAGCAGGTGCTGCGCCCCCCGACGCCACCCCTGGCAACCTGGAGCAGCCCCCGGACAACATGGAGACGCTCTTCCCGCCCGCGCTCTGCCCTCGGCCCCCCGCCTCGGAGCCTGCGCTCCCGGCCCCTGAGAAAAAGCCCTCGGCCAGAGCCCAGGGGCTCGTGAAGTGCGAGAGCCCGGCCACGACGCTGTGGGCCCAGAGCGAGCTGCCGGACTTCGGGGGCAACGTGCTCCTCGCCCCAGCTGCGCCCGCGCTGTACGTGCCCGCCCGGCCCC
>NW_004567107.1:712966-713673 GCF_000260355.1 Condylura cristata | reverse complement strand
CTGATGGGCGCCGAGGAGCTGGCCCGCTACTTCCCGGACCGGAGCCTGGCCCTCTACGTGGCCACCTGGAACATGCAGGGCCAGAAGGTGGGTGGTGCCTCCCGCGGCCCGCCCCTTCCCGCCCGCGGCCCCGCCCCCGGCCCCTCAGGCCCCGCCTGGTGGCCTGACACTAGGATGGAGGTCGAGGTCGTTGCTGCTTCTTAGCCCCCAGGGTGACCAGGACATGGGGGGGCGCCTTCCCTCCGCGCCGCGGGGTCCCCGTAACCCAGGTGACAGGCGCCGGGGGCACAGCGGGCCGACCCCCCGCTGATGTCCCCGAAGCGCTGGCAGGGATGAGGGGACATGATTTCCTGGGAGGTGGCCTCAGGCACCAGCAAGGCGTCCAGGGGTGAAGGGCCAGCGCCGGACGGGAGGGGGAGCAGGGCTCAGGCAGGCCCCTCCCTCCAGGGACCCATAGTGGGGAGTCTTGGGGGCGGGGCGGGTGCAGCTGGCCACCCCCGGGGGGTGGGCACAGCCAGGGGGCGGGGGAGTGGCCTGCAGCCCAGGGCCCCCTCCAGCGGCAGGCCCAGGCTGCCCCCGCCTGGATGCGCCCTGCCCCTGGTGAGCTCCCTCCCTCCCCCAGGAGCTGCCCACAAACCTGGACGAGCTCCTGCTGCCCGCTGAGGCCGACTACGCCCAGGACCTGTACGTGGTGGGGGTCCAGGAGG
>NW_004567107.1:711862-712558 GCF_000260355.1 Condylura cristata | reverse complement strand
GGCCCTGCCCAGGCGCTGTGGCCCCCGCAGGCGGGAGTGGGAGACGCGCCTGCAGGAGGCCCTGGGCCCCCACTACGTCATGCTGCACTCGGCCGCCCACGGCGCGCTTCACCTGTCCGTGCTCATCCGCAGGGACCTCATCTGGTTCTGCTCAGGTGGGTGCTGCGCTGGGCGGTGCGGGGGCGCGGGGCCCCAGGGCGCCACGGGCTCTCTTGCCGCCCACAGAGGTGGAGAGCTCCACGGTGACCACCCGCATCGTGTCGCACATCAAAACCAAGGGGGCCCTGGGCGTCGGCTTCACCTTCTTCGGCACCTCCTTCCTCTTCATCACGTCCCACTTCACCTGTGAGTCAGGCCCCGCCCGCCCGCGGCCTCGGGAGGCGGGAGGGTCGCCAAGCTGCCGCGCCCGCAGGGGGAGCTGAGCGCTCTGGGCTCCGTGCCGTGCTGCCGCCGGACTGGGCAGGTCTCCGCAGCCGGCGGGCGTGGGGGCCGCGGGCGGCCTGGGGCTGCCGGGCCCCACGAGACGGTCTTGCAGCCGGGGACGGGAAGGTCAGCGAGAGGCTGCTGGACTACACCAAGACCATCCAGGGCCTGGCCCTGCCCAAGAACGTGCCGGACACAAGCCCCTACCGCTCGGACGCGGGTGAGGACCGCCGGGCGGCCGCGCAGGCGGTTTAGGGAGCGGCCCGGGCGGGT
>NW_004567107.1:710202-711319 GCF_000260355.1 Condylura cristata | reverse complement strand
GCGGGCGACGCCGCATGGCCCTCTGGCCCTGGCCCCCGCAGGACCGGGTCCTGTACAGGAGCCGCCACGGAGACGACATCTGCGCGGTCGGGTACTCCTCCTGCCCCGGCGTCAGGACCTCCGACCACCGCCCCGTGTACGGCCTGTTCCGCGTCAAAGTGAGGCCGGGGAGAGACAAGTCAGTATCCACCCGGCCGCGCCCGGGACCCCCGGGGGCTGTGGGGGGGCGCGGGCCGCCGCCTCCCTCCCACGCTCTCCTCTGCAGCATCCCGCTGGCTGCCGGCAAGTTCGACCGGGAGCTGTACCTGCTGGGCATCAGGCGGCGGGTGTCCAGGGAGGCGCGGCCGGCGCCCAAGGGCCAGGGCAACAGCGCCGTCTGCGCCCTGTGCTGAGCGGGCCCAGCGCCGCCCTCCCCACGGGGGCTCTCGCCGCTCGGCTGGACCCGGAAGGGGCAGCTCGAGGGCGCGCCCCTTTGGGGTGCAGGAGACACTGCCAGCGCTGCCCCGACTCTTCGAGATGGGTCCAGGCAGCCCAGCCCTGCCCCCCGCTGGCCAGGCCACCTCCAGTCACTCCCTCCGGGGGCCCCTGCCGAAGTCAGACTGACCCTGTGCTGACCACAGGCCCAGAGCAGTCTGCCCCCTCCCTTGTCCACCTGTGGCTGGCACAGCCCCTCCCCCCAGGCCGCGAGGGTCCCCCAGTCCCAGTCCCGGGCGCCCCGCAGGCCTCAGATCCCAGGTCTCGTCGGCCCCGTCTTCTCTCGACATAAACGGGCCTTGAACGTGTGAGGTGCCAGGGCATTTGATCTAGTCTGTTAAATTATTTTTCCATATTTATATATTTTTAAATAAAGGCGTTATGTTGAATCCAGCCCTCTCCCGGCCAGGCCGAGCCCTGGGCAACAGCCCGCTGGGCAGGGGGCGGCGCCCACCCAGCTACGCACAGGGCTCAGCGGGGCGAGACGCGGGGGAGCGCGCACTGGTGCCCTGGCAGCTGGTCCTGTGGCACCGGCCGGGACCCACACCGGAGCCGGGGCAGCTGGACCGGACACGGCTCCTGGGAGACGCCTGTCAGGCCCCTGGACGTCCCGGGCCACCAGCCCAGGGTGCGCCCCCGCCCC
>NW_004567107.1:708576-709858 GCF_000260355.1 Condylura cristata | reverse complement strand
GCCCCCCGCCCCGGCCCCCGACAAATGACAACGCAAGGGCCGTGTGGCTCACACCTTTACTAGCCCGTTGCCCACACCAGGCCGCTCGCTGCAGCCGGCCACTTGGGCCTGAGGCTGCCCTCTTCGCTGCAGTAGCCCCAGACCCCACGTGAGACCTCAGGGCTCCGGGCGCTTCCGGCTGGGAACGAGCAGTGGCCTCTGCTTCAGAGGGGCCCACCCTGCGCGGGCCGAGCCGCCAGCTTTCGGGACACGGCTGTGTCCCAGGGAACTGGCCACGCGCGGCAGACCCCCTCCCCCCGGGACCCCATGAGGGGACGGTCCTCAGGGCAGGCTGTGCCTGCCCGGGGGGCGGACTGGCCAGGGGCCTCTGGGGCGGCTCCCGCGCAGGCTCCCTGCAGGGTGCAGGCTGTGCCACGGCGGCCGGTCTTCACCCCGAAGCGGCGGAGACCACAGGCCACAAGCACAGGCCACTGTCCGGGTGCAGGGGCGGGCGGCTAGCGGAACAGCCGGTAGGCCCGGGGCAGCCGGCCGTCCTTGCTGGCCAGGGCCGCCTGGATGTGCTCATAGCTTGGCAGGTCTGTCAGGTCGCCGAGGGCCGCCACCGCCGGCTTCCCGCGGAGCATGGCCGAGGCCACCCTGCGGATGTCCTCGGGCCTCACGCTGCCTGGCATGGGAAGGAGAGTCAGGGCCGGCTGGGCCCGGCTGGGCAGACACGAGGGCCTTCCGAGGGGCGACTGTCGGCCACTGCCCACCCGTGGGGTCACCCTGCTACAAAGACAGTCCCGGGGGAGGGCTGAAGGGGCTCCCTGAGGGAAAGCAGCGGCTGAGGCCGGGCTGACCGGTCACTCTGCCCCAGAGCCCCAGACAAGGAGCGGCCGGCAACACGCGGGTGGCCGTCCAGCAGGGGCCCCCCGGCCCGCTGCTGTCCCAGGCCCTTTGAGAACCCCAGGACTGAGCCTGTCCTCCCGGGAGTCCCGCGGCAGGGAAGCTGGACAAGGCCCGGGCCCCTGGCGGGTGGCGCCAGAGGGAGGCGACGGGGCCGGGACTCACGGATGAGCGCGCACAGCTCGTGGGGCAGCTTTCTGGAGCGCGTGGCCAGCACCTGCCGCCCCACGTCCTCGAAGATCACGGGCCGGGACTCCAGGTTCATCATGAGCATGGACATCAGCTGCGTCTTGGCTCGCTCCAGCTCCACCTGGCGGTCGCCCAGGTGCACCCGGTCAGCCTCCCGCGCCTTCGCGCAGCCGCCGGGGACGGGCCCGGGCAGCTTCCCGCACCCCCG
>NW_004567107.1:706096-706976 GCF_000260355.1 Condylura cristata | reverse complement strand
GCAGCTGCCGGAGGCCGGCCCCGGCCGGCGTGGGCAGCAGGCCCTGGCGCTCTACCTCGTGGATCATCTCGGTGAGCAGCGGCTCGGGGTCAGGCCGCATGCTGAGGTCCTCCAGCTCGAACTGGATGGCCATCCGCGTCCTCTCCACTTCCTCATCTGCAAGAACCCACACGTGGGCCGCCGGCTCAGGCTCCATGCCGGGTCCCGGGCTGGCCCCGGCCAGCTCGGCCCCCAGCACTCGCCCGAGGAGCCCCAAAGCTGGAGGAGCCCAGACTCCGGGTTCGAAGGCGATTCAGAGACGAGACTGGAATTGGGGAGCGTTTTATCAGCTAGCGGGAGCCAGGGAGCTCTAACTGGAAACCGCGGCCCGAATCCCGAGGGCGGGGAGGCCAGGTCCCGCCCTGGGAAGGGGCCGAAGCCGAGTCCGTGGCCACCTCACGAGCAGGGGCCAGCACCAGCACCCAGAACGCCGTGCTCGCACTGGACAGCGCTCAGCTTGCCTCCCGGGAGCCTGCCCCCAGCCCCCCAACGCGCACCTGTCAGCCTGGGGTGCAGGACCACGTCTGCCAGCAAGCCGACCACTGTGTCCAGGCCCCTGGACGCCGCAGACACTGCGTACATGGTGGTGTCTCTGGAAAGGCCAACAGGGAGCCCGCTGGGGAGGCAGAGGCAGGACACAGGCCCCGGGCTGGGCACCGCCCAGGCCTCAGGCACACAGCAAGAGGAAGGCGGGGAGGGCACCTGCCGATGAGGGCTGTTCCACCTCCCGCAAAGCAAGCCCGGGGCCGGGAGGCCTCCCCGAGCCACGTCTCCACCTCCCAGCTGGCCCGCGGCAGCGAGGGGCCGGGGTTAGCCCAAGAGTGGAGACCAGCAGCCCTCA
>NW_004567107.1:705360-705961 GCF_000260355.1 Condylura cristata | reverse complement strand
GCTGGCGCCACTTGGCTCCCCAGTATGCGGCCAGGCGGCTCTTTGAAAGCGCTGGTTACCCGACCCTTCGCCCCGAGGCTCGATATTCACTGTACAGACACTCACCGAAAACGCCAGTTTTTCCAAAAAGTGTGCGATCCCACTGAGATGCTTTGCCTCATGCCTTGATCCTGAGTTGATAAGAACTGGCAGCCCCCCAAAAAGACAGGCCAAGTCAGCATGGAGTGAACACCGCCCTCGGGCGGGGGACGCCCCAGCACCCCCGCGGAACAGATCTGGGTTTCCCAGACCGCCCCATGGGGCCGCTCTACGGAGGAGAGGGGGTCACCGCACTCACTTCCCACCGTGCAAAACTGCCCGAACTTATTCTGCGAGGCCACGCGCAGCCCGTTCTCCAGCGTGGTGACTCTGGTCTCAAACTTCTCCTGCCCGTCGACGGTAGCAGGGCAGGACGCGCCGGGCTTACCAGGAAGGAGCAGCTCTCCAGCCCCAACATGACGTGCGTGAGCTCGGGGAAGGGCGCGGGGCCCGGGCTGACGTTGGACATGTCTCTCTCCAGCTGCAACAGGCGAGGAGCGGCGTCCCGGACTCCCCCACTCCC
>NW_004567107.1:702097-704013 GCF_000260355.1 Condylura cristata | reverse complement strand
CCTTCCGCGCCAGGCCCGGCCGGTCAGGCGCCGGCGGTCAGGAGCCGGGGCAGTTCACGAGAGGGGCTGCCAGGCGGACAGCCGCTAGGGACCCGCAGCGGACTGTTAGGGCGTCGCGCTGACCGCAGCGGCCCTTTCTTGCAGATTTTGGCTATGGAAGGGGGAAGTGCGCTAAGCAAGGTCCAGCGGGAGCGCAGGAGACACGTTTTGGAGGTAGAGTAGCTTGCTCCGCCCTCTCCGCGGCCAGCAGGGCCTGGCAGTGACTGTCTGCCCGGCGGCCTGTGCTTGGAGCCCCGGCGGGCCAGGGCCCTGCGCTTGCCCGCGCAGGAGGGCAGGCGCACTGAGGCAGGAGGAGCTGTTGCGCGAGGGGCCGGGCGCTGCAGCCCCGGAGCCAGTTTACTCCAGGCGGCGCCCGCAGCAGGTGACCCACCGCGGGGCGCAGGGAGAGGGCGGCCGAGAGGAAAGGAACAGCCGCTGCCCACCGCCCGCTGGACGGGGGCACGGCTCCCAGGCGGGACCGTGGAGGGCGTCTCCGGAGCGCGAAGGAGAACTGGGGACTCAGAAGCGCAGCGAGTCTCTGCTCAGGCTTGCGGACGGGTCTCCAGAGCCCGACGGCCGAGACGGTCGCTACGGAGGCGGGCCCTGCCTGACCTCTCACCAGGCTCGAGCTAAGGGCCCGCCCGGCGCCCCGAGTCCGCCGGGGCGCGCGTTCCCGCCGAAGCCCCAGTGGAGGAACGGACCTGGAGGCCCCTTCCCGGCAGGCTTCACTGCTCTCGGCGTCCACTGTCGTTGCAGACGATAAACTGGAGGACCTAGAGGCGAACCCGTTCTCCTTCAAAGAGTTCCTGAAAACGAAGAGCCTCAGCCTGTCGAAAGAGGACACGGCCAGCGGCAGGATCTACCCGAAGGTAAGCCTGGGCCGGGGGACAATGTGGGGACGCTCCGGGGACGGGTCCACCGTGTGGCGGGGCAGCGTCTGCGTCCCTCACGGTGGACAGCGCGGGCCTCGCGTCCCCAGGTCACACTGGCGGGACACAGTGTGGTGGCCTCCCGGCCTGAGCCCGCTCCCTCCCACTGCGCCCGCAGGAGGCCCCTAGGCACCCCCTGGGACTTGACCTCAGCTCCCCTGCGCCCTCGACGGGGGGCTATGGCCTGGAGTACCAACAGCCATTCTTTGAGGACCCGACGGGGGCGGGCGACCTCTTGGACGAGGAGGAAGACGAGGACGGGTGGAACGGGGCCTACCTGCCGTCGGCGGTGGAGCAGACCCACGCCTCCAGGGCGGCCGCCAGCACGTCCCCCGCCAGCAGCACCTACGTGTCCTTTTTCACCCCGTCGGAGCTGGCGGGGCCCGAGTCGCTGCCCTCCTGGACACTGAGCGACTCCGACTCCCGCGTCACCCCGGTGGGCAGTCCCGGCGCAGACTTTGCGCCCCACGGGGAGTCTCTGGGGGACCGTCACCTCCGGACACTGCAGATAAGTTACGAAGCCGTAAGTGCAGGCCGGGGCCCGTCCGGGCGTCCGTGGAGGGTGCGCGAGGGTGGGCACGGTGGCGTGTGCCGGCCAGGGCTGGCTGCTGAGCCCTCAGGTGCCCGCTGGCACCTCGCACGTGGCCTGGCCAGCCGGACCCAGAAAGAAGGGCTGCGAGTGGCCGCGGCCGAAGCTCGTGGCGGCAGCTTTAGATGGCAGCCGGGCCCTGACCCCGCGCCCGCCGCACAGGCCGGCAGAGGCGTTCGGAGGCCCTGACGGGGGCGTCCTTCGTCCGTAGTTGAAGGACGAGAACGCCAAGCTGAGGAGAAAACTGACTGAAGTGCAGAGCTTCTCGGACACGCAGACCGAAATGTACGTGAGCACCGAGCCGGGCGGCCCGTGCCTGGGGCCACCTGCAGGGCCGGTCCCGCCGCTCGTGGCCCGCG
>NW_004567107.1:699919-700809 GCF_000260355.1 Condylura cristata | reverse complement strand
CGCGCCAGGGCCCGGTGGGCGCCCCCTGCGGGGTGTGATGCTGCTCTCAGCCGAGGGCGCGGGCTCGTGCCTCGCTGTACCCGGAGTTCGGGGCGCGCAGAGCCCCGGTGCCTTTCCGTCCGCTTGCCCGTGGGGAGAGCGTCACGTACACTGTGCCTTTGGGGCTGTGTTCAGATGTTATTTTTTCTAATACCTCTTTCCTTGTTCACTAAATCCACGACTTATTTAATAAACTCTAACTCACGTGCGTGTCCCTGTAGGTGATTTAGCCAGTCCCGCGCCAGAGGCTCCAGCGGCAGGGCTGCGGCGCGTCCTCGGCAAGGGCTGGCGTGTGGCACGAGGCGCTTGGGCCGCACTGGGCCGGGGAGCACTGCCCGGAGCTGGAGTCTGCATTCCCGGGCGCGGCGGGTGAAAGCGCAGCCCTGCAGGCTGGCCTGGCCACCGGGAGCTGACCTCCAGGGCGCAGCAGACCCCTCCTGGCTCCCCTCAGCAGTGGACTTGGTCCAGCTGCCCGCTCTGCTCCCCGCTCTGTCTCTGCTGAGGCCCCTCACCGCCCCTGCACCTCTGGCCTGCACCCCAGTTCTGTATGCCAGCCCCTCTCCCTCCTCAGCCCCGGCCCTGCCCCCCAGAAGGCACCCAGGACACAGCCCGCCCACCCCTGCAGACTCCATGGGTGCCACCCGTACAGAGAGGGCGTGGCGGGGACGTGCTAGGATGTGGGGGCGCTCCTGGGGGCGTCAGTGGGGTCCGCTGGCAGGTCTCTGCAAGGCTGACCTCCGCAGTAAGGGGCTCGGGATTCTCGGGGGCAGCCCTGGGTTGCGGCCAGTGCACGATCCGGAGGTGCTGACATCACTTCCCGTGGGCCCCTCCAGCTCCAGCCGCGCAGAGGC
>NW_004567107.1:694598-699051 GCF_000260355.1 Condylura cristata | reverse complement strand
CCTCCCCAGCCCGCCTGGCCTGCGCTCGCCCCAGCGCCCCGTGCTTGCCCCCGCAGACGCGCCCTGCCGCGAGGACTCGGACGCCGCCGGCCCCCCAGTCTCGGTAAGATCTGCCCCCACGCCGGCTTCTCCTGCGTGCACGGAGCGGCCGTGCATGCTGACCGCACCACCGGGTCGCGCGGCCCCTGCCCGCCACGGTGAACCGCACTCACGTGCGCCCGCCCTCGCCACTCTGCCCCGCGGGACCAGGGCCAGGGCCGCTGTGCTCAGCACAGGCTGCGGCCAGGCCTGCCGCTGGGGGCGGCTCCGCGGGCCTGTCTAGCGCTCTGTCACCAGCCGGTGACTGGACGCCGGGAGCAGCTCGCTGCAAGCCTGGGTGGTCGCCGCTGAACAGGAGGGGCGAACCCCACTCCTCCGCCCTCAAAATGCAATGGCAAGATTTGCAGTGAACACACATCCCAGGCCAAGGCGACCTCGCAGACGCCTAGAGCCGCCGGCAGCGCCTGCACCCCACCGCTGTCCGCCCACCCCCCACGTGTAACCAGGAAGAAGAGCCTTGGGGTGAAGCTAGCAACGACGAGGACGACCCCAAGGAGAAGGCTCTCTCCGAAGACCCGGAGACGTGCCTGCAGCTGAACATGGTCTACCAGGAGGTCATCCAGGAGAAGCTGGCCGAGCTGGGCCTGCTGCTGGCTCAGAACCGGGAGCAGCAGGTGGGATGGGGGCCTGGACCCGAGCCCCTGGCAGGCCCGCGCCCACGGCCCCGGCCCATGCCCTGCCTGGTGTTGCAGGAGGAGCTGGCCTGGGGCCTGGCCGGGTCCAGGGGCCCCAAGGGGAAGGACGGCCGGAGCCTGCCCCCGCACACCTACATCGGGCACTTCATGAAGCCCTACTTCAAGGACAGGGCCACCGGCGTGGTGAGTGGACGTGGCCTGCTCAGCCCGGGAGCCAGCACCCCAGCCCCGGCAGCGGGCTGCCCTGCCTCCGTCCTGCGGGACCATGTCCCGTCTCCTCTGCTGGGTCCGTGGGCGACAGCCCAGTGCCCCGGCCCGAGGAAAGCTGCCCTGCTCTCTGCTCCACAGATAAGCTTCGCGTGTTCGCTGGGGAGGGGCGGCCAGGGTGTGGCCATGGCCTGTCCCCCGGGGAGACTGAGGAGGGCTCTGGGGGACCCCCAGGCCCTCTGGGTAAGCGTATCCGGGCCATGATATCCGTCCCTGACAGGGGCCTCCTGCCAACGAAGACACGCGGGAGAAGGCGGCCCAGGGCATCAAGGCTTTCGAGGAGCTTCTGGTGACCAAGTGTAAGCGTTGGCTGTAGCGTCCACCGGGCTCAGGCCCCCGCCCCCAGGACCGGCCGTGTAGGCCCTGCCTTGCCACTGAGCAGGCTCCTCGTAGGCACCTGGGCTGGCCAGGCTTGCGGTGTCCCTGAGCACAGCTGCCCTGCCACGCCCGGGTGGGCGCCCTGCAGAGGCCGCCTCTCTCCCCAGTGCAGGCTGGGGCGTGCCTGCCTCGAGGCCCCGGGTACACCCTCTACCGTCTTTGCAGGGAAGAGCTGGGAAAAGGCCCTGCTGAGGAAGTCGGTGGTGAGCGGCCGCCTGCAGCGCCTGCTTCAGCCCAAGCTCCTGAAGTGAGTCCAGGCCATGCGGCGCCCGTCAGCGGCCTGGCCAGGCTGGGCTCACGATGGGCCCTCCCCGGACCCCTGCTCACCCGCCCGCTGCCCAGGCCCTCCCAGAGGGGGCAGCCCGGCGCTCTGGCCGGCCTCAAGTGCCCCTGGGGGTGGGCGGCCCCCGTCTCCACCTGAGTGAGCAGGCGCATGCCGGGCTAGCGAGGTCGGGACCCAGGAGCATGCTGCCGTGGGCGAGGGGCCCCGGGGACAGCTCTCCCGCCCTCCCCAGGGGCTGTCCCGCTCACGCCCACTATCTGCACCTGCTGCCTGTGGTCACTCAGCCCGGCCCCTGCTGTGCCCGCAGGCTCGAGTACCTGCACCAGAAGCAGGGCCGCGCCACCAGCGAGGAGGAGCGTCAGGCCCTGGGGACACAGGCCAGGGAAGCCGAGCGTGAGGTCCAGGAGATAAAGTGAGCGGGCTCGCGGCGAGGCGGGCCGGGCCGGGCGGCCAGGGGGGCCAGACCTGAGCCCTCGCCCTTGCAGCCAGCTCTCCGAGGAGGCCCTGCTGGGGGACAGGCTGGACAGTCACGACTGGGAGAAGATCGCCAACGTGGCCGTGAGTGGGCGGCCGGCCTCCCGAGCAGGGCGGGCTGGGCGAGGCCTGCTGCAGCAGAGAACACATACCCTCCGGCGTGGCCACGCGTCCGGTGGCGGGTCGGCACCTGGGCCCTGCCCGCTGACGTGCGGCGCCTTTCCCAGGGCGGGCACGGGCGCCTTGGGCCGTTTGGCAGCCACGCCTGTGCCCCGCGGAGCTGGCGCCGGGCTGGCTGCACTCAGCGTTCCCGCATCTCGGCTGCAGAGCTGCGCGTGAGCGGTGGCCACAGCCAGTTCCTCTGTGCACAGTTTGAAGGGGCACGGGGCGCAGAGGAGATCCGGAAGTTCTGGCAGAACAGCGAGCACCCCAGCATCAACAAGCAGGAGTGGGGCGCGCAGGAGGTGGAGCAGCTGAAGGCCCTCGCCGCCCAGCACGGGCTCCTGGCCTGGCAGAGGGTCGCCGAGGAGCTGGGGGTGAGCAGGCTGGCCCCTGCGCTCCGGCGCGCGTCCTGCTGCGGTGGGAGCTGGCGCCCGGCCCGGCCCGCTCCCGCCGGGCACAGGCAGGGGGCTGCATCCTGGCGTTGGGCTTCCAGGCTGCGCCGGCTCGGGCCGCCTGTCCCCCACGGCCGGGTGCCTTGGCGGCGAGTCTGCACGACCGCGGAGCCGGCGGGCGGCCTGAGCGTGGCTGCGGCACCTGCCTCCGTGTCCCTGCACTCCTGCTGCCCGCGCTGGGCTCCCAGGCTCTGGGTGCGCCCCCGTGGGGGGGCTGGCGTGCAGTCAGAGCAGTGCCAGGCCCACCACACTCGCGCACCCTGGCCTCGTCACCACGGGTCACAGGTGGGCCTGCTGGCCACGCGGCGTCGCCCGGAGGCCACGGCTGACGTTGGGTCATTCGCGGGGGGGCAGAGCCTGGCCTGCACCCACCTGTCCCCCCAACGCTGGCAGGCATGGCCTCTGGGGCCCCCTGAGGGTAGGGGTGTCCAGGGCATGCTCACCAGCGCCCCGAGCCCAGTGAAGGGATAGCCGGGGCAGGAGCCCTCCTGGGCACTTGGTAGGGTGTGTCCCAGGGGCCCTGCCGCCTCCCGGCGTCGGCCTCAGACCCCAGCCAGAGGGCAGGGCTGAGAGGAACCTGCAGGGCAGCCCCGCTCCTGGGCCCGGTGGGCCACCTGGCCCAGGCCGGCAGGCGGGGTGGCGGGCCCCGGCTCCCCCTGACCCTCCGACCTGTCCCGCCACAGACGCACCGCAGCGCCTTCCAGTGCCTGCAGAAGTACCAGCAGCACAACCCGGAGTTGAAGCGCAGGGAGTGGACGGAGGCCGAGGACCGCGCGCTCCGCCAGCTGGTGCAGGAGATGCGCGTGGGCAGCCACATCCCCTACCGCAGAAGTGTGTGGGCGGCCGGCGGGCGGGCGGCCGGCAGTCTCCGCGGTCAGGCCAGCCCTGTGCGCTGGCCCGAGCCGCCTGACGGCAGCCTCTGTCCCCAGTCGCGTACTACATGGAGGGCAGGGACTCCGTGCAGCTCATCTACCGCTGGACCAAGAGCCTGGACCCTGGCCTGAAGAAGGGGTCCTGGACACCCGAGGAAGATGCGGTGAGTCGGCAGGGCCCTGGCGCCCGCTCTGGCTCACGCGCGGAACGGCTGTGGGGCCGAGGTCCCCAAGGAGGTGCATCGCCTGCCTCTTCTGCAGAAATTGCTTCGGGCAGTCGCCAAGTACGGGGAGCAGGATTGGTTTAAGATCCGGGAGGAGGTGCCAGGTAGGAGCGATGCCCAGTGCCGAGATCGGTGAGTCGGACAGCACTGGGCGTGGCCTGCGGGCTCGCTGGTGCTGAGTGCTGGGGGGCATGCGGGAGGCAGTGGGGGTGCAGAGTGCCCTGGGGTGGGTGGGCGGGGCAGTGGGGGTGCAGAGTGCCCCGGGGGCGGGCGGGACAGTGGCCAGGGCCGGGCTGGCCGGCACAGGCGGGCTGTTTGTCTCCAGGCCAGATGTGAAGTCAGCTGACGCGGGCAGCCAGGGCCCCGAGCCCGGAGGGCCGCCCGCCCCGTGCCCCTGGGGGGGCTCCTGACAGCCGGCCACGGGCCACAGGTGGCCCGGCCCGTGTGGCTCTGGGGACCCAGCGAGTTCAGGGCCCCCACAGCGCCATCACTGAGAACGTCTGGCCCCCACAAAGGGCCCGCCCCGGGTCCTGAACCGCACGGCTTGACGCGGAGCGGGGGGCGCGGTCGTGCTCCCGGCGGCATGCACGGCGCCCCCACGTCGGCC
>NW_004567107.1:689230-689853 GCF_000260355.1 Condylura cristata | reverse complement strand
GCGCGGCGCTGGCTGAGCGGGCAGCGAGGCGTGTGCGTGCCCCCGCTGGGCAGCAGGCTGCCCTACCAGCCCCCCGCCCTGTGCAGCCTGCGGGCCCTGGCCGGTCTCCTGCTGCAGAAGAAGGCCCTGGAGGGCCGGGCCGCCTCCCTCGCGCCCAGCGGCTTGCCGGACGCGCTGGGCCAGGTGCGGGGACAGCTCCAGGGCAGCCCGGCCTACCTGCTGCTGAAGGCCCGCTTCCTGGCCGCCTTCACCCTCCCCGCGCTCCTGGCCACCCTGCCCCCCGGCGGCGTGCCCACCACCCTGTCGGCCGCCCCCACAGCCGCCTCTGAGAGCGAGGACGACGGCCCGGAGCTCTCCGCCAGCCCCGACCCTGCCCAGGTAGGTGCCGCCCTGGCCCCGGGGGAAGCGGCTGCCCTGAGGGGCAGCCGGACCCCGCCCGGTCAGTGAGCAGCAGCTGCCCCGCCTCGGGCCTGTGGGAGACAGGGACGGAACTTCTGCTCCCAGGAGGGCCTGGCCAGGGGAGCGGGCTGGCCCTGGGCTGTCCACTGCTGGGCCCCAGCCCCCGAGCGGGCCCTTGCTCCCCGCAGTCCTGAGGCCGGGCGGCCCGAGCGGATGCCCGCTGT
>NW_004567107.1:684530-687843 GCF_000260355.1 Condylura cristata | reverse complement strand
CCCGCCGCAGACGGCAGGCGCTGGCCGGGTGTCTGCCGGTGCGCTGCCCGGCCCTTCAGGAGCCGGTGCCGCTGAGGAGCCCCGAGTGTGGAGGGGCGCCCCTCCCGGGGCCCGCTCAGCCGCCGTCTGGCCTCGCGGCCTTCTGAGCCACCCGGAGGGGCGCTGAGGGCGAGGGTGGTGTTGATGGGTCCGTAGGGCCTGGCGAGGCTGCCCGCCCGCCCTCCCCCGCTGGCACTGGGCGGCACGGCCAACCGAGGGTAGCTGGGGCTTCCCCGCTGGGCGGCGGCCCCGGCGGAGTCCCAGGAGCGGCCAGCTTTGGGGCCTGCTGCCTCGCCACAGGGGTGCAGCCGGTCCACGGCCGGGGTGGGCTGACCAGCGCCGGGGGCCAGCGTGGCTGGGCCTTGCCCACCTTACCCACGCTGCAGCCCCCGGAGGCCTGCGCTGTCCAGACTGCAGGCTGCCACCCAGACGCTGGCCCAACAGGGAGGCGAGCGGTAGACCAGGGCCAGCCCTCCCAGGGGATTCCGGGACACCAGTGTGGCCCGCCCAGGGCTGCTGGGCAGGCCTGGCCTCCCTCGTGGGCCCAGACTTCCACTTCCCGCGCCCTGGCCCCGCCTGGCTGGCGAAAGGGAGGGCGGCGCCAACCCAGGTCAGGAGCCTCAGGAAGTGCCCAGGCTTTCCCGGCACGCCTCCCTCCACTCACTGACCGGAGGCCGGCTGGCGGCCAGCTGCGTGGGGTGCCGGCACCTGAGGTAGGCGGACGGGCGCCCTCGACCAAAGGCGGCCGGGGCACTGGGCTCCGGGCCCGTGCTGGCCCTGGGCTGGGTCAGGCCCTTGGAGCCCAGCTCCCAGACGGGCACCAAATGACCTCAGCGCTGCCATCCGTCCCCCCCCGCCACCTGGCACCTGCTCCCTGTCCGGTCCGGGTGAGCCCCAGGGCGCGGGGGCCGTGGGCTCTCGGCTCACGGCGGGCTGGGTCCAGCCTCCAGGACTGGGCGGCCAGCCAGGGTGACTCCGACACCTGTCCCGGGCTGGACGGGTGATGCAGGCCGCTGGAGGGGCGCCTGTGCCTGGCTGCTGCGGAGGGCGGGAGGGGCCGGGCCAGAGCCCCGACCCAGGGGACCGACCTCGGCTCGCGCTGGGGTCGGGGAGGGTTTCTAGCCCGCTGGGGGCGGCGGCCCCTGGGCTGCCGTCTGCGTGACGGTCCCGACAGCGTGGCAAGGGGACGGGGGAGCCTGAGGGTGCCTGGCCTCAGGCTGCCAGCGGCCCTGCCCAGCGGGGGGGCGCAGCGTCCCTTCCCGACAGCCGCGACTGAGCCGGCGGCCGTTGCATCACCACAGGAAGAGGGGAGCGGCTGGCCGTGAGCACCCGAGTGGGAATGAGGAAGTGGCTCCCGGGCTGGCGCCGTGCAGGTGGGGGGCTGCGCCCGGGGCGCCCGCGGCTCGCCCCTCCGTGGACGGAGTCGGCCGTGGCTGCCAGCCGCGGCGCCAGGGTCGCTGGCCGCCCCCTGCTTACCAGGGTCGCTGGCCGCCCCCTGCTTACCAGGCGAGCCCGGTGGCCGAGGCAGCCCAGGCCCCGGAGAGGGCAGGCGGTGGCAGGGTGCTGCTGGGGACCCCTGGACGCAGGGGCGGGCGCGCAGGAGCCCGGGCCGGCACACCCACACCCGGGACCCCCGGCGCCTGCCCCCAGGGCCGGCCAGCGGGCGCCATGTCCGACTACGAGAACGAGGACGAGTGCTGGAGCGCGCTGGAGGGCTTCCGGGTGAGGCTCATCTCCGCCATCGACCCTTCACGCATCACCCCCTACCTGCGGCAGTGCAAGGTGCTGAACCCCGACGACGAGGAGCAGGTGCTCAGCGACCCCAACCTGGTCATCCGCAAGCGCAAAGTGGGTCGGTGCCCCGCCTTGCCCCGCTCGCGGCGGGCCCCACGCCACACCGCGCCCTGGCCCCGCCCGGCAGGGTCCAGCCTGGCCCCTCTGGTTGCAGGCGTGCTCCTGGACATCCTGCAGCGCACTGGCCACAAGGGCTACGTGGCCTTCCTCGAGAGCCTGGAGCTCTACTACCCGCAGCTCTACAAGAAGGTCACTGGCAAGGAGCCCACCCGGGTCTTCTCCATGATCATCGGTGAGGCGGGCGGCTCCTGCCCTCACCGGGGGTGGAGTCATGGCCTGGGGCGGGGCCGGGGCGGGGCCAGGGCTGCAGGCCTCCCGCTACTTAACCGTAAGGGCCGCCCAGCAGTCTCGGGCCCTGCCCGCATCCTGCTCTCTGCTGCTGGCGCTGGGGGACAGCCATGCTGCAGAAGGGCCGTCCTCTTGCGTCCCCCGCCCCGGGGCCCTGGCAGGCTCACCGCTGCTGCACGCCGGGGTCCCTCGCCCTGAGCGCAGGTCAACTTCCGGGCCAGAGCCCTTCCTGCCCCAAAGACCATCTCACCCCGCCAGAGGCCTTGCCCAGGGCCACCGCCGTCCCTCCGAGGCAGGGTGTGCCGCCCCCAGCGACCGCAAACGGCCCTCCCCCGCCGCTTGCCTCTCCACCAAGGTCGCGACCGGGCAGCCGAGGGCTTGAGTCCCACCGGTGGGGTGGCCTGGCCGGGCGGGCCTGCGGGGGCTGGCCCGGGTGGAGGCCGCGCGGGGGCCGAGGGGCTGCGCGTGACGCCCCGATGCCGCGCGCCGCAGACGCCTCCGGGGAGTCGGGCCTGACGCAGCTGCTGATGAGCGAGGTGACGAAGCTGCAGAAGAAGGTGCAGGACCTGACGGCCCTGCTGAGCGCCAAGGAGGACTCCGTCCAGGAGCTGCGCCTCAAGGACAGCCTGCTGCGGGGCCACCAGGAGCGCGCGCAGCGGCTCAAGGAGGAGGCGGAGGCCTGCGGGCGCGAGCTCAAGCGCTGCAGGGACGAGAACTACGACCTGGCCATGCGCCTGGCCCGCCAGAGCGAGGAGAAGGGCGCCGCGCTCATGAGCAACCGCGAGCTGCAGCTGGAGGTGCCGCCCTGCGCCTGGCCTCCGGGGGTCTGCGCGCGGAGGGGCCCTGCAGGGCGGGGGGCTGCGCTGCTGGGGGGCGGGAGGCAGCCCAAGCCCGGTGCGCCGGGTGCCGCTGACAGCGGGTCCGGCAGATCGACCGGCTCAAGCACAGCCTCGTGAGGGCGGAGGACGACTGCAAGCTGGAGCGCAAGCACACGCTCAGGCTCAGGCGCGCCGTGGAGCAGCGGCCCAGCCAGGAGCTGCTGTGGCAGCTGCAGGAGGAGAAGGCCCTGCTGCAGGCCCGGGTGCAGGAGCTGGAGGCCTCCGCCCAGGTGGGGCCCGGCGGCGGGCAGGCG
>NW_004567107.1:677092-680144 GCF_000260355.1 Condylura cristata | reverse complement strand
CCGGGGGGCGGAGCCCTCCGGGGCGGTTTCCGGGGGCGGGGCCTCCGGGAGCGGGCCCTTCCTGGGGGCGGGGCCTTCCTGGGGGCGGGGCCTTCCTGGGGGCGGGTCTCCAGGGCGGGGCCTCCGTCGGTCCGGCGCGCTGCCCCACGTGCCCCCTGTCGCCCAGGTCTGCGGCACAAGGTCCTCGAAGCGCATTTCTAAGCTGTCCTACTACCAGGGCGTGGTCATCGTGACCTGCCCGGGCTGCCAGAACCACCACGTCATCGCTGACAACCTGGGCTGGTTCTCAGACCTGGCTGGGAAGAGGTGAGACCGCCGCGGGGGTCCCCCCCCACGCTTGGCCCAGCGCCCCGCACCCTGGCCGCGGGAGTGCCCCCTCTCCCGCCTCCTTCCCCACACAGTGAAGTGGACTCCAGGCAGACGCCAGGGTGGACAGGGTAGTGTGAGACATGGTTTTGCCAACTTGGGGCCTGGGCCAGCCCCCGGGCCCCGCGGGCAGCGTCTGGGCGGGCAGGCAGGTCCATAGCTGGGTCTCCCGAAGGCGACCGGCCGCGACCCCGAGACCGCCTTCCGCCGCCTTGGCCCTTCCTTCACTTGTCGCCTCACCAGCCGTGGTGGGCAATGGCCAGCGCTTCTGGGCGGGCGGCCCTGGGCAGCTCCCTGACTTCTCAGCTGCGTCCTCCCCTGACCTGGGGTGGAGGAAGCGGCTACCTCTGGGGACTGGGCAGGTTCTGTCAGGTGAGCCGGGGTGGCCCTCAGGCCATCCCAGTACTCCGCTGTTTGTTTTTTTTTTTTTAATGTATTTATGCATCCAAGAGCTGGGGTGCAGGCCAGGGGTGGAGAGTGAGAGGACACCCCAGAGGCTGCGTGGGGAGAACAGGTGGACCCACCGAGACCCACTGCTGAGGGGGCAGTTGGGAGACAGGAGGGGTCTGCTGCACCCTGGGGTCCCTCCCTGGCTGGGGGTGGACCGCGGCTGTGGCTGTCTAGTGCTGAGAGGAACCCCTGCGCCCCAGGGAGGCCCCAGGACCCATGCTTTTGACCAGGCCTGGCCGGGGAGCCCAGGACGACCTGGGCAGCTGGGCTCGGGCTGGGGTGTCACATGTCGCCTCCTTCCAGGAATATTGAAGAAATCCTGGCGGCCAGAGGGGAGGAGGTGTGCAGAGTGGCCAGCGACGGGGCCCTGGAGCTGGTGGTGGCGCCGGCGGGGACCCCCACCCCCACTGATGTTCCGAAAGGGGGTGAGGACCAGGATCCCACCCTCCCTGGCAAAACTAAGAGCAGCTGACCAGCCCTCTGCCTGGGAGTGGCCGTGACGAGCCCCCCGCCCCCGGACTTGGCCTGTTCGCTCAATAAACCGACGCGGTGGACCTGACTCCATCGTCCCGGTTCCGGCGGCAGAATGGTGGTGCCCACCGCTGGGCTGCCAGTCCTGCCAGCCTCTGTCACCGGGGTCCGCGCCACGCCTGGCTGGGGCTGTGGCCTTGGCAGGCCCTGTGGTGCAGGCCATGGCCAGCAGAGACTTGTGGGGAGGCCCAGGAAGGTTGGAGGGGTGCCTGGAATGGCCAGTCAGCATTCTCCCTGGGGAGTGGCCCCCAAGGTCCTGACCATCTGGCCAGACACCAGGACACACATCCCGCTGGGCACCACGGGCCCTCGAACACCAGCCCCAACCCCGCCCTGGGCCGGGCAGCCCTGCCCTGAGGCCCATCTCCAGCCCCCCCACGCCCCTCACCCTCCCGCTTGGGGTCCTCGTGTACAGTGGCAGGCGCCGCTCGGCCCATCTCCACAGCCTCGGGCCGTGCCCCGTGCCCAGAATCGGCAGCCAGCCCCACAGGGCCCTGGCCTGTGCCCCCTGCATCTTCTCACGCGGTCCCGGAGCTTGGCCTCACCCTGCCGACCCCAGGACCTGTCCCCCGACATTTGTTCCTGGCGGGCGCCACGCCTTTTCCTGCACCCGGCTCGGTGGGCCTCCCGGCCACTGGTTCCCCCACTGCGTGGCAGCACGTGGCGCCCACCCAGAACCCCCCACCCCGCGGTGTCTCCTGGCCCGCCTTCGCCCAGGATCCTCTCCTCATGCAGGGGCACCCTGGCCTCTCCCCGGGACACAGCGGCCGCGTGGCCGCGCGGCGGGCACCATCTGGCCCGCCCTTTTGTGGGCAGTGGGCATCAGTGCCACACCCTCCTCTCACCAGGGCCCACCTGACCCTGTAGTCGGAACCTGCGTCCCTCCCGGTCCCTCACCTCCAGCCGAGGCCTGGCCCCCTGGGGTGCGGGGACCCCCAGGGTCCGCAGAGGCGGCGCTGGCCAGGGAGACCTGGCCCGGCGGCCTGGCCGGTGCTTGCCCTGAGGAGCCCGGGCGCGGCTCAGGGGGGCCCGCCCCCGCTGGCGACCGGACGAGCCCCCGCCCCTACGGCGCCCCTGCGGCTTCCGCTGTGCAGACTTTATTTGGCTGGGGAGACGGGTCTCGGCCCTCTGGGAAGGACCCGCGGACGCGTGGCAATAAATAGGCGCGTACATTCAAGTGTGGGGTGCCGCCCCGCAGGACCACCCCGCCCTTGGGTCGGCATCCTGCGCCGGGCTCCCCCGGCTCCCCAGAGGGCCTGGCTGGCGGAGGGG
Organism: Condylura cristata; assembly: GCF_000260355.1. NCBI lineage: Eukaryota > Metazoa > Chordata > Mammalia > Eulipotyphla > Talpidae > Condylura > Condylura cristata. Next base: position 677,525 of record NW_004567107.1, on the reverse strand, counting down.
CCCACGCCGGCCCCAGGAATGGCTGCCGCCGAGTTCACGCTGGCGGCCACGCAGCCCGCGGGTGGGGGCAGAGCCGAGCCCCCACCCCCGCAGTGTGGACACCCCTGCTGGCCCGGCCACACGCCCTCGCCCCTCTGCATGGCAGGGCGCTGAGCGGGCCCCAGCTGGAACCCCAGGGCCTGGTCAGCGCCCCCCAGGGTTAGGGGCTGGGCCTGGGCTCCCAGCAGCTCACTGCCCCTGGGCGGCGCCCTGCAGGCCCTGGCTGGGCGGGGTGGGGTCTATGCCCGTGTCCCCAGCTGCCCCCAGGAAAGAGGCTGACTCTTCCTGGGGGCCCCCGGGACGTGACGGGGTTCACACTTGGCCGGACAGGAGAAGCACGGGGGTCTAGGCGGCACGGGGCCCAGCCGCGTGCGGGGCGGGGCGGGGCGGGCGC
>NW_004567107.1:674682-675677 GCF_000260355.1 Condylura cristata | reverse complement strand
CGGCAGCCCCGGGCTGGCCATCCTCCAGCGGGCAGCGCTGGTCGTCCATGCGGCTGCTCTGGAACTTGCTCAGCAGGTCAAGGAAGCAGTCCTCCTCCAAGGACGGGGCGCCGGGGGTGCCCTGGGGAGGGGCGCCTCAGTACCGGCCTGGCGGCTACCTGCCCCCGCACACCGCCCCCGCGCCACCGCTGCCAGCTGCCCCCACCACCGCGGGCGGTGCGGGGACCCTCCTCTGCCCGCCCCCGCCTGGGACGCCCCCACGGGACCCCAGTTCTGTGCCATCACCACCCGCGCCTCGCAGCAGCCTCCCGGCGCCCCTGCCCACCCGCGCCCAAGTCAGCCCCAGCAGGAGGCCTGACCTGCGCCTGCACCTTGGCACCCACCGGCCGCGGGAGGCACCCACCGGCCGTGGGAGGCACGCACAAGCCAGGGAGGCCGTGCCACTTGCATCCTGGCAGCTCTGTGCCAGGCCCTGCTGCAGGGGCCGGCGGACCCAAAGGTCTCGCCGTCTTGGGTCATATCACCGAAGGCGAGGAGCCCAAGCTGAGGGAGGTGAAGCCTCCTGGGCTCCCGCTTGCAGAGGGAGCCTCCTTCTGTGGGGTCTGGACAAGTACCGGCCCCGAGTCGGTGGGCAAGCCCAGGGGCAGCAGGCACGTGGGGCTGGGCCCTCTGTGGGTGTCCGGGAAGACGGTGCCGAGGGCCCGGCCCTTCCCTCCATGGGCTGCACTGGTGAGTCGCCCCTGGGCTGCAGGGACTCGGGGAGACGCCACGGAGTGGCGCCCAGGCTGAGGGTGGGAGGAGGGGCGGAGGCCTGAGGCCAGGGCCCTGGGCCCCCGCAGGCCTGAGTGCAGCCCCCTGCAGGGCGCGCGTCCGCCAAGGGGGGCAGAGGGGCCCCCTCTCCCCTCACCTGCCATTGTCGGGCCTCCCCCAGCCGGCCCCTGCAACGCCTCGCCAGGGCCGGGGCTCCCCGGCACGGGGCAGGGCCACGGGGGGGC
>NW_004567107.1:673746-674564 GCF_000260355.1 Condylura cristata | reverse complement strand
GCGGCCCCCAGGGCCAGGCGAGCTGGGGCGGCACCCGAGCCACGGCTGGGGTTCGGGTGCCAGGTCCCCCAGCCCGGGGGTCAGCGCCTGGGGGTCCAGGTCAGAGGCCGGGCCTGGGGAGGCCCCTCAGGGACCTGCGTGGGCAGCAGGGGCGCCCCGACGTCAGTCTGTTCCTGGGGTCCTCAAGGCTAGCACCCCACTGCTGCAGAGCTACTGCTCCCGGGGCCGAAACTTGGGGTTCAGGAGATGCCCCTGAAGGAACAGGGAGGCTTGTCCACGCCTCTCCTTCACCCCCCGCCCAGGTGGGGCACGGGCCTCCCCCAGGGCCCTCGAGGCCTGACACCGGGCCGCGGGGGAGGTTCCCGCCCTGGGCGGCCCCTCAGCGCCCTCCGCTGCCCCCGGCCCCGCTCACCCTCCCCACTCCCGCCGGCCCCTCCGCCCGTCTCCGCCATGGGTGAGCCCTGCCCGGCCCAGGGCTGCCCTCCCGGCCTGGCCGCCACTCAGAGCTGCCCAGACCCACCGGGCAGCGGGCACTGGCCACCACGGCTTCCAGGGGACTGACCGCACGCCCACCCCTGTGGCTGTGCGCCCCCTCCGTGGCCATCCCCCAGCCCAGGCCCCCGAGGTCTGCGGTCTCCCGGTCCGGCTTCACAGGGGCCAGCCCGGCTGGGGACCCCCGAGGCCCCACACTCACGTGGGGTCGGCGGCCCCGGCGGCGGCAGCAGCAGCTCTAGGGGCACTGGCGGAGCCCAGGCAGGACGAGGTGCGGCCGCCTGCCTGCCGGGACGCCGTCAGCGCCACCTTTAAATAGGCCGCGG
>NW_004567107.1:671215-672360 GCF_000260355.1 Condylura cristata | reverse complement strand
GGCGGCTGTCTCCATTCTGCTCCTGGGGGGCGGCAAGAGGGCGGCCGTGGACAAAGGGCCCTCCGGCCCCGGGCCGAGCCGCCCCGTCTCTGGGCACACGAGGCTCGCGGGGCGCCAGGCGCCGGGGCCCAGCAGCCCGGGCCTCGCCCCCGAAACTGAGCCCCGCCTGCACTCACAGAACCGGCAGCCTGGCTGCTCCCCCAAAGCCACGCAGCACGCGCCCCTGCAGGTGCAGAGCGACCAGAGCCCGCGTCTGCGGCCCCAGAGCCGGACCTGCCCCTGCCGGGCAGCGCCTCTCTGGCGGGGAGCAGGCCGGAGAGGGGCTGGGCTGGACCGGGCAGCAGCCCGTGTGGGAACCTAGGCTCCCCCAAACCTAGGACACGCTTGGCAGGACCCTGGGTGACTGCGGGGGCTGAGGCTGGCCCCAAGGGGTTAGCAGACAAGCAGCCGGGGGGGCCTGTGCGGGGCCTCCGGGGAGCCAAGCGTGCACCGCGGGCCACCGCCCCCATGTCCTCCCACCCCCAGTGCCCCCACACTGCCCCCGCACCCCGTCTCCCCCGAGTGCCGTGCCCGCGCCCCCTCACCTGCCCCAGAGGCAGCCTCAGCAGCCGCCAGGTCTCAGGGCTCAGCCTCTGCGTCCCCTTGGGTCTGGCCCCTGGAGGCAGCGACCGGTCAGCCCCGAGCGCCCGAGCCAGCCCCGCGTGGGGGCCGACGGGCGCGGCGCTCTGCAGGGGCCTGGCTGGGCCGCCCGGTTCTGGCCCCGGGGCCCCGGGGGTCCTCGCGGGGAGGGGGAGACGGGGGCAGCGCCCTGCTCCTGCCCTGGCCGGGAGGTGGGTCCCGCTTCTGGCCACCAGGCGCTCCAGGGGGCCGGTGGGGACTGCTGGGTCGCGGGTGCAGGTCGCGAGCGCAGGGGAGCCCCATTCTGCTCGGCAGCGCCCTCAGAGCTCCACACCGAGGGGCCAGAAGACAGCTGGAGCGGGGCCGGGCGGGGGCGGGGGGCTGGCCCGGCTGTGCCCCAGGAGGGGCAGGTTGACCCCAGTGGTGAGGTGAGGATGAGGCGGGCTGGGCCCGGCCCCGCTGCCGCCCCCAGCCAAGACAGCTCCGAGAGCGGGGCGCGGGGTCACGCCTGGCCGAGCCCGCCGGGG
>NW_004567107.1:668239-669220 GCF_000260355.1 Condylura cristata | reverse complement strand
CGGGCGGCTGTGCCCGTGCCGAGCCCAGGCCTCTTCCTCGGCACCTGGCCCCCCGCCGCCCCTTCCCTGGCCCCAGGGGCTCCCACCAGGCCTGGGGAGCTCCAGGGCTGTGCGGGGCCCGGCGGGGTGCTCCACGCTGTGCAGTGGACACAGCCCCAGGCTCTCCGGCCCTGCCCGGGTTCAGCTGCCCCTGCACGGGCCCTGCAGGACGGGGGAGGTGGCCCCAGGCAGGTGGACAGCCCAGGGGTGCCATGGGGGGGTCTCAGGGAGCCCCCAGGACCAGGCCTTCACGCCCCACGCTGCCTCTGGCAAGTCATGTCCACTTTGGGTGTCGGGCAGCCCCATGTCCTGGCCAGGCCCACATCCAGCAGGGCCAGCAGGACTGGCCGTGGTCCGCCACGGGGATGTGAACATTCTCTGGGTGCCAAGCAGGCCCCTGCCCCACCCACGGCCCCGCGGAGCACTCAGGAAGCCCCTTTGCTGAGGCAGGGGTGTGGGAGCAGCGGCAGGGGCAGGGCTGGAGGGCGCAGCGGGGGGCGCCGGGCTCACCTCCTGGGAGATCTCCAGGTGCTTCTTGGCGAAGGTCAGGGCCTGCGCTGGGCTCCCCATGGACACGTAAGCGTTCCCCAGACTCCAGCACGCCCGGCCTTCGCCCACTCTGTCAGGGAGGGAAACTGAGTCACGTTTGCATCTCCAGCTGGGTCATCTCAAGCTTCTGGGGTGCCAGGTGATGGGGCCCAGCAGGACAGAGTGGGAAGGCCAGAGCAAGTTTGGGGGTCTCGGGGTACGCCTCCCAGCAGCTGCTGACCAGGATCCGTGGATCTGCCACTGCACCCCAGACAGGGACCACACGGGTTCCTGGAGGCCGCCAGACCTGGCCTCGGTGGTGGCCAGCACCCCTCACTCTGGCCCAGGAGGCCGCAGCAGGAAGCACCCCCAAACGGCCAGCTCTGGGGAGACTGCAGCCTCGGCCTCCCGTCG
>NW_004567107.1:664393-665737 GCF_000260355.1 Condylura cristata | reverse complement strand
AGCCCCGGACACCCCGGACCAGCACCCCAGCACCCCACCAGCCCAGCAGCCTGGGGCCGCCCGAGCCGCGGAGGGACCAAGCCCAGAGGGGCTGGAGAGCAGGTCGAGGTCACTGGGCAGGATGAGTCCCCCACCCCATCCCGCAGCGGCACCCCACCTCCAAGCTCTGGACAGGGCCTGGGTCAGCCGTGGCCGCGCTCACCTCCCCCGCCCAGGCCCGGCTGCCTCCGGGCCAAGGTCAAGCACCCCCAGGCCTCCAATGCGGGCCCCACCCCGCGGGTGCTGCTGCCCTCTGTGGGGAGGAGCCCGGGGCCCTCGCCAGGGGCTCCCCCAGGGCCGGCCCCCTGGGGTTCCCCGCGCAGGGACACCCACCTGCTCACTCCGCCCCTCACCCAACACACTGGTTCCGGCCTGGGCAGTCAGCAGAGCTGCCCCGGCCCTGGAGTGGGCATCGAGTGGCGCTGGGCAGCCCAGGGGCGTGTCGCTCCCGCCTGCAGGAGGGCAGCGTGGGCCCCGCCAGGCCTGGTCAAGGCTGCCGGGAGCGGAGACGCCGGCCACGCAGAGCGGGCCCCGGGGTGTGAACTTCCGGTCCACTCGCCACCTCCTGCAGCCCGTGTCCGGCCTGCTGTCCCACCGCAGGCCACGTCTCCGGCCACTGAAGCTGGCCTGGCACCAGACCCCCCACAGAGGTGGGCGGGGCGGCCTTGCCAGGGGCAGCCCCGGTCTCCGGCTGCCCGGAGCATGGCTGGGCGACCGGGGAAGGACAGCGGAGTCCTGGGGGGCAGCTCGGCGGCTGCGGACATGGGGCGTCCGGCCCGGCCTGCACAGGGTCCACTGTGTGCGGGCCAGGGGCACCCTCGCCTCTGTCCCGCCCCCCGCAGGTGGGCCCAGCAGCAGCTGCCGTCCAGCCCAGGACAGCCCGGCTGAGGGCAGGGCAGGCCCTCAGCCACCCCAAGCCGCGCTCCCGCCTCTCGGGCCAGCCTGGCGAGGCCCCTTCCGGCCAGGGAAGAAGGTTCTGGAGCCTCTGTGCCCCGCACCGCCGCTGCCGGTCCCCGAGAACCTGCCTCATCCATGGGACGCAGGCCGCAGACCCTGGCGGCCTTCCTGTGCCTGTCAGCAGCCACCCAGCGGGGCAGCTGGAGACGGGGCGCCCCCAGCGCGGCCTGAGGACCCCCCAAGCGGGGAGCCGCAGCGGCTGCGCAGACGCCCCACTGGCGGATGAGCTTGGGCCCGGCGCCTGCAGGGGGGCACAGCCGGCGGCCAGCGGCAGGCAGGCGGTGTCCATAGCTCACTCCCTGACCCGCCGCCTGGCAGCACCCCACAGGGCCTGCCTACCGGGCGGGG
>NW_004567107.1:661449-662047 GCF_000260355.1 Condylura cristata | reverse complement strand
GCCCCCGGGTGCCCCCGAGCAGCCCTGAGCTCCGGGAGCCTCCCGCTGACCGCGGAACCAGGCGCCGGACGGGAATAAGCAGATACCAGGGCCGCTGGCCGCAGGCCTGCTGTTCTGCGGACGGGCCATCTGTGCCCGCCCACGCCCTCCCCAAGACCGCAGGCTGGCCCCGGCCTCACTCCTGGCCGGGCCCCAGCGGCCGGCCCACGGGGGCGGGGCTGGGCTCTGTGGCCGCCGCCTGCCCGGCCTCTCTCAGGGGCACCCTCGGGGCTGGCGTCAGGGTTAGGTCAGGGGCTGCGTGGCCGCCCGCCGGGCCCAGGGGGGCACCCGGAGAGCCGGGAGTGGTGGGGCGTGCGGGCGGTCCGGCTGGCGGAGTCCCCCCTCCCCCCAGAACTTGCACGGGGGCAGGCCAAGGGCGGCCGAGGGCTCCGCGGGGCTGGGCGGGGGCAGGGAGGCGGCGCTGTGTGACCCCCTGTGGGCCTCGCTGCCCGAGGCGGGCGCCTGTGTCGCTGTGCCCGGGAAGGCCAGGCCCGGCCTGCTGCTGGGCAGCTGCTCTGGGCCCTGCGGGCCATCCTGCCGACGGGCGCCCGGTCGCGCA
>NW_004567107.1:655272-656646 GCF_000260355.1 Condylura cristata | reverse complement strand
CTGTGCAGACCCTGGTGAGCGGGGCCGAGCGCGCGTGCCGGCGCCGTGTCCGTGTGTCCGCGGCCGAGTGTGTCTGGGGGCTGCCTGCGGGTCGGGCCCGGGGCAGCGTGCCAGGCCCCGTCGTCCCCGCCGTCTCCCCAGACAGCCCGCCCGCTTCCTGGGGCGCCTTGTGGTGGCCCCGGGCTGCCTGTTGGCTGGGGCCGCGCGGGGCTGCCCGCGGCCGGCTGCCATGCCAACGCGCAGGTCTGTGCCAGGTCTCCCGCCCGGCGGCCCGGCCCTCTGCTTCCGCCAGCGGCTGCCCCGGGCCTGCCTGGACACGCTCAGGTTTGCTTTGAGGGAGGCGTGAGCGGCACACAGGGCGTCTAACTGGACCCCACGGTCCTGCCCACAGGGGCCCGGCTGGCAGAGCGGCAGCTGCGCAGGGCTGGCCTGAGCGCCAGGGCCTGCCCCCAGGCTGAGCTCGGCCTACGTGAGCCTCGAAACGCCAGCCCAGGTCAGCGGTGGGCTGGACGTCGTCGCGGGCTCTGGGCGGGAGCTGGGACTCCCCGGGCCGCTCCTGCTGGGGGACGCCCAGCTGCCCACCGCCGCGGCCCGTCACGCGTGGCTCGGCTTTGCGTCCCCCCTGCAGGGGACGACGCGCCCTCCGGAGCCTTCCTCTGCACCTCGGGAGCTGCGGGGGACCCCGCCCCGGCCAGCGGCAGGCGGCCTTCAGGTGCGGGCTCTGCGTGGCCGGCCTGTGTCCTCGGCCAGGGCGCTTTGGGGGTCGGTGGGGGTCGAGCTCCACGGGCGTCCCTGTGTCCCGGCCTCCAGGGTGGTGCGGGACATGGGTGCCCCTCACCTCCCCCAGGGCGCCTGCCCATGGGCGGGGTGCAGCCCCAGCGCTTTGATTTTTTTAAAGATTTACTTCTGCATACAGAACTGGGGTGCAGGTCAGGTGCAGAGGGTGGAGGAGCCATCAGGGACAGAGTGGGGAGCAGAACAGGTGGAGCCAGGGAGACACTCTGCTGAGGGGCAGCGGGGAGACAGGGCTCTGCCCTGGTCACTCCCGGGCCGGGGTCGGCCTCACAGTGCTGGGCCGCGGGGGAGGCCGCAGCCCCCCTCTCACTGGAGGGCAGACGCCCCGCCCCGCCACCTGGGTCAGCGGCCACCTGGGCACACACCCAGGGGCTGCTTGGTCCAGACTGCAGCCAGCCCCCTGCCAGCAGGACACAGCGGTGGCCGGTGAGGCCCCTGGGGCGCTGAGCCGGCCTCTCCTGGGCCCCCAGGTGGGTGTGGCCTGGGGCTGCGGGCTGGACGGGCCCTGCTGGCCCTGTGCGCTGAGGACGCGGCGTGGCTGGGCCACCAAGGGGTCAGGGCGGGGCAGAGCCCGGGCAG
>NW_004567107.1:653612-654598 GCF_000260355.1 Condylura cristata | reverse complement strand
CACCCCAGACAGGGCCGCTACGGCGGCCAGCCCGGCCCTGCTGAGTGACTGGGCGGTTGTGCTGTCCAGTGCCAGGTCGCTGCCGCCCGCGGGGCTGCCTGGGCCCGCAGCTTGCAGCCTGAGGGTCCGCCGTGGGCGGGGCGGGGGCTGAAGCCCTTGAGCAGGGGCTGTGCAGGGCTCCCCGTCTCCCGGCTCTGCAGCTTGTCAGCCCTGGGGTGCTGCCAGCCGGCCTGGGAGCACTGCAACCCCGAAGGCTGGTGCGAGGCAGCCCCTGGGGAAGTAGCCCCTGGGGAGTAGCCCCTGGGGAGTAGCCCCTGGGGAGTAGCCCCTGGGGAGTAGCCCCTGGGGAAGTAGCCCCACCCACAGCTATGCAGACCCCACCCTGCTGGCTGTAGGTGGAGGCCCAGGGCCGGCCAGCCCTGGCATCAGGCCCCTGAGAGGCCAGGGCACCAGGTCCCCTCCCGCAGGGCCGTGGGCACCTCCAGAGAGGACGTCCCATGCCGCCGTACTTGGGGCCCTCCACCAGCCCCCCCCCGCCTGTGGGCGCAGAGATGGGAGACGGCCGGGCAGGGGCCAGAGACGCTGGCTAGAGACGCCCCATTGACCAGGGTCTGCCCCCAGGGAAGGCTGCTGTGCTGCCTGCGGCCAGGGATGAGCCATGGCTGAGCTGGGCACCCCCCAGGGGGCTCCCCACAAGGCCTGGCTGGCCGACAGCGAGAAGTCCACGCCCCCGGGGAAGTCCGGCGGCCACCCCGTGTGGTCCAGCGGCGAGGAGGCCGGGGCCGGCGACGGGGACAGCTCTGTGTCATCGGGGCGCCTCTCTGGCTCTTCGGGGGGGCACGAACTGGCCTCGCCTCCCCTCACGCCCTGGAGAGAGCGGCCCCCCCAGGTGCGGGGTCCCCGGCGGCAGCCCTGGGAGAGCAGCCCACGGCTGGAGCGGCTGCGGAACAAGATCCGGGCGCAGGCCCAGGGCCGGGCCAGCTGCG
>NW_004567107.1:651940-653479 GCF_000260355.1 Condylura cristata | reverse complement strand
CCTCCAGGCCAGCGCCCCAGAGGAAGGCCAGCAAGCCGGCCGGCGCCCCTCCAGCCCCGGCCTGCTCCGGTCAGTGGGAGCCTTCTGGGCGGGGGGCGTCTTGGCGGAGGTGTGTCCCGGCGTCGGGCTTCTGCACCCGGAATGACTATCCATGGCTGTGGGCACGGGGGTGGGGGTGTGGAGTCTGGGGGTGCCACGGGCAGGGAGTGGGCGGGGGGCAGGCAGGGTCCTGTCAGCACTGGGCCCTTGGCCTGTCTGCGCGTGTGGGCCCCGGAAGCCCCGGCCCGGCACCCCGAGTCTGGGGTCGGCACAGCACCCTTGGGAAGCCCAAGGGGCAAAGGGCAACAGCCCGCCCGCCTGCACCGCCCCCCAGCGGCCTGGGGGCTGCACACGCATGCAGGTGGCGCGGGCCGTGGCCGCCCGGGCTGGCGGTGCCCTCCTCTGGCCCCGCGCTCAAAGGCTCCGAGCGGCTGCCAAGCGGGGCCGCTCCTGACCGCGCCCTCCCCTGCACCCTCCTCCAGGCAGGCGGGCAGCTGAGCATGGCCCTGGAGACCAAGCACGCCCTGCCCAGGGACACGAGCCCCCCTCAGCCCCCCAGCGCCTGGCCTCGGGTGAGCGGCTCCAGGCGCGCCGTCCTGGCTTCCGGCCAGAGCCCCAGACGTGAAGTGGGCAGTGTGGTCCGGTCCCATGTCCAGCAGTCCCTGTCCCCACTGTGCACTGGCTCCACGGACATCCCGAAGGACAGACGGGACGGCGAGGCCCAGAGGCCCCAGGGCGGGCGCGGGCAGGGGGCTGTTCTGTCCCCAAGGCTCACTGCGGCCGGGGCACCAGGAGGCTGTGCCGGGACCCTTGGGGCGCCCGGGTGCCCCAGCCCGCACCCAGCAGCCGGCCCTCCCCTCCGCCGAAGCTCCTCGGGAGAGACCCAGAAGGATGAAGAGCAAAAGGGAGAAGGTGCCCCAGGCGCCGGCCTGCAGGGGAGCCGCCCAGGACAGAGGTGAGTCCCACTGCGGGCAGCTGGCCGGGCTGACCGCCCGCCGCGGGGCTGGGGCAGGTCGCGCATCTGGGCTCATGAGACTGGCTGGACAGGCCCGAGGCGGGTAGATGAGCTGGGTGGACGCAGGCCACAGGCTGGCTGCTGCGGCCCCAGGCCGGGGAGGCCCGGGTGACGGGGCGGGTGTTGCTGTCACGCAGCTCTGTGGCGGGTGCCGACCTGGGGCGCCGAGGCCCGGCAGATGCCCCCTCCAGCCCTCGGCCCGGCTGGGGTGCAATGGCTGCCTCGCGTGGGGGCTTTGGCCCGGGGGTCCTGCCCGGTGGCACCACCAACCCCGGGCGGCCTGGCCCAGGCGCAGCAGCTCTGCCAGGCTGTGTGTGCCCACGCTCAGGGTCATCAGCTGGCCGCGCCTCACGGCCGGCAGACCTGTGCCCGCGGCTGGCCGGGCCACGGAGGCTGAGGCCTTGCAGGGGCCCAGGCCCGACTCAGCCGTGCAGCCGGCTGGGCACTGTGCAGCTCACCCTGGGGTCCCGGGGGCCCCATCCTGG
>NW_004567107.1:649074-650588 GCF_000260355.1 Condylura cristata | reverse complement strand
CCTGGAGAGGCGTGGCTTAAGGGCGTGGCTCGGGCGTGCCCTGGTGGGCGTGGCTGTGGTGGGCGTGGTCTGGTGCCTGGGGCGGGGCCTCGGTTCCGGGGTGGGGACGCGGCCTCTGGAGGGTGCTGCGCGGGCCTGGCGTCCGGGCTGTGGCTGGCTTCCCCGTCAGGGCTGTCCCCGCGTCCTGTCCAGGGGCAGGGTGTCTGGAGAGCCCGTCTGGTCGTCTGTCCCCAGCGCTGGCGGCCCAGCTCCAGGACCGGCCCCGGGGCCTGCCCGGGCCGGGCGCGGGTGGGGGTGGCCCTGGCCTTGCGGAGTCGGCCCCTGGGCAGCCCCTGCGTGGGCGTGGGCGCGCGTCTGGGTGCCGCGCGTGCCTGTGCGCCTGAGGGCCCGGAGGCCATAGGGCGTCCTGCAGGTTTGGCGTGACGCGGAGCTGCTGCGGGCGCCTGGCGGGGTGACCCGGACCGCGGTGCCCTCGATGGCGCCGGCGCGGGGTGCTCCGTGCTTGGCCAGGGGCCTTGGGCTCCACTGCTGACCCCTGCGCTGGGGCCTTCGCGGACCCGCCCCTTGCTGCTGAGTCACCGCTAAAAGCCAGACTTCCTAGCGTGCACTGCCCCCCGCCCGCCACGCGGAGCCCACGTGGGCCCGGCTGGCCTGTCCTCTGAGCACCGCAGACAGCGGGCGGCCGCGCGGCCCTCCTTCCTGGGGCCAGCCGGCTCTGCCAGACCTGGGGGCTGCGGGCGCCCGCCTCCCCGCCCTGTTCCGCAGCGGCTGCGTGTCTGTCTCAGGCCCTGAGGTGGCCGGCGTCTACGCCTGGAGGACGGGACGAGCCTGGGCCAGGGAGCTGCTGGGGCCCCCGCCCGCCCGCCCCAGGCTCCCGAGCAAGGCGCCCTCGAGGGACCCGGCCCCTGCCCAGGAACTAGGTACCCCTGTCGCCTGGGCTCTGCCTGCGTGGCGGCGCCTGGGGGCGGGCACACGGGTGGGTCCTGACACGGGGGCCTGGGCAAGGAGGCGGCGAACCCCCCAGCCTCCCACCGGCTGTGGGGGGGCTGGGGTCACGTGCTGGTGCCCCCAGAAGGACCTCCGCCCCGCAGCCCTGTGGCCAGAGGGGCAGCAACTGAGCTCCCTGAGGGGCTTCGGGCCTGGCAGCTGCCCGCGCTCCACGCTCCCACCTGCCCAGTCTTCCCTGCTGCCAGTGGCTTCTGCAGGCCTCCGCGAGGGGTCTGCACCTCCGCAGGGGGCCGGTCCGCGCCCCTGCCTGAGGCCCGCGCCCTTGCTGCCTGTCTGCAGGAGGCCAGGAGAGGAGCAGAGGTGCCCACAGTGCCCCGCTCCGCCCCCAGACGCCCAGCGCGGGCCCCGGGCGCCGAGACCGCCAGGTGTCCACCCACACACCCGGCCTGCGGGAGCCACCTGTGGCCCAAGCCGCGACGGTCATCCCCCGAGACCTCGGGCAGCAGAGCCAGGCAGGGCTGGAGCTGGCCCGGGACGGCCGCCCCAGGGGCGGGCTGGAGCCCCGG
>NW_004567107.1:646978-648698 GCF_000260355.1 Condylura cristata | reverse complement strand
CGCTGGCCCACGGAGGGCCTGGGCCGCTGGTGAAGACCGGGAGGCCCCCGCCCGAAGGCCCTGGAGCGCCACGGCCACCCAGGGGACCGGCGCCTCGGGCAGCACCACGGACTCCCCGCTGCCTCCCTCGGGAGCCAAGGAAGCGGGGCCCAGCCCCAGCGTCCCCCCGGGCGCAGCTGCGAAGGGGGACCAGGAGCCCCTGCACCCCTGCCCCCAGCCGCGGGGCCTCCTGGGCCGCCCCTGCAGCCCTGGGCGCCCGCAGGCCTTCGTGTGGCAGGGGGCGGCCGCCAGCCCGCGCCAGGCGCTGCAGGACCACCCCTGGGCCCCGTGTGCCCTGGAGCCCCGGAGCCAGAGGGACGCCTGCAGGGAGCGGAGGGCGGCCGGCCTCGGCCAGGCCCCGCCGCCCTGCCGAGCCGGGCCCCTGGTCTCCCAGACGAGCCCCAGCATCGTGACCTTCGTCCCACATTCCCTGCAGTCTGGGGTACGCCCACGCAGGGCCAGTGTGGGTGCAGCCCGGAAATGCCTCCGCCTCGGGGCTCCTTACCCCTTCTGGTCCAAGGGCCTGACGCTGTGTCCTCTGCTCAGGGCCAGGAAGCCCCCTGGGGCCCAGGAGAGCCCGTGCTGGCCTGGAGCAAGGTGACGTCCGGCATGGTGCTGGGGGACGAGGAGGCCCCGGGCAGGTGCGTATGGTGCCCATGCGCCCCAACAGGCCAGGGCAGGTGCCGCCCCTCCCCTACAGTGGGTGCCTCCCACGGGCCCAGTGCCCGCGGGCCAGGCTGCCGGCGGAGGTGAGTCGGCACGTGCCGGCCCCTGGACGTGAGGGCGTCCACTGTGGTGCACAGCCACTGCCGTGCCGTCCAGAGCCTTCCAGGGAGGAAGGGCGTGACCCTCCGGCATGCGCCCACCCGTCACCCAGCCCGCTTCCACCCCCGGGACTTGCCCATTCTGGACGGTTCATGTCCATGAGTCCTGCAGGTGCCCTGGGGTGCCGGCCCCGCCCCCTCGCGTGCCGGCCCCGCCCCTCGCGTGCCGGCCCCGCCCAGGCTGGGTCCCTGTGCTGGCACTGACCCCACCTGGCATGTGTGCCCCGCCGGGCTGTGGCGCAGAACCCGGGCCACTGCTCGCCCTCCGGCCCTCCGCACGCGGGGAGGGTCCCAGCAGGTGCAGCCTGCCGCTCTGAGCGCCCCATGCTGCCCGGCTCACCCCCGCAACAACCGCCAGGCTGCTCGGCGAGTCCGTCCATCCGTGGGCTGCTGAGGGGCGCGAGCGGACCCCGCCCCGGCCTCAAGGCGGCCCCCGGGGCTGATGTCCAGCCTTTCCACCCCCTGGCTGCTGTCTGCCCTCCTCGTGGCCGCCCCGCTGCGGGCTCCTCCGCGTGGAGATTCCCACCCGAGTCAGACCGGCCTGTCCCCTTCATCCGTGCCCTGGGTATCCTGCCCAGGGCATCGCTCACTCCACTGCTGAGCACAGGCGAGAGTGGACACCCCTCACTGCCTGCCGGCCGGCCCCGCCCGAAACACGCAGTGCACCGGCCTGAGGGCGCCTGCAGGTGTCCGTTGTCAACGGCCCAGGCGCTGTCCCGCCGCCGCCACCGTCCCCCCAGCAGGCTGGCCGCGGGCCGACCCTCTGCTCCTCTCCCTGCAGCTTCTGCCTGTGTCTGAACAGGGCCCTGACTCACACCCAGACCGCGGACCCCGGGGACCCCCCGCAAGACCGGGCC
>NW_004567107.1:641338-643348 GCF_000260355.1 Condylura cristata | reverse complement strand
CCTGGTCCTGGCCCCTGGCGGGCCGGGCGGGCATGGTGTAGTGACAGCAGCCTGGCTGGGCAGCCGGATTCCCCAGGCCCCTCCCGCAGGAGCTGAGGCTGAGGCAGGGCCGGGGCCTCAGAGCGCCTTGTGGTGTCCACAGGCGAGCGTGAACAGGGCCAGCCGCCTCCTGGGGTCCTCGCCGACCTCCCACAGAAGCCCCTGAGCTTCCTGGAGTCTCCGAAGGTGGGTCCGGCCCTGCCCGTGGGGCTCTGCTGTCTGGCCAGGCATGGCTGTCCCCGGGGGGGCCCAGGAGGAGCAGGTCCCAGGCTGGCAGAGAGTCCTGGGGACACAGGAGCCCCGGGCGCGGGTCTGCAGCAGGTGCAGCAGCGGGCGCTGGCTCGCGTGGCTGCAGGCGGGACGGGCTGGGCCTCGGAGAAGGCCCACTGGAGGGCAGGTGCCCTCGGCGCCCCCGTGCCCTGGCCCGGCCCCTCCAAAGCGGGCGCTCCCCTTGGCCAGGCTGTGAGGGGCCCAGGAGGGGCAGCGGGACCCCCAGAGAAGATGGCACAGGCCGGAGGCTGGTGGGGAGGACCAGGGGCCGGCGAGGGCGAGTGGGCCTCTCGGCCTGGGCTGTTGCTGGAGGGGCCATCCTGGGGGCCTCTAGGGAGGACCCCGGGAGAGGGACCAATCGGCACGGCTGGGTGTGTGTGGGGGCGCCCCAGCCCCACACGGCATGACCGCCCCAGTGACTCAGCCCCCCGGGGTGCTCAGCCCGGTCTTCGGCGCCCCCACCGCGGCCTGCCCGCCCTCGGCAGCCCCTGGCCCCGGCTGGGACTCGCCGCCTCCACACTCACGCCTTGCTGACCCCAGCGGCTGACGCAGACGCACCCCGTGCAGGCCCGGCCGGGACTGGCGTCGGGGCGGGAGCAGCTGCAGACGTGTGGGGACCCGGCGCCCAGGACCTCCGGGAGCTCGGAGGGGGCCAGACCCAGGTGGGGCCCATCCTGGGGGTGGGGTCTCGGCCGGCCGACCAGAGCTGGGGGAGCCGGACGCTCTATCTGCAGGCCGCAGCCCGCCGCGGGCCGACACACCGCCGTCCCCTCACGGGGCCCCACGGACGCACCGGGGGACACATCGGCCTCTGCAGGTGGGTGTCCCCGCGTCGCCCCTCCAGGCGCTGGCTGCGCCCCGCCTCGGGGACCTGCGGCCTGAGCTGGCGGCCCGCAGTGCAGGCCCAGAGGCAGGCGGCCTGCATGGGACGCTGAGCGCTCGTGCCGGAACTGCGCCCGTCGGCGCCATGCAGCTGAGGGCCGCGGCCTCCCTGGGGCCTGGCCGCCTGGCCGCCCCAGGAAAAGGAGGCGGTTGATTGTCCTGGGGCTAAGGTGCAGCGGGGGGTGCAGGCGGGCCCCTCCGGAGGGGAGGCCTGGGTCCCTGCAGCCGCTGCTGCCACAGCCTGCTTTCTGCCCTCAGGGCTGGCACCGGAAGGGCAGCCAGACCCAGGGTGGCCCTGGAGGCAGCCCTCCCCTTGGGACAACCCCACTCTGCAGGTGCACGAATGAGGGGGCCCTGGGGGCGGGGGTGGGGGGGAGGAACACCCTGAGGCAGGTCCCAGCCCAGCCCCAGCGGCCCACCTGGGGCAGTGGCCTCTTCCTCTGGGTAGGGGAGACGCGCCCTGCCCTGGGCATCACCCCTCTAACTGGTGTCGCCATGCACACACCTCCTGCCCTGGGCCAGGCGGCAGGTGCTCCGCAGCCCGGCCGCGGGGACACGCGGCCAGAGGGGTCAGGGCCCCCCTGGAGCGCAAAGACGGGCGGTCCGCAGGGGGCCTCATCCTGGGCTCGGTCCGGGAGGGCTTGCTGAGGCGGCAACAGCGCCCTCCCCCGAGGCGGGCTCGCTTCCACCCGGCGGCGGCGACACAGTTTGACCCGAGCCCACTTCACGCTCCAGATGCTCCAGCGGCGGCTGCGGGCGGAAGGGCTGCGGGTGCAGCACCGGGCCGCGCTGCTGCGCCTGCGCGAGAGGGCGCTGGCC
>NW_004567107.1:638595-640623 GCF_000260355.1 Condylura cristata | reverse complement strand
CGCCGGGCTGCAGGCCGCCGAGGAGCCGCGGGAAGCCCTGGGGCCACGGGAGCGGGGCCAGGTGAGGGCGCTGGAGGTGGGCCTGCCCCGGGCACCCCTGCGGACACTGCCCTGTTGTGGGAGGGGTCGTCCTGACCACGGGCTGCGGCTCGGGACCAGCCCCGTTGCGCAGACAGGCTGCACCCAGCAAGGTGCCGTGCCCAGGGCACGTCCAGAGGCAGGGCAGCGCTGGCCGCAAGGACGCTGGCGGGCTGGGCAGGGAGCGGCCGGCGGTGCCCAGCGCGCGCCCGGCCTCCCCCTGCCCCGTTGATCAAAGCCAAGGGAGCCCAGGTGCAGGAGCTTCTGGGCCGAGCAGGGAGGGGCCCGCACAGCCCCCAGGCCCCTCCCCGATCCTGGGGCCACGCTGACGCTGCTGCGCTGGCCCAGAGGGAACCCCGCTTCCTGCGCGACGTCCCCGCGTTAGAGCCTCAGCAGAGGAAGCTGCCCCTGCAGCTCCGGAAGGACAGCGCCTGCGGGCGGGGGGCCTTGGCCAGCCGGGGGCCCCCGCCGCTCCTGGCCCCACCCCCTCCGCCTCAGGTGGGCACTCCCGAAGCTGTCCACCGCTGCGGTGTGTGCAGCCTCGTGGCCAGGGCGGGGAGGGACTCTGGAGGTGCAACTGGGGGGAGGGGCGGCCACCTACTGGGGGCCCCAGGAGGCCCCTGGACAGGCAGGTGCTGGGGGCTGGAAGTGGGGGGCGGAGGACGCCCAGCAGGAAGGGGCAGGCTAGAGCTGGGGGTGGGGCCCGGGTCTTTACTCAGCAAATGGGGGTGTAGGAAGGCAGGGACTAGGCAGTGCCTGTGGGGGCCCAGGCGCAGCTGGCGGGCAGCTGGGCAGCTCCCGCGGCCGTCCCTGGGGCCCAGGCTGCCAGCAGCCGCCCTTGCTCCTTGACCCGTGACCTCACCCGGTGGCTCCCCTTCAAGTGGGGCCGCGTGACTCTCCCGGTGGGGTGGCCCGAGGGTGGCAGGTGGGTCCCCTGAACCCTGCAGGCCTGCAGGAGAAGGCCCCGGGCGGCCGGGCCCCACGCACCGGCCGGGGGCAGCCTGACGCAAGGGGGCACCCACACCCCTGGGGGGCTGCTTGAGGGGGAGGGTGGCTCCCCTGCACCGCACCCCTAGTGCTGCCATGTGCGCCTGGCACCAGCTGTCCCCCAAGGTGGCTCACCCTGCCTGTCTCCCCAGAGCTCCAGCCCCCAAGTCAAGGCCGATGAGGAGGCCAGCCAGCAGCGGGGGGGGCCCGTGTGCAGCCCCTCGAGCCCCCCGGCCAGGCAGCCCACCAGCGCGCCCCCCGCTGAGGCCCCCGAGCCCCGCGTGTCACAGTGAGTGCGGCAGCCCCCGGCTCGCGGGGTGGCTGAGGGCGGCTGCAGGGGCGGTGCGGGCCCTGCTCTGGCTGCTGGCGGCGGGGAGAGAGGCCAGGTACTGCCGGTTCCCCGACGCAGGGCTGGTCCCGGGGTCCTGCGCAGGGCCCAGGGCTGGCCCAGGCCACCGTGGCCTCCTGCGAGCCCGCCCTGACCTGCTGCGAGGCTGGCAGGCTCTGGGGGGCCTTTCTCGAGGCTGGCCGTAGGCCCCTGGCCGGGGCGGGAGGGTCTGGGTGCCGGAGGTCTCCCCGTCCCCTCCTCCAGGAGCTGGGGCCAGCACTGCCCACTGGCCACCTCCAGACCCGGTCCTGGCTGGGCACAGGCCCACTTGGCGGCCCCCAGGGCCCAGCACTGTGTCCATGCCTTTGCCCCGGGACTGCCCCCTGGGGGCTCCCTCCCCCCACCATGGCCCCTAGACCACTGGCCACAGCCGCCCCTGGGGCCCCCCTCGGGCGGCGCTGCCCGCACGGCAGGGCCCGCGGTCACCATTGCCCTCTGCACCTGTTCCCTTCTCAGCGAGCAGCGGGAGGGGACGCCCCCCGCGGCCACCCGGCCTGCAGAGGCTCAGCTGCGGCCTCCAAGGTCGGGACGGCACACAGCTGCGGCTCGCGGCCGGCCTGAGGCCCAGGGCCAAG
>NW_004567107.1:627189-630046 GCF_000260355.1 Condylura cristata | reverse complement strand
ACCCGGCGTCCGCCCGCCGGCCCTGCCCGCAGCTGCCCTGGAGCCCGCCGCGCCGGGCTGACCTCTAATCACACATTTCCGTGGGCGCGGGGCAGCAAAGTGCTGGTCTCTCCCCGCACCTCTGTTTTGAGGCCACGTCCAGCCCCGCGGGGTTTCCTGAGAGTCCAGCCAGCGCACCCCGGAAACCTCGGAGGCTCCGCGAGTGGCGCTGCGCCCGGCGGCGAAAGCCCCTGGCGCTCAGGGCTGGGGCTGCGGGTCGCGGGTGGCGGGGCTGGGCCCTGCCCTGTCTCCCTCCCGAGCCGGGCGCCTGCTGCCAGCCCCTCCAGACTCGCGCCCGGGGCACTTTGTTCTCCTCGGGCCTTCCAGAACAAGCAAGCGCCCGCCAGCAGCGTGCGGCGCTCACTTGTTGCTGGGTGGCTGGCAGACGGTCCAGCTGCGGCCGGGCGCGGCGGGCGTCGGTCACCTGCTTTGCGAGGTCTGCAGCTCTCAGGTCCACAGCTGGGGGTAAGCGCGGGATCCAGAGGATGCCGCCCGCCATCCCGGAGCCCTGCCAGCCGGCTGGGACCCCGCCATGCGCCGGTGTGGCCCGACGGCGGGCGCTGCACCGCAACGCCGTGAAGTGCACACTTGGTGGTGTGGCGAGCTGGCAGCTGAAGAAGCGCTCGCACGCCTGGCCAGCGTCCAGCAGGGCAGGAAGAACAGGCCTGAGCCCAAAGGGGCGTCCGGCTGAGAAACCCCTTGGCCTGCAGGCACCCGGCTGAGGGGCCGCCTCCCGAGGGCCGGGCAGACAGCAGCGGGGGGGGCGGGGCATTGGGGGTGCCCACCTGGGGTCCCCAAGGAGTCCGCAGGTATCAGCAGGAATTGCTCCTCTGCCCCGCCTGGACCTGCTGGGTCAGAGCTCTGGGGGCGGCCAGGGGAGCCTCGTTTGGCCCTTTCTGGCCAGACTTTGCCGAGCCCCAGAGCTGCCCTGCGCTGGGCTGTCCGGCGACCCCCCCCCCCCGCCGCCGCCCTTGCTGCCTTCCACTGCCCCCCCGGCACCGCCCCGCCCCGTCTCACCATGGTGATGTCCAGGGGTGGGTCCAGTCGAGACTGGCTCCCCGGTGGAGGGGTGCTTGCAGGAGTGGCTGCTGCCCACTGGCCGGCCCCCACTGCCCAGCTGTCCCCGGGCTGCAGAGGGCAGGCGCCGCTTGGCAGGCTGCTGGCAGGCGGGACGCCCGCCTTGTCCCTAGAAGCCCGATGACTCCCCCTTCGCGCAGGCTTCCAGGGTTTTACGCTAATTGTGTTTCCTTGTGCGGCCAACAAAGGCCCGCTGTTGGGTGGCTCTTCCGGGCTGGCCGGCCGTGGGGTTGGCTGGCCGCAAGCCGGACGGAACCTGTAGCCTGGGGCGCCTGAGCGCTGGGGGCCGGGAATCCTGGAGGGCAGAGATGCCCTGGGCCTGGGCTTCCGGAGGGGAGGCCTGAGGGGGCTGAGGCGTGGGTGGGGAGCCCCTGGGCCATGCTCCCCTCCCTCCCGCACCTCCCCGGAGCGGCCCAGGCTGTGCGCCCAGCCACGGCCAGAGAGAGCGGCGGCGGGTGGCAAGATGGGGGGGGCGGCCTGGGCAGCCTGTGGCCTGCGCTCCTGAGCGGGGCCCCAGGCTGCAGGAGGGGCTGCCCAGCCTGGACTCCAGAGGGCCGAGGGCCGGTCCCCCGCTGCTGATCTCGGGTCTGCCCTGGCCTGCCGGACACTGCCTGCCCGAGCACCTGCCCTGCCGCCTTGGGGGCTGCGCCACCCCTGCGCCTCTGTGCCCTGGACATGGCCCTGCCGGGTGGCCCCGAGTCACTGCTGCGCTGCCCTGGGCGGGCTCCTGTCCCTGGGGGCGTTCCGACGGTGGTCGGCTCCTTTGTGTGGCCTGAATGCGCCCATCTGTCCAGGCGCCTGTAACCGAAATTCCGCCATTCTCCCGCCCTTTCCCGCCCTTCTCCCCTCCCCGAGGCGCCTCCTGCTGTCAGGGGGCCGGGAGGAGGGTGAGGGCGGAGGCTGCCTCTTGCCCTCTGCACACTGGCCCAGCCCTGGGCCTGGGGCACGGGCAGGGGCTGGTGCCGAGAGCCCTCGGGGTTCCCCCTCGCCCAGTCTGCGTCTCTCCTTTGGGACTGGACATGCCTCCGTCTGCGGTCACTGACAGGTGGTCTCCCCAGGACAGGAGAGCATGTCCTTCAAAAGGGGAAGGTGCCGTCCGAGGGTGGGAGCCCCTCAAGGGCCCAGCCAGGCCCCAGCGGGCGGGTGCTTGTGTTCTGAGCGACCCCCGAGAAGCGCGGAGTAAACGCGGGCCGTCCCGTGTGCGAGGCGAGGTTCTGCCCCTGGCCCATCCTGCGGGGCCCATGCCGGCTCTGGGGCGCCCCGCAGCTGGCACGTGGGGTCCCAGCGAGCAGGCCCCTCCCGGGAGCCGGGAGCATGGTGGCCCCCCGAGGTGGGCTTTGGTGAGAGGCCCCGCGCGGTGGTGGGCACCGACCGTCCGCACTGCGTGCGCCCGAGGGTCAGCGTGCCGGACCCCACCCCACGCCGTGGCCCGCGGGCTGAGGGCCTGTGGCCGGCTGCAAGCAGCGGTCTCTCCTGGCGTGACCCTGAGTCGGCGCCCGCTGGCCAGGCCGCGTCGGGAAAGCGACTCCTCCGGCTGCCCTGGGCG
Source organism: Condylura cristata (assembly GCF_000260355.1). NCBI lineage: Eukaryota > Metazoa > Chordata > Mammalia > Eulipotyphla > Talpidae > Condylura > Condylura cristata. The sequence continues at coordinate 627,384 of NW_004567107.1, read as the reverse complement.
CTGTCCCTGCGGGCTCTGGTGTCCACCGCCGTCACAGGTGCCTGGCGGTGGGTCACAGGTGCTGCCGGAGGAAGACTCTTCTCCGTGGCCTCGACCAGGTCACTGCTGATGGCCATTTGGGCTCCCGGTGGCTGCGCTGCTCAGGTCTGCAGCCACCGGGCCCGGCCCCTCCCTGGGCGCATCCCCAGGCCAGGG
>NW_004567107.1:624330-625187 GCF_000260355.1 Condylura cristata | reverse complement strand
AGAAGCGTGACCCGCGCCCGGCGAGCTCGTGCCCATGACTTGGCTGGGCAGAGACGGCCTGGGCCTCGCCTGTGTGACCCGCCAGGTCACTCACCCGGCGCCGAGCCCTGGGGACGCCCCGAGGGGCTGCCGGGCGCGCCGTGGCGGGCGCTGCCACCCTGTGCCGTGGCGCAGGTGATCCTGGACCTGCTTCCGTTCGAGAACATCCTGGTGAGGCGAGCCCTGGACACAGACTCGGCCCTCCTGGGGCAGCTGGGCGTTTCTTCCGTCCCCGCCTGCTACCTGATTCACCCGAACGGGTCTCGCGGCCTGGTTGACGTGTGAGCTGTCTGCCGTGGGGCGGCGGTGGGTCCCCCGGGCCGTGGCTGTGGACAGCGTCGCTCCCCCTTTCCTGGGCGGGGCGGTGGCTCGTGGTCCCCTCGGGGCTTCGCCCAGCAGAGCCCAGCATGGGCCTGTGCCCGGATCAGCCCGCTGGGGGGACGGCGGTGTGGGGGCGGCAGCCACGCCTCCTGGGGCCCCGGGCGGGGGAGGCCTCCGGGCCCGGCCCCTGCCACCGGTGGTCAGCTGCACAGCGCATCAGCTGGAGCCCCCCTGTCCCCACCGGCCGCGTCCTGCTCGGGGTCCTCGCGCGTCTCCCCTGAGCTGGAGCCCGGCGGGGGCCCGGAGCGCCGGCTCTGAGCCGCCTCTGCCCTCGCAGCGGGAAGCCGCTCCGGTCGTTTTATTCCTCCTACTTGAAGTCGCTGCCGGAGGTGCGGAAGAAGCAGCTTCTGTCGCCTGAGAAGCCGAGCAAAGAGGCCGCCTCGGAAGGCGCCGTGTGGAGGGACTTTGACAGGCAGGTGCCGGGCGCGGGCGGGCGG
>NW_004567107.1:623616-624230 GCF_000260355.1 Condylura cristata | reverse complement strand
CAGCGGTCTCACTGCCCCCGCAGGTCCAAGCTGTACACGGCGGACCTCGAGTCGGGCCTGCACTACCTGCTGCGCGTGGAGCTGGCCACCCGCCGGGCCCTGGCCGGAGCCGAGCTGAAGGCGCTGAGGGACTTCGTGACGGTCCTGGCCAAGGTGCGTGGGGCGGGGCCCGGCGCTGGACCCCTGTGCCCCCTCCGGGGCCAGAGGCCGCCCTGCCTGGTGGACCCCAGTGCGTCTGAATGGGGCGTCCAGGTGCCGCCCGGGCCACGGTGTCGACCTGGGCGGGACTCACCTGCCCCCCAGCGGGGGGCCCCTGGGGGTGTCCAGAGGCAGAAGCGGCCGCCTTGGTCCCGAGGCTCTCGGGCTGGGCGGCTCCTGGGCCCGCTCTCGCGGCAGCCGCCCCCACCCCGCCCCGTCTGGGTGGGCCCAGGCTCACGGGCCCCCCCTTGCCCAGCTGCTGCCCAGCCGGCCGCCCGTCAGGAAGCTGCTGGAGATGCTGCAGGAGTGGCTGACCAGCCTCCCCCTGGACAGGGTCCCCTACAGCGCCATCCTCGACCTGGTCGACAACAAGATGCGGGTGAGGGTGCTGCAGGCCCCCCTGCCCCCCCGCCCGC
>NW_004567107.1:619370-620401 GCF_000260355.1 Condylura cristata | reverse complement strand
GGCGGGGGCCGGGCCGAGTCCCCCGGAGCTGTTGCCACTGATGAATGTCGTAGTTCGGTAATTTAAATGTTTATTTATTTTTAATGGAAGAATTTTGATTGAAAAGAAGCTAATGGACATGTAATTGTCAGTGAAATTTCTTATTTGCAAGAAAAATGAACATTTTGTATTTAACTCAACTATAATTGCACATTTTAAAAATAAACTTGACATTTGAGAAAAAAAAAACTGCCCTTCTCTTGAGACGTGAACTAGCTCTCCCAGAGTCGGGGCTGGGGGCGGGGGGCCGCAGCCCTGCTCCTCTGGGCCCTGGACGTGACCCTGAAACTCTAGCTGCAGCCTCAGGGAACAGCCAGGCGAGGCAGTAAGATGATCCTGGGCTGTGCGGGCAGCCCCCCTGCGCCCCCGGGCACGGGCACCCCCCTTTGTCCAGCATTCCCAGGCCTTGCCTGGCAGCTTGCCATCTCAGGCCCTGAGCTGACTTGATTTGCCGGCCCCCACATTTCCTTGGGGGGCCTTCGTAGCCACCCGTGTCTGTGGAGCCCCGGCCAAGGTCCGTCCCCTCCTAGCGGGCGGGTTTCCCGGACCACCACCCTCGGGTTTGGGGGGAGGGGAGGGCCTGGACCCCCCAGCCCTGTGCGAGTTGGTGCCGCCCACCGCATGGCACCCTGGAGCCCTACTGAGTACTCATTGGGGTGCTGCCGGGGGCCGGGCGGGGGCACCTGAGAGCTGGGGGAAGCTGTGCTGGGTGCAGGCGGCGGGGAGAGAGCTGGGCCTCAGGGCAGCAGTAGCCGTTGACCCCTTCTGTGGAGGCCCGAGGGGAGGCCGAGGGCCACGGCCGAACCCGCCCAACCCGGCGCTGCTTGCAGTTCAGAGGACGATGGCACCCCGCTTGCTGCGAATCCCCTCGCCGCGGGGGGCCCGAGATCGGGGTGGAGCCTCCTCTCGCTCCCTCCGCCCCGACGAGGGCGGGGGCGGGGCAGGCGGGGCGGGGATGTGGAAAGGTCGCGGAGAGGCGGCCGGAGGGGAGG
>NW_004567107.1:611909-614217 GCF_000260355.1 Condylura cristata | reverse complement strand
GCTCACCCCGCGGCGCAGGTGTGGTTCCAGAACCGCCGCGCCAAGGAGAAGAGGCTGAAGAAGGACGCGGGCCGCCAGCGCTGGGGCCAGTACTTCCGCAGCATGAAGCGCGCCCGCGGCGCCCCCAAGCCCGACAAGGACAGCGGCCAGGAGGAGGGGCAGGACAGCGACGCGGAGGTCGCCTTCCCGGGTGAGGCCCCCCGCCAGCAGGAGCGCCCCAGCCCTCGCCGGCAGGCACCCACTGTAGGCCGCTCCGCACCCCCAACCCCAGCCCTCAGGCCCCCGGCCCCACGCTCCCCTGCCCCCGCTCCCCCTCTTGGATGGTAGGGGCGGGACCTCCCCGCTGCCGGGGGTTGGCATGGGGGGTGCTCTGCTCTCTGGGTCCCCATCTCCTCCAGGCACCAGGAGGCCCCTCACCCCGGCCCCAACACCCTCCGTGGGGCGCCTGAGGCTGAGAGGCCTCTCTGGGCCGTCTGGGCATCACCCGGCCAGTGCCCGGCGGGCCGCTTCCTGGCCTGACCCCACCAGGGCACCCAGGGTGGAAGGCGGTGGGGGGGCAGCTGTCATTTCCAGGCGGGGAGGGACGGTGACCCCCGCCCTTGTGGGGGCTGGGCAGGGCTGCAGGATGGGCGCTGGGCACTGACCTCTGCTTCCCCGTAGATGAGCCAGCCATGGCAGAGATGGGCCCCGCCGGCGTCCTCTACGGCAGCCTGGGGGAGCCCACCCCAGCCTTGGGCCGGCCCGCGGGGGCCCCCAGCAGCTTCCCCCTGGAGCACGGAGGCCTGGCTGGTCCCGAGCAGTACGCAGAGCTGCGCCCCAGCAGCCCCTACGGCGTCCCCCCCTCCCCCGCCGCCCTGCAGAGCCTCTCCGGCCCCCAGCCCCTCCTCTCCAGCCTGGTGTACCCCGATGCTGGCCTGGGCCTGCTGCCCACGGGGACCCCGGGCGGGCCCCCGCCCATGAGGGTGCCGACAGGAAACGGCCCCAGCTCGGACCTGTCCACGGGGAGCAGCGGGGGCTACCCCGACTTCCCGGCCAGCCCCGCCTCCTGGCTGGACGAAGTGGACCGCGCTCAGTTCTGACGCAGGCCCGGCTCCCGGGGCGCTGGACACGCGGTCCGGGCGGCAGCGCCCCTCTCGTCCTTTCCCGGAGCCCGGACCTCTGCGGGCAGCGGGGCGTCCCGTGGGGCCGAGGGACGCGCTGGCCGTTTTGTGCAGATTTCTCGTCGTCGTGGACGTCTCTGCGGCTCTGCGGGCTAAGGGCCTCATGCGCTTCCGGCCCCTTCCACTGAGCGCCAGGACCAGCCCCTCCCCCTCTAGGTCAGCCACGGGACTCCCCGCCGGCTCGCTGGCTCGGGTGGGGGTCGCCGGTCCCTCCTGGTCACCCACAGCCACCTCCTAGGCTCCGGGTGTCCCACGCCGACCTGTGCTGGCTGTGCCAGGTCCAGCCGCCTCTCCCGCCCGGCTGACCCTGTTTTGGGCCCCCTCGCTGGGCGGGCCTGGCTGCCAAAGGGGGAGCAGGGGGGGCCCCAGAGCACTCCAGAGGCGGACTGGGTGGAGGGGGAGGAGCAGGGCCAGACACAAGGCGACCGCACCCCAAGCTGCCCGGCGGCCCTGGAGACTGTCCTTTATTCTCTGACCACCAGCGCTCCCAACTTCAATAAATGCTTCACTTTCAGCCCCTAGAACGTGGGTGTCTTTAGTGGGGGTGCTCGGGCCAGAACATTGGGGTGCAGGAGGTTCTCTGAGAGCCGTGGTGTGCGCCAGGTAGCTGCCGGCTCCCGGCAGGGACACACCTGGTGCGAACAGGACCCCGTGCCCAGCCCTGGGCCAGCCCGCTGGCCTGTGGGAGCCCCCAGGCCCCACACAGCCTGCTCACAGCCATGGCCTTGGGGGGCTCACGGGCAGGGTCTCTGGCCTGGACCCCACCTTGCTGTGTGATCCTGGGTGCACCACCTGCCCCTCTGGACCCAGCTCACCCCCTGTGGGGTCCCTAGGGCCACCCACGTGGGCACCTCACCCCGTGGGCACCTCACCCCGTTCCCTGAGAACAGCAATTGCTACTTGAGCCCTGAGGGGGTGTTGCAGGGGTTGCACAGACCCCCACATGCCCCCCTGCCCCCAGCTTCCAGTGCTGCCCCACCCTGGGGTTCAGCCCCTCCCAGGGGTTCTCCGAGGCCCTGGCACCAAAGGGGTGACGGTGCGGTTGGAGGGGCGCCTCCCAGAAGACGGGGCGCCAGCGGAGAAGGAGCCCCAAGGGTCTCTGGCCTAAGGGTCGGGCGGGCCAGCGGGAAGGGCGGGCCCCTGCGGCG
>NW_004567107.1:605902-607674 GCF_000260355.1 Condylura cristata | reverse complement strand
CCACCCGGCCCGGCCGGCGCCTTCTGTCACGCCCTGATGTTCCCTCATGCAACTGTCTCCTCCGACTCCTCCCAGGCCCGGGCTGGAGGCTTAGCAGGCCCATGTGGACGGGCCTGGGTGCTGGCCAGGGGCCGGCCCCCTCCTCTGCTGTGCCCGCAGGCAGCACTGGCCCGACCCACCCTGGGCACGTCCTGTCTGGGCCTGCCCTGGCGACTGAGTTGCTGGGGGCCCCAGGCAGCTCCCGCCATAGGCTCCTGACCGCAGAGGGGGTGCGTGAGTGCAGGGGCGTCCTGCCTGCGGGGTGCGGCCGGCTGGCTCTGCCCGGCCAGTCACCTGGCCCTGGGCCGCAGGCGCCTCGGGCCAGTGACCGCTGGTCACCATCACTCAGCATTCAGGCGGTAAACGGCCCAGCAGGGCGTGTAGGAAGGCCCTGCTGGGCCCCCTCGGGGGCACTTTCCAGCGGCCCCCCAGATCCGATGATATTAGAAAGGATTTGTGTCTCCGACAAATAATGCAACGTGAGATGACATCCACGGCCGAGATTTCACACCCCCACGGCTCATCTCCACGCAGTCTGCGGGGTTGGGGGGCCCTTCCCGGGGAGCGGAGCGAGCCTCTGGGGGCGGGGCCGGGCGCTGGCGGGGGCCGGGCGCAGGCGGGGCGGGGCCGGAGTGTGGGCGGGGCCAGAGTGTGGGCGGGACCAGAGGATGGGCGGGGCCGGCCGGGCCTGGGTTCCAGAGCTGCCAGGGGAGACGCTGGAGGTCGGGCTGGGGCTGGGGGGCCGCGTCTCACATGAGACCCTCGGCAAGGGCACCACAAGGACATGGGCAGTCCCCACCCGTGTGGTCAGCATGGGCCTCCTGGGGGCTGGCGACCGACTCCCCACTTTGTAAAGTCCGAGCCAGAGGGTGTCTCTGCGAGGTCGGGGCTGCCTGTGCAGGCTCCGGGGTTCCCCAGCCTGGGCTCCCGGGAGGTGCTTAGAATTGGGTGTGGTGCGGGGGGGGGGACCCGGCTGCAGACAGGCTGGCCGGGGGCCGGCTGGATCTGCGCGGTGAGGTGGCCACGCGGTCTGGGAGGGGCCGGCACCCCGAGGCCGAGCTCGGCTCCTCGTGTGGGGTCGGACGGAGCCCCGGGCCCCTCCGGGTCTCTCCCAGCCCCGGGCTCCTCGGTCCTGATGCCCCCTCCCCTCCGGGGTCACGATCTGACCACCCGCCTAGTCCAGCCGCTCGCCCTCCCCTGTGACCCCACCGTCGGGGGCCCCCCCAGGCCCCGCCCTCCGTCTGGCCGCCCGCGGGCCTCCTGCCCCGCCCCCCCGCATTTATGAGCGCTTAATCTGTGTGAGCGGCCGGCCCCCAATATATCTCCAAGTATTGATCAGCTTTAGGCTGATAGAAGTTCAAGCGCACGGGGTCCTGCTCTCTGACCCCCAAATAGGGCATGAATCTCAATCGAATAGACTGATGTCCGCCAGGGCTCTCCCGCCAGGGCTGCGGATCAATGGCGCGCTAATGACCCACGATTTATAGAACGCCTGCCATTTTAATATTAGAATAAATGTTATATTGCCGAAGGAGGGGCGCAGGGGGCGCAGGGAAAATATTTCTTAGAGAACCTTTTCTGCTGGAAAATGATGTGCGTGGAATTTTATGAAGTCAAATTTATGACCTCATTTGAGCTTATAATTTAAAACTCCTTGTGAGGAAGGCATTAAGGAGAGTGCTCTGGGCTGGCCGGGGCTCTGGGCCCGGCCCAGGGGGGCGCCCGGGCCGCCC
>NW_004567107.1:603771-604288 GCF_000260355.1 Condylura cristata | reverse complement strand
CGGGCCCTCGGGCTGGAATGCTGGACATCGGCCGCGGCCAGGGCAGGAAGCCCCCGGCCCTCTGCACAGAGGGGCTGGGCTGGCTGGCCCCTTGGGCGCTGCTGTCCAGGGCCACAGGCGGCCGGGCGAGGCAGCGCAGAGCTCAGGCTACCTGGCCTCTGGGGCCGCGCCAGGGCCCCTGACAGGGAGACGGGCCCCCGGGAGGAGCGGGGTCCCCGGCACCCACTGGGCAGGGCGCCCAGCTGTCAGGGGACAGAGGCCCGGCCCGGCCCCTCAGGCTCGCCAGGGGTTTCAGGGGCCGGCCCAAGCCATTCCCTGCCCACAGCCGCCCTCCAGTTGAGGCCCAGAAAAGCAGGAGCCCGCAGGGCCAGCTGCCCACCCAGAGGCCCCGCCAGCTCCCCAAGCGCCTCCCAGGGTTGGGGGTCCCTGGGGACAGAGTCCAGAGCCCTGGACGTGGGCGCAGGGGACCGCCCCTTCCACGGCCCGGGGCTCCGTGCAGTGCCCAGCGGGCACACGG
>NW_004567107.1:601354-602323 GCF_000260355.1 Condylura cristata | reverse complement strand
CCGCCGAGCGCTCCCTGCAGGGACAGCCGCCCCGACCCCGCGCACTGCGGCCAGGGAGGGTCTGGGAGCCGGAGCCCACGGCCGGCTGCCCACACGTGCAGGCGGGGACACCAGGAGAGGACCAGAGGGCGATGGGGGCACCCCAAGGCGAGGACACCCCAGGGAGGCGCCCCAGGGCGAGGGCACCCCACGGCAGGAGGCACCCCAGAGCAAGGGTACCGCAGGGCGAGGGCACCCCAGGGGGACAGCACTGTAGGGGAGACTGGACACACAGACCCCTCGCCTGGACGACCTGCCATGAGCTCCGGGAGAGGAGCCAGAGCCCCCCCGAGACCCCGAGTGCACGGCCCGATCACGTGGGGACCCCGTCAGGTGGGGACCCCGACTGTGTGGGGACCCCGGCGTCATCACTCTACGGAGGAGGATGGGGTGCACGGAGTGGGGCCAGGGAAGGGCAAAGGGGTGTTTTGGGCCAACGTGGAGGTGGCTTCCTGGGGGCGCGGGGGCCGGCGGGGGGTGCGAGGCTGGGCCCGGGGCTCCGGCTTCAGCCCATGGAGGGGGTGGGGTGGGCCGCCTGGGGTCCCGGGGCTGAGACAGGGCCCCGCTGCGCCCCGACCCCCACCCCCGAGGGTGAGGAGCCGGCCCGGGCGGGACAGCTGACCGCAGCGCTGGCCAGGGCCCACACTGGGGCTGGACGGCCGTCCGCGGGCCCGTCCCGCCCGGGCAGCGGCTTCAGCCGCCTGCAGGCAGCAGTTCGGCGGGAACAAATGAGAATCTTACTCGAATGGTCATAAATCTCGCCCGAGACGCCCAGGGCCAGGCCGGGGAGGGGGGCGGCCGGAGACCTGTTAATTCTTTCAAACTGCCGGGTATTGAAATGAGACGCCAGGGGCAGGCGGGGATCGATGCTGCTCTGTCTAATGCAATCAGCCGGCCAGCGGTGCGGGCGGGGGGGCTCTCCCCGCGGCC
>NW_004567107.1:597569-598719 GCF_000260355.1 Condylura cristata | reverse complement strand
CAAGGGGAGCGGGTCAGGTGCTGGGCTGCCGCAGCCCAGCGAGGGCCCCGGGAGGGTGGCCGGCGGGCGGGGGCATCCCTGTGTGAATTCCGGGCTGAACTCCCTGTCCCCTGGTTCTCCCGAAGCGGGGAGCAGGGGGCCGAATCCCCCTTCCCGCGGGCTGGGAGCCCGGCCTGGCCCGGGGTGGGGGGCCTCAGAGATGCTGCGGGGTGACAGCCAGCGCCCCCAGAGGCCTGCGGCCCCCCGCGCAGCCCAGTGCGCCCTTGGACATCAAACCCCCTTCAGCCCAAGGAGCTCTGCAGCCGAGCCCACCCCAGGCCCGCCCCTCCCAGCGCCTCCTAAGTATGCAAATGGGGCGCTCCTAAGCGGTCAGCGATTGATCTGCTGTTTTCATCAGGGAAATGAAATTAAAATGGAGCTGCGGGCGCCCCACACTCTGTCCTTCAACTTCTGGGCGTCCTCCGGACTCAGCTGGGAGCGGGGCGGGAGCTGACCTCGCGGCCCCAAGGGCGCTGGCGGGCGCCCCGTGGCGGGGTCTCCTGAGGCCTCTGGGACAGAGCCCCTGGGCTCCCCAGGAGGGGCGTCGGCACCCCAGAGGTTCTGCAGAGGCCGACTGCAGGCCGCAGCAGGCCGGGGGCTTGTGGCAGGCTCCGGGCAGGAGCGTGGCCGGGGGCTCTGGACACGCCGGGACAGGCCAGCCTTGCAGAGCCTCTCGCCCGTGTCCCCTGCGGCCCCCGCGGCTGGGCAGCTCAGGCCCAGGCCCCGGCCGCCCCCGGCTGGGCAGTTAGGCCTCTGCCCGCCACGCCGCTCTCCCGGGCTCGGTGGCCGCTGCCCAGCCCCCGGCTGGCCGTCCCCCAACCCCGGCGTCTCGGCTGTCCGCGCTGCTTGCCGGGTCCGCCTGAGACCAGCGCCTCGGGGCACGCGGCGGTGTGGACACGCGGCTGGGAGCAGCACCCTGACTTGGACTCAGCACCGGGCTCCCTCACACCACCGCGAGACTCCGCCGTGATTAGACTGATTTTCCCAGCCGTCGCGGGGCTGCATAATATGTCCAGTTAGCCGGCTCCGCACCAGGACTCATGTAATACACTTAATTCCGGAATAAATCACCGTCGGGAGACGCGTGCCGGCCACCGCCCCGGCCGGGCCC
>NW_004567107.1:596383-597294 GCF_000260355.1 Condylura cristata | reverse complement strand
GGTCCCGTCCCCGGGGGCGCCGCGGCAGGGCCTGGGTGCCCGCCCGCGGCCTGCTCTGGTTACCGCGTGCCCCGCCATCTGCCACCCAGCCTGGGCTCCTGCATAATTCAGGTGCTGCAGAGGCCCGGACGCGGGCACGCACCAGGCCCGAGCACCCGATCGGGTATCGGACACTGGACACGGCGCGTGTCCTTTTGCCCCTCTGGGCTTCGGAGATGGCTGGGCGGGCCAGCGCGGGGGCCAGCGGCTGTGGGGCCCCAAGACGTGGCCATGTGCTCGGGCAGCGCGACCACACCCAGGCCCCCGCCTCAGCTCCCCGGCTGTGCGGTGGACCTTGCAGCACCCTGCCCAGGGCAGGACGGCGGGGCTGCCCCTGGGGGCGCTCAGGACGGGACCCAGACCCGCCGCTCCGCTCAGGCCCGGCCTGCGACTCCTGCAGGACGTGGCAGGGTGACCCCCGTGCCCTTCCCAGTCCAAGGGGGTTGTGTCCCCACAGAGAGCTTGTGGCCTGGACTGAGATGCCCCCCAGGCCCAGCAGGTCCTGGACGCGGCCACATACCCCAGGACCCGGCCTCTGGAGCCACCAAGACCCCCAAGGTGTGTCCCCGGGACAGGGCAGCTGCCAGGGGCCCACCAAGCCTGGGGGGGAAGGGGCCGGGAAGGGGGTGGGGGTCCCTTCCCCACCCAGGGCCGCAGCGGTGGAGGGAGGCCCCCAGGCACCAGGCTGCAGGCCCTGCTTTGGGCCGTAACCCGACCCCACTCTGCCTTTTTCAGAAAAGCGGGATCCCTCTGTGAATAATTGATGCCAGGGACAGCAGCCAGGGCCACCTGGCAGGTGGGCGGCTCAGCAGAGGATTAGGCCCGGTGCGGGCAGCCAGGGCCTGAGCTCCACCCCGCCCCCGGGCTCCGCC
>NW_004567107.1:593537-595898 GCF_000260355.1 Condylura cristata | reverse complement strand
GGCGGCGTGGGGTGAGAGGGCCGCGTCGGCGGGTGTGGGTGCGAGCAGGGGCCCTGGTGCCGCCGTGCAGGGCGGGCGACGGCAGTCGGAGTGTCAGGCCATGTCTCCCCCAGAACCTCAGGGCCCCATTCGGAGCGGGGCCCACACCCCGGAGCGGCTGCAGAGACGATGGCTGCCCCACCCCTCCTCCTCTCCTCCAGCGGAGGGCCCCTCCGAGAGGCGTCAGTCAGCTGGCCATTGGCTGCTGGGCCGGTGGGGCAGGCCCAGCGGGCGGACCCCTGCCGCTGGGGCCAGGGGGCAGGGCCGTGCAGGCAGGAGGGGTCACTGGCTCCGCCCACCCCGCCCCCCGGCCAAGGGTTTCCAGAAGCTTCTTGTCACGTGGAGCTGCATCCTCTGCGCCCGTCTGAACTGGCACGGGCCACTGCAGGCCACTGTACTTAAGGCCGGGAGGGAAGCCGGAGGCGTGCGCAACCTCTATTTTTGGAGGGGCTTCCAGGGCCCGGCTTAAGGGGGCACCTTCCCCCCGGACCCTCTCGCGCCCCTCCTCCCTCCGCCGGTGTTCTCACCCGGGTCCAGCTCCGGCTACCTGGCCGGCTGAACATGGCCTTGGAGGGCTTCTGGCCTTCTGGCGCCCGGTTCCCCTCCCCGTACGCACAGCCCAGAGCAGCCAGGCGAGCTGTGCCCTGGGGGTCGCGCTGGGGTCCGCAAGCCCGCGGACCTAGGACCCCCCCACCCAGCGGCACGTGGCGCCAAACCCCTGACTGCACCAGGGCGCCTGTGCGGGGGTCCAGAGACCCCACAGGAGGCCCCAGCCCGGCGGTGGTGTTCAGCCGACACAACCTTCCTGGGGGCAGAGAGAAGGGGTGAGGGGAGGGTGGGGGAGGGTGGCTGCGGATGGGTGACGGGGGTGGGGTGGTGGTGGGGTGGCTGGAATGGGGCAGGGGGGTTGAGTTTGGGGGGGGTGGCCTGGCCCCTGTCTGCAGTGCTGCAGGTGCAAACCCGCCACTCCAGAAGCCTTTGCTTTGGGGGTTGGCTCCACCCCCCGAATTTGGGAATTCAGGAGATGGAGGTGTTTGGCACTCGAATTTCACAGAAAATTAAATCAATTACCAAGTCCAATAAAGAGCCCAGGTTTTTAATTAAAGGAAGCTTAATTAAATGGCGAGTGGGCCGCTGTCCACGCTGAGGGCCCTGGGGGCCGGAGGAGCCGTGGTGTGGGGGTGACAGCTGCCCCTTGAGGGCCCGTCTGCGGGGGCTGGTGTGTCCCGCCCCAGCGCAGGGGCGGGCGGGCGGCCAGGGCGGCCAGGGGCCACACAGGCGAGCAGGGGGTGGGCCAGACACGCCGAGGGAGGGCTGTGGTCAGGGCAGAGAGCTTGGGGTCTGCGGGAGCCCCTTCTTCAGCGTTGGGCTCCAGTGAGTGCCAGGCATGTGGATGACAGGGCTGCGCCCCCAGGCTGCGCTGGCGCCCACACCGGTGGTCAGGAAGCCGCGTCCAGCAGCTGTGGAGCCCCTTGCTCAGGCCTGCCAGCCCCCACCCCTCCGAAGGGCGGGACGCTGGCGGGGTCTGCCGCGCCGACCCCCAGCCCGAAGAGGCTCCCTGTGCTGGCCTGGTCTGTTTATTTCACAGAGCGCAGAATTAATAAGAGCAGCTTCAAGGTGACCATGGCAACGGGGCGCGGACATGAATTGATAACTAACCCTCCTGCCGGCGCCAGCCGAGGGAGTGGGCAGAGCCACCGCGCCCGGCCCGTGCGGGTGGGAGGCGCCGAGCAGTGGGCACCGCACGCCACGCCGCAGGCCACAGGGCCCGCAGGCGTCCGCGGGCGACCGGAGGGGTCACAGCAGGGCGGGCGCACTCGCCGGGCGGGAGGGTCACAGCAGGGCGGGCGCACTCGCCGGGCGGGCCCTGGCTCCCGTTTTCGCTGCTCTTCAGTCGTCGGCGAGCAGCACCCCGTGGCCAGGCCTCGCAGGGCCAGGCCAGCTCGCGCTGCGGACAGGGACTCCCGGCCCGAGGTTGCACAGCGGGAGGCCAGCCCGGGTTCTTCTGGACAGCAGCCGCCCGGGAGTGGGGCCAGGGGGTCCGGGCGGACGTGGGGGCGCTCCGGGGCTGGCTGGCCAGCCGCCGCCCACAGCTAACCCTGCCCGCGGCTGCCCGCTGTGCTCCAGCCTAGACCCTGCCCGCAGCCCCACCTCCGTCCCCGCTGCCCGCGCCAGGAGGCCGAGTCCCTGAGGGCTGCTGGACACCCTCTGCGGTGGTGTGGGGTCCCCCAGCCTCTGCGGTTCCCAGCCCCCCGCGGCGCCTCTGCACCCCACCTGGCGGCCTGCGGGAGCTGCGCCCTCCCGGCGGCGGGCGCGGGCCAG
>NW_004567107.1:589580-592871 GCF_000260355.1 Condylura cristata | reverse complement strand
GGCTTGGGCTGCTGTGCCGCCAGCCCAGCCCATGAGTCCAGCCTTTGGCCTTGCTCAGGCTGGCCGCGCCCAGGCTCTTGACCACGCCCAGCTTCCCGCCCCCTGATCTTGGGGCGGCCCCCCAAGGCTGCCGGGGTGGCTCCCTGTGCCACCCGGTGTTGCCCTGCGTCTATCTTTCCCGTCTCGAAGGCCGCGACTCCCAGACAGAGTGCCCCTGGCTGGGCAGCTGTGGGCGTCAGGGAGGCTGCAGCCCCTCCCTGACCCCTGGGGCGGCTGCATGGACCCCACCTCACCCCACTGTGGGCTGCGGGGGCGGGACGAGGACCATGGGCGGCAGAGCAGGGTGCCCCCACCTGACTGGCCATGGGGGGGGACACCTTCACATGCCCAGAGGAATCCTGGTCGGCCAGCCAGGCCTGTGCCCAGGGGCCCAGGGGCAGACACACGGTCCCTGCTGGAGATAGGGTCCAGCTTTCAGGGTCAGGAAGGCGATCCGGACAGGGTCCGTGGGCTGGACCTCTGCCCACAGAGGTCAAGTAAGCCTGGCCCAGGCAGCGGGCGGCGAGGCCCAGCCTGGAGGTGGCGGCCGGCTGGCGGGAGGGCCCGGCCCCTGAAGCCCCCTGGAAGTCGGAGGGACTGGCGCACCGGGGAGGAAGGAGGGCGAGGTGCCTTCCTGGGGCAGGGCAGGGCGGGCCTGCGCAGCAGGGGCATCCGTGGGCCGCCGAGGCCTCCGGGGACCCAGGCTGGCCACGTGGGGCCGCCTTCCCCCTTCCCCGTTAGTCTTCTAGGGCTGTGTGTGCAGATTCAAACACTTAGAAACGTCCTTTCCTCCCTTTTTATTGTGTGATGCGCACACCCACGCTGTGCCCCCTGGTTCAAGGGCACGCCCTGGCCTGCAGCCCGCACCCCCCACGGTGTCCAGCCCTGCCCAGTCTGGGAGCTGGCTCTGTCATCACGGCACTCTGCAGGCTAAGCCGGGCCCCAGGGGATACCCGCCCAGGCGGGCTCTGGCCTGGCGCGTCGGGGGACGCTTCCTCTTTGCAGGCCGAGCCCCCCAGAGCGGGGCAGCTGTCCACAGGGAGGCCGCCCAGCAGAGGGCTGCGCCCCGGGGCCCCACCCTGGGGGACCCCGCCCCCCGGACTGTGCCTGCGCCCTGGGGCGTGCCCAGCCATCCATCACTCCGGGTCTCTGGATTATTCTGGGGCTGATTAAATTAGCGAGTGCAATCACCGTCTGAAGCAAGTTAATTGAGAGAATTTATTTGGGCCTGACAGCTTTATGCATGTTTGATTAAGTATTATACGGTTTGTTTTTGATTTTGCATAATTTAACTTCAAATCCTGCGGTGGGGGGATCCCCCACTGGCCACCAAAATGAACCTCTTCGAAGGCCCGCCCCGTCTCGGAGGCCGTCTCCCTGTCTCTGCTGCTGGCCAGGTGACGGAAGTCTTGGGCCTCTTCCCTCACCCTGTAAGTCTCCTGGAAGCTGTGCCAGCCGTTAGAAGTTTTGGGACGTGCAAGGCGGCAAGGGGCACGCGGATGCGCGGCGTCCCCGCCTCGCTGCTCGGGGACCGCGGTGTCTCCAGAGGTCCGCAGCGGGAGCAGAGCCTGGCCGGGGCCTGTGTCCCCCGTGCGCCAGCCCCCTCCTGCACCGCAGGGCCCAGGCGCTGGGCGGGCGACGTGCCCGGGCCCCGCGCCGCACTTCAAGCCACCAGCGGACAAGCCAGCGCCCACCGCGCTCAGCCCCCAGGCCGGAGCCAGCATCTCCAGCCCCGGGGAGCGGGCAGGCTCAGGGAGGGGCACCCACCTGGGCTCGGGGACTGGTGAGGGCGTGGGCGCGGCCTGCTGCCAGCCGGGCTCCCGAGGCCCCCTCGGCTGCCGGAGTCTACACGGTGCGGCACGGCCGAGCCTCGGGGGCCAGAGGCACCCGGAGCTAGCCTGCGGCGGGGGGCAGGGCTGTTCACCCCGAGGGGGCGACGGCGCCCGGGGATGTCCCGCCCCGCGACAGAGCCCCCCTTGGGCACCGACAGCCACCGGCCCAGCACACGCCTCTGGCCGCCACCCAGCCGCACCACGGCTCCCACCCTGGACAGGGAGGCCGGGTCCCCACGCGCAGGCAGGACCGTCCACCCTGGGCTCTGCTGGGCTCGTGATCTGCTCGCCCGGCAGCCCAGTCCAGAGGGCCGGCGCCACGGCCGCGAGCCCCTCGTGGGGGGGCGGCACTCAGGCCCCCACCCCAGAGCCCGGGGCACGCGAGCCTGGCCGGCCGCAGTGCTGTGCTGTCGCTGCCCGGGGCGTCCACCCAGGCACCTGTGGTGTCGGAGCCGGCCGGCGCGTCTCCCTTGGCTGAGCAGAGCCGGCCCGCAGGTCGGGTGAGGATGCGCGGCGCCAGGCCCGCGCGGGGCTGCGGGGCTGCCCGGCCTCGTTCTGCGACCGCTACGGGTCAGCCTGTCCTGGGGCAATCTGTAGGGGTCGCAGAGGGGGAGAGGGGCAGGAGGTTGCTGGGTCTGTGCTTGGGCACTGCGCTTGCTGGACCCCCACAATAAAGGACGTCTGGGGAGGGGGTGACAGGCTGCACAGAGCCTCCCCACCGCTGCAGTGCGGGGCCCCGCCTGCGGGTCCCACGGTGACCGCTCCCCGTCCCTCTGAGTGCAGCCTGAGTTCTCCCGAAGTTGCCTAAGTGACCCACGGAGGGGCGGAGGGGGGCTGCCCCCACCCTGTCGACTTCCTCGTTTATGCCCGAGTGCTGGGGCGCCTGCTGTGAGCTTGTCTCTGGCCCCGGGAAGGCCAGGGCAGAGGTCCCGGCTGGCCTCGCGCGGATGGACGGTCCGTCCTTCCCCCTGCGCAGCGGGGCCTCTGCCACGGCCGGCAGGTGGCGCCAGGCCACCGCCCGAAGCGCCCGGGCCCGAGCAGGCAGGGCAAGGACGGGACCCAGCTGAAGCCCAGCCAGGGCCGGTGGGCAGGCAGGAGCTGTGGCGCCCCTTCCCCGCGGCCCCCCCGGGGTGGTCAGTCCACGTGGCCGCGGGCAGAGTCCCCAGGAGGAAACACTGGGCGTCTGAGCCTGGGCCGGGAAAAGGGAGCTCGCTGTTTCTGGGCTTCGGGGCTAGACCGGCACGCGATGGAAGTATCTCCGGCTGTGGGCGGCGCGAGGACCGTCCAGCGGGAGGGACCGGGAGGCCGGGGGCAGCAGGGCCGCCCCTCTGCAGCCCGCGAAGGGCGGCACGTGGCGCAGGCGGGGTCTCCAAGGGGCAAAGGCACAGATAAAGCAAGGCGGGCACGCGTGGGCCCACGG
>NW_004567107.1:586571-587355 GCF_000260355.1 Condylura cristata | reverse complement strand
CCGTCGGGAGAGCCCGTCGGGTCTCCGGTGAGGCCCTGCCCTCCGCGCTGCCCACCCTGGCTGCTGGGCCGCTGGGGACTGGCCGGCAGGAGTGCAGGAGGCCGGGGGACCCTGCCCCTGGCTCCGGGAGCCGACTCCCCCGGGCCCACCTGGTCCCGGCCCCTGGCCCCCCGCAGCGGGCGGGTGGTCGCTGGCCACCGGCCCCGAACAGGGTGGCACGCGGCTTAGTGGCCACCGCTGGCGTCCTTGGCAAGCAGGAGGGCACTGAGCAGTTACCCTGGCACCACGGGCCACGGTGGCCGCTGCCCGCAGTGGACCACAGCCCCGGGCGTGTGCCCCGTCCTGCCAGGCCCCTTGCTCCGCCCGCTGGTGCCGGACCGCACCCCTCCCCCGGCGCCCGCAGCAGCCCTGCGCGCGTCCTCTGAGCTTGCCCGCTTGGCCCTCCCGCGCCCGAGGCCCGTCGGCCGTCTCAGTGCCTGTGGACTTTGTGGAACGAGCCACCCGCATTAAACTTATTTTTGTACGACCTGTGCGTGGGTGACTGTCCGCGAGGCGCCACCGCAGGGCACAGGGCGGCACAGGACCAGGACGGGCACCAAGCTGCCAGGCTCCCAGGGGGCAGCGGTCGCCGCCTGGGGCTTCTCCCGCACCCGGGCCGCTGCTGCCACAGTGCCCGCGGGAGCCGCCCCCCTGCTAGAAATTCGGAGAAGCGTGGGGAGTGCGGGGAGAGCCTCCCTGGGACCCGGGGCCCCCACGGCCGAGCTCGGCCGAGGGCACTGCAGAG
>NW_004567107.1:581310-583328 GCF_000260355.1 Condylura cristata | reverse complement strand
GGGCGGGCAGGAGGGCCAGGCCCCGGCTCCCTCTGGGACGGGCGGGCTGTGCCCTGGGGAGCCCGGAGCCCCCTGGGGCCTCAACAGCGGGGGCCCTGCAGCCTGCGCCCCTCCGCGCTCGCCCAAAGGCCAGCGCACCATCTGGGGCTTCTGGAGGAGGGACGCTGCCCACCCTGGGCCTGCGGTCTGAGCATGAAAGGGGTAGTGGCCGCTGTGATCCCCAGGCTGGGAGGGGGCGGCCAAGCCGCAAACTCAAGTAGGTCTGACCCCCACTGCCAGGCCGGGCTTGGGCTTGGGCCTGTGAGGCGGGGCTCCGCCCGGGTCGGCGCTCAGGCCCTGCTGGCCGCTGGCCGCTCGCTCACTGACAACAAAGGGGCCTTGTGGGCTGGCCCCGCCTGCCAGGGTGGGCAGGGCCTTTCCCAGAGGACACTGGGCGGGGAGGGCATGGGCGGTGGGGGAGGGGCGGCCGCCTGGGCGTTGGGGCCTCCTGGGGGGGGCAAAGCTGTCACCCTCGTGGGCCAGTTCCCGTGAAGGGGGGCACTCAGGCCAGGGGGTCCTGTGAGGCGAGGCGGGGGGGTGTGGGTGGGCCTCCAGGTTCCGGCTGGCCAGCAGCGGGCAGTGGGCCCTGAGTGCCAGCCGGGATGGCACACTCTGCAGCCTGGCTCTGGCGGACGTGCGCTCGCCTGGCACAAAGCTGCCAAGAGCCCCCCCAGTGGGTCTCAGCCCAGACTCCCCCACACAGGCGCCACCTTGGCTGGGGTCCCTGGGCCAGCCCCGGACCCCCCACGGCGCTCCCGTGGCTGGAGCAGGCTTCTAGAAGGTTCTCCCCGCGAGCAGGTGTTTTCACTGTGCCGTTCAAGCCCTCCGGAGCCGGGCCTCAGGGCCCGCGTCTCGGCTCGCGGCGGCAAGCAGCCCCCTGCCGGGCCGGGCCCTGGCCCACCTGACGCCGAGGGTGGGCCAGCAGGCCTGGGGGCGCCCCGCCGGCTGCAGGGGTGCTGTGTCCACGTGAGGGCTGCGGGCTGGGCCTCGGCGGGCTCTCATGGGCAGGGTCTAGGAGGCCCAGGCAGCGGCGGAGACCCAGGAAGTGGGCCGGCCCCGGGCAGCGGGCAGCGGGCACAGCGTTCGGGGGCAGAGGGGTGGCTTGCGGGCGCGGGGAGGCACGGGGCCCAGTGAGGGTGACTGTGGGGCGCCGGCTCCCCACCCGTCCCAGGCCTGTGTGTCTGGGGGCCCTTCATGTCCCTTTGGGACCAAGGAACCTGCTTCCCAGAAGGGACCCCACGCACTGGGTCCGGGCCAGCGAGGGTGGCCCAGGTGAGCCGGGAGGTCCCCCGGTGTCCTCTGCAGAAACGCCTATGGCGTCGGCCACTTCCCAGACAGACCTCGCCCAGCGCCGGGGCCGCCAGGGGTCCTGTCTTCCAGGAGAGGACAGGCAGGTGGCCGGGTCACTGGGGGCTGTCTCCACTGCAGAGGGCGCCCCCGGGGCGCCAGCATCCTCGGCAAGGTCAGCCCCTTCCCCAAGCAGTCTGGACGGGCGCAGCGGCCAGCTCAGCCCGCTGGCCCCTGCTCTGCCGGATTGCTGGGGAGGGGTGTGTCCCAGGCGGGGCGGGCTGGGCTGGGCCCCCCTGTCTGCGGGCCACCAGCAGGAGGGCATCTTGGCATCAGTGGGGCAGGCTCCACCTCGCAGGGCTGCAGGGAGAGCTGGAACGGTGGAGGCCGGCCCCGGCCAGGAATGCGGCAGTGCCCGGCTCAGGCCCCGGAGCCCAGGCTGGGCGCGGCTGCGCTGTGTGGCGCCGCGGAGCTGAACAGCAGCATCTTGGCTATTCAGGAAAGAAAAGCGGGAGACTGCGGTGCAGTAGGGCGCGGGCGCCCCCAGGACCCGGGTTGGTGGGCGCCTGGGGTGGGAGCCCCACAGCCTTCACTGAAGCCCTTTCCGGCACAAACTCGCGCGCAGCCTGCCCGGCCCCTCCCGCCAGCGCCGGCAGGTGGAAGCCCCCGGCGGTGCCCCCAGTGGCTGGCTC
>NW_004567107.1:578570-579544 GCF_000260355.1 Condylura cristata | reverse complement strand
GGTGGCAGGGCTCGGGGGCGCGTGCCTGTCCCCTTGTCATGGCCAGCGCCTGCTGAGGGGGGCGCCCCCCTCCCGGTGGCCAGTGTCCTGGCCAGTGTCCGAGGCTGGGCCAGCCCGCTGGTCTCGCCCATCCTCCGCGCTGCTGGCTGAGGGAGTCAGAGCGGCCAGGGGCGTGGGAGCCCCTCCCTGGGCTCGGGGCCCCCCAAGCAGAGGTCAGTGGGTGCACGCCGCCGCTGGGACTGCAGGCTCCTTCGGGCCCTTGGGAGCGTCCAGCCGGCGGGTGGCTTCTTGGAGGCCTCGTGTGGCACTGGCCGCCCCTGGGACGTTGGCTGGGTGGGTGCTGGGGCCTGGCTGGCGCCGTGGGCTGGGTGGGCATGTGGCCGCTGGGCCTTCCCTGCCGCCACCCAGGCCTGGGGGCCAGAGCACGCACTGACCTTGACGCTGCGCAGTGTGTTCTGGGGCTGCCCTCGGCCCCCCGCCTGGGCCTGAGGGCCCTGAATCAGGAACCAGCAGGATGGGCGCCCGGGACAGGGCGGCCCGCTGGCCTGGGCCTCCGATGCCTTCAGTGCGGTCAGCAGGTTCCGTCCCTCGGCCCCAGCCCTCTCGCCGCTCGGCCCCAGCCCTCTCGTCCCGGCGTCCCCCGCGCTGTTCCCGGGTCCCTCTCCGGGCCTGTGTCCCCTCGGGCCCTGGGGTGAGCTGCCCGGTAGGGGTTACCGTCTGCTGAACGGGGGGCGCGGCCCTGCTTCTGGAACTCCCCCCAGCTTTCCACGTACAGTCTGGCTGCGGCTGGGCCTGGGACAAGACAAGGCTTCCATTTTGGGGGCGTCGGCTGGCTTGGGGCTGCCTCACGCTGGCCGGGGTCCTGACTGGCGTCCAGGCCCGTCTCCTAGAGGGAAGCAGGCTGTGGGGGCTGGGCAGGTGAGGGCCGCGCCTGGCCGTGGCTGGGCCCGGCTGTCTCCTGGGGCCGGGCCGTG
>NW_004567107.1:575534-576044 GCF_000260355.1 Condylura cristata | reverse complement strand
GGGGGGGCCTCTACCTGGCCCAAGGCTCCGCCCGGCGCCTGGGCCCGGCCACGAGGGAGAAGCCGCCAGACAGGGTGGGGGCGCCCCGCAGAAGGCCAGTTCACGAGGTTCTGGGCCGGCACTGCCCGGACAGTCCCACCTGCAGTGCCCCCGTCCCGAGCAGGCGGTGGGCATAGGGCCCCTGGGCACAGAGGCGCCCGCCCCGGCCAGGAGAGGGCGGCACAGGCGGCTGGGCAGGACGTCGCCGGGCCAGGGCCCGACTCTGAGACCAGCGTCGTCCCGGGAGCTGCTGCCTGGTGCTGCGGCCCTGGCCCAGGGCAGTGGCGGCACGGGGGCCTGGGGGAGACCAGGGGCGCGTCTGCTGTCCCGGAAGGCCGCGGCCCGCGGTGTGTCCGCCACGCAGGCGCCGCCCTTTCCCACCCCACCCTGCTGCCCCCGTTGCAGCCGCTAATTGGGGTTCCGCGGGGTGGCCGTGACAGGCGGGGCGGAGGCTTGGGAGTTGGGGAGCAA
>NW_004567107.1:571584-572724 GCF_000260355.1 Condylura cristata | reverse complement strand
TCCAGCGCCCGGCACCGGGTGGCCCCGCCTGGTCTGGCTGGCTCCCTGTGTCCCCACACGCACGGGTCGTCGTGGCAGGTGGTGTTTGTGGGGGCGGTCTACTGCTCTGTCCTTCATGGACTCCAGGGCCGCCTCCCCCCAACTCCCCCTGCTCTGTGCTGGAGGGGGCGGCCCTGAGGCCTCGGCCAGTTGACGCGCGGGCTCAGATGACACCCACCCAGGTGACCACCCAGGTGTGACCAGGTGTGGTTTTCCCAGGCGGCCCCTCTGTGTTCCTCTAGCCCCCAGGAGCCTGGGGGGAGCAGGGGGCAGCAGCTTCTCCCACCTGAGCTCTGCAGAGCCTGTCCAGACCCTGCCCCTGCTGAAGCCCAAGAGGAGGGACACCGGTGATGGCACCCTGGGGTGGGAGCCCAGCCTGCCGGGGGAGGGTAGTGGGGAGCTGGGGCTGGGCGTGCCCACTGCTCTGACAGCCACAGGAGGGGCCCATGGTTGGCCCCTGAAGGGACCCCACCCCCCCCAGCCCCCCCACAGACCCCCGTGTGGGCGGGGTCCCCTCACTGGCCCAGCTGAGGGACCAGCGCCTTGGGGGCTCTCCCAGGTGGCTCTCCGTGTGGACAAGCCCGGCCCCCTCTGGTGTCAGCCTGAGATGAGTGTTCACCATGACTGGGCCCCGGGGACCCCGGGGTGCTGGGTGTGCTGGGACCGGGTAAGTGGGGCCAGCGTTCCCTCCTGACGAGCAGATGCAGGGTTCGGGGGAGCAGGGGTGGCCGGCTGTGGAGTCTGGTCTTAGGCAGCACTAGAGGCCAGCGGTGCAGAGGAAGCGGGCTGCGGGGGGCTGGGGGGGAGCCCCCAGTTGCAGTGGGGTCCTGGCCAGGCCCTGCACCTGGCCTGGGCCCTGCGGCCCCCGTGGCCCCCACAGAACAGGACACAGGTCTGCACTTTGCAGGAGTGATCTGCTCAGCAGCGCAAGGTTCTCGAATCCTTTTAAAAAGTGAACGTGGCCGCCAGAGCTGGTGCGTGGGATGGGCAGGACTGGCTGCTTCCCAGAGGCTTAGAGCGGGTCCATCAGCCCAGGGCGAGGTGCAACAGCAGTCCCAGGCCCCAGTGCCCGGCCCTGTCCCCAGTGCCCGCCCCTGCCCA
>NW_004567107.1:569575-570139 GCF_000260355.1 Condylura cristata | reverse complement strand
CAGCGGGGCTCAGCGGCCCCCGAGAAGCCGCGTTTCCCTCTCCCTGAGAGCTGAGAGCCTGGGGCGCCCCTGTGCCCCCGGGGCGGGTCCATCCCACTCAGGGAGCCAAGGCGGGCGCCCCTGGCCTGTGGTACGCCGCGGGGCCTGCCCAGCCCCTCCGCCTGGACCGGTCACTCGCTGGCCTTCTGGGGCGTGTGGCTCCGTGACCTCTGCAGAGAACCAGCCGGCGCTTTGTCTCGCCCGCGTTTCTCTTCTGTTTTCCTACTTCCGATTCATTGGCGTCCGCTCTTCTCGCTTGCTGCCGGCGGCCGGCTTTGGGTTCCTTTGTCCTTTCTGGGTCCTCGGCTGAGCTGGCTGCCCCCCGGCCGGGCTCTGCTCGGGGCTCCCAGCGCGGTGGTCCCCGGGCTGCACCCACCGTGATTTCCTTCTGGCCGGTCGGGGCCCTTGAGAGCCCCCCTGAAGGATGGGTTGCCACAGTCTGGGGTCCGTTCCCAGGTGTTGGGGGTCTCAGCGCGTGACCTGGGGCCCCATTCCGCTTGGGGAGGCACTGCCGGCTCAGCCTCT
>NW_004567107.1:552032-552692 GCF_000260355.1 Condylura cristata | reverse complement strand
CCGCCCCTGCGTCCTCATCCGCCGCGACCTGGTGGCCCTGCCCGCCAGCCTCATCAGCCAGATCGGGTACCGCTGCCACCCCAAGCTCTACTCCGAGGGGGACCCGGGTGAGAAGCTGGAGCTGGTGGCAGGTGAGTCCCGCGTGCGCGAGCGCCATCGGCCAGGAGGGGGCGCCGTCCCCTCGCCCTGTCGCCCCCTAGAAGACCTGGCTGGGGCCTCGCGGGCGTCCGGGGCCTCGCGGGCGTCCGCGGCCCCGGGGGCCAGAAGGCCCCTGTCCTGCAGGGTCACCGCGGCCTCGCCGGGAAGCGGGGAGCCTCCCGGCGCGCGGCGCCCCACCGGAGACCCCCCTCTGTCCCGCGCCCCCAGAGGGCAGGTGCTTGGCTTCGCGTGACGGCTTCGGCTCTTACCCTGTGGAACCCCAAACAGCACCGGGCCCCCCCCCCCCGGTGGCGCGGGGTTGGCGCAGAGCCGTGGGGCACCGCGGCCGCGCGACTTCGCTCCCTCGCAGGGGCCTCGGCGGCGCCGCCTGTCCCTGGGGTGTCCTCGCACCCCGCACCGCTGGCAGCACCCCAGGTGTTGTGTGCATGAAATGAGTAAGTCTGGCGCTCGAGCCCCGTGCGCCCGGCTCCTCAGAATCGGGGCTCCCGTCCCCACGGTGGG
>NW_004567107.1:548864-549859 GCF_000260355.1 Condylura cristata | reverse complement strand
GGCGAGGGTGCCCAGCACAGTGGCCTGGGCAGGAGGGGCTCTGCTGGCCCGCCCACCCGCACGCCTGGCTCCCCTGCCTCGACCAGGACCTTGCCCCAGGGGGACAGCGTGGGGCATGTGCAGCCCCGGGCCCCTGCCCCCGGCCAGCCAGCCCCCAGCTGCCGCCGCCTCGGGGTCTTCTTCCTTCACCCTAACCCCATCATCTTCTTAGAAAGTTTAGAAACTTTCAGATGAAAACAGCGAAACCCTGGCGGGGCGGGGCCGCCCCAGCACACAGGGGCCCTGGTGGCCGCTGCGGGGTGTCAGGGGCTGGGGAGGGGCCGGCCTGGGTCAGGGGGTCCCGCCCAGTGGGAGATGGGGCCCGGGTGCCTCTCACCCACTGCCCTGGGGTGGGGTTCCCCGGCACAGCTGGGGGGTGCATGGGGCGAGGCCGCGCTGCAGGCCCCGGCCAGTGGGTCACTGCTTGTGAAGGGGTCCAGCTTGTGTGGAGAGCTTGGGCTGCTCCTGGGGGCGCCGGGCCTTCCCGAGGCTGCGGCCATTCTGGCTGGGGGTGCCCTGCTCTGCTCTGCTCTGCGGCTGCCGCCCGCCTGCATGCTTGGCGGGTGGGCACCCTGGGCCCGCGGGCAGCAGGCGGGGAGCGCCGGCCTGCGGACCCCTTCCTGCTGGGGCCCTCCCTGTGCTGCCCGCCCCCGAGGGGGAGGCCTGGCCCCGGGAGGGTGGGCAGCCCCTGACCCCGAGGAATCAGCCCCTCGTCCTCCCTCCGGCCCTCCCCTGCCGACGGCGGCTGTGAGTGGTCACGGCCCCTGGCGCTGGCGACCCTGCGCACCGCCTGCCCCCGCCCTGGGGGGCTGCAGCCGGGGTGGTCACACCCCTGGCGCCCCGGGTGGCGGTGGGGTGGAGGCCGCCCCTCTCCTTTGCAGTTTTCCTTGGTCTGCCCCCCCAAGTTTGCACTTTAGTTTGACCACCCCTGGGACCTGCGGCCCAGGGCCCCCGTC
>NW_004567107.1:546303-547854 GCF_000260355.1 Condylura cristata | reverse complement strand
CCCGCTCCGCGCTGCTCCCCGCAGAGACCCCGCCCGCGCAGACGCCGGGGTGCGGGGCCGGAGCCCGCAGCAGGACGATGGTCACTGTAAAGCGCTTTGTGAGGCCCCATTGACAAATAATAAAGTCAGCTCCAGCCCGTGGCCTGGGCTCTGCTTGACCGCGGGCGGGGCGGGGTCAGGGCCCCGGGGCCCCGGGCGGGGCCGGGCCATGGGGGGACACCCGCGCCCCGACTGCGGGCGGCGGTAGGTGGTTGAAAGCTGGGGCCCGCGGGGCGCCCTCCCTCCCAGCCACCTCCGGGTAGGTCTGCCCCAGCCTGTGGAGGGGGGTCGCAGAGGGCCAGAGCAGTGGGCCCCCGACCCGGGCCCCCTAACCCATCTGTCTCCCAGCTGTCTCTGAAATCCCAGAGGGTCCCCGAGCCATGACCAGCACCCCAGGCAGTCTACAGTGGGAGGCCGCGGATTCTGTGTGCTGCACAGGGGACCCCACAGCGATGGTCTGGGCTCACTCAGGCTGCTCCTGGGGGCATGTCTGTGCCACCAGGAACCCGGCGGGTGGCAGGGCCCGGATCTGTGCACCCCAGCCCCCCCCAACACAGGCTGGCCCGAGGCCCCAGGGAGATGCTGGCCTCGGGCTCTGCTCGGGTCTTGTTCCTTGTGTACTAGGGGATGGGGCGAGGGCACCCAGGGACCCCTCAGCCAGACCCCCACGTCCAAGCTGCACGTGGGGGTGCCCAGGGCCTGTAGGAGCGGGGGTCTCCAGGGACGGGGCGCAGCACACGCCTTGCCGAGGCGGCCTGACCCTGCCCCGCAGTGCCGGGCCCCGGTCAGCGCCCACTCCGGGCTCCCCCAGGACCCTCAGGTGCGATGCGGGTCACCGGGGTCCCAGCTGCCCCGTCTCTCCCGTCCCCTCCCCCCGCCAGGGCACCTGGCCCCACCAGAGGACCCCAGCCGGCCGCACCGGGAGCAGGGCAGCTGGTCCCTCGCCTGCTGCCCGCCCAACCCCTCCCCAGGGTCGATGGCTGCCCTTTGCCCCCAAGTGGGGGTGGCCACCAGGGCCCTGCCTCGGCCCTCGTGAGGGGAGCGGACTGGGGGGCGGCGGCAGGGGCGGGCGCCCCGCCCAGGGCCCTCCAGAGGGGGCCTCTCCGGCTCAGACTGGCTGGAGGCTGTGAGGGGCAGAGCCCAGGCGGGTCAGTACCCCCACGCAGGCCCCAGGGATGTGGGGGCCCGGCCCCTCCCCACGCCGCCCTCCCTGGGCGCCCCAGGCTGAGCCCCCAAGGACATCCTGGGGGCCGAGGAGGGAGTCTGGGGGCCGGGCCGCGTGGGCGCCTGGGCCCAGCCCCTGTGGCCTGGCCGGACGCAGCGGCCTCCCGACGGCCCACGCGGAGGCCCCAGGTTTGGGGCCCAGAAGGGCCCCTCTGGGGCGCGCAGCGGCTTCTTGGGGCTCCCCGGCGACTCTGGGCCGAGAACCGCCGAGCGCGTCTCCCTCTGCACCGAGGGCCGGGAAGAGGGCAGGCGGCTGGCGGGCACCGGTGGGCTGGGGGCGGGTGCCAG
>NW_004567107.1:544396-545688 GCF_000260355.1 Condylura cristata | reverse complement strand
GCTGGAGTCCACCGCCCGTGGGTGCGGGTACGCTGGCAGCAGTGCCAGAGGCGGGAGAAGGGCCCCAGGGGCTGGGAATGGGGGTGGCCGGGCTCCGGCCCCTCGCCCAGCACAGCCAGCAGCCAGCTCGGTCGTTGAGCCTGGCAGCCCCCAGACCCCCAGGGGCCCCTGCCCCCAGCCCCGTCTCCCCTTAGGCCAGTGGCCTGCCTGCCCGGACATCCCCAGCGCCCCCGGCAGGACACAGTGGGGCCCGAGGGGCGTCGACCCTCCTGGGGGACCAGCTCAGCCCCAGCCACCCTCGGACATTCCCTGGGCAGCTCCTTCAGGGCTGCCCCAGGCCCCGCCCTGGGGGCAGCAGGTGCCGTGGGCTGCGGCGGGGCCTCCCGCAGCCCAGCCAGGCCCACTGGTCGCCGGCCAGGGCCAGGCCCGCGCAGAGGGCAGCCCTCGTCCTGCGGCCACTGCCCAGAGGCCGATGACGAGGCCTGGGACCGCTCCTCCTGGAAGTCTACAGAGCCGCGTGCTGTCCCCGGGCCGGGAGGCCGCTTGCTGCCCACACGCTCCAGGTGGCTGGCAGAGGGCAGGACCCGCGGGCCGCGGCAAGTGGGGGCACCGGGGGAAGGCGCCTGATGCGTCTTTAAACGCGGGATGGCCGCGCCCCGACCTCGGCAGGAAAGGCCAGGGGCTCAGACTCGGCCCTCGGGCTTCGCCCACCGGAACAGCCCAGGGCGGGCTTGCAGGGGCGCCCGGTGCCCCCCTCCCTCTGAGCAGCAGTGAATTAGCCCCCGGGCAGGGCGGGCTCTCAGCCCCGCCCACACTGCGCAGGGGCCCCCCACGGCAGGTTGGGGACCTCCGGCAGGGGGGGCGGGCACCCACAGCGCAGGTCGCCCACAGCGGGGGAGTCGGCGCAGCCCCTCCGGGGCCGGGTCCTCGCGGGTGCTCCTAGCTGAGGGTCGCGCTGGGCTCGGGGAGGCCCTGGGGCGGCCCAGGAGGGTGCGGGCAGGAGAGCGGGCACACGCCCCTCGGGCCCAGGGGTGCCGGCCGCGGCCCCCCACTCCGAGGGGTTTTGCCCGCAGGTCCTGTGGCGCCACTGAAGCCCCGTTTGTGGGGTCTGGCGACCTGGCGGCGGTGTTTCTGGAGTGGGGAGGCGGCACTGGGCTGCTTAGGGGTACAGGGGTGGGACCGAGAACCCCAGGCTCCTCGAGGGGTGAAAGGGACAGGAGAGGACAGCGCCCCGCCCGCGCTGCCCAGCGCCGTCCTCTGGGGCCCAGCCAGCGCAGCGTCCAGGAGGCCAG
>NW_004567107.1:541763-542731 GCF_000260355.1 Condylura cristata | reverse complement strand
CTCGCCTCCCGCAGTGTGCTCACGGGGGCCTGGAGGACCCCAAAAGCGTTGCCCAGCACAAGCTGATCCACGCGGCCTCTGAGCGGGTGCTGAGCGACGCCAGGACGGTCCTGGAGGAGAATGTCCGGGACGGAGGTGAGGGCCGCGGGTCGGGCGGGGCGCTGGGCCCAGTCGGCTTGAGGGCTGCTGTTCGCCCGCTGGCCCTGGCACTGCCCTCCCTGCTGGGCTGCAGGGCGCCGTGCTTCTGTTCTCGGGGCGGTGCCCCGCTGCCCCACGGCCGGTGCCAGGCTCGCGTCTTTTCCAGATGTTTTGCTGCTGATCAAGAGGCGGGCCCCGGCTCCGCTCCCCAAGATGGCCGAGGTCTCGGCAGAGGAGCAGGTGAGTACCCGGCCTGGCGGTGGTCGGCCCTTCACGGGCGAGAGGCTGTGGGTCAGGGCCTGCCTGCTCGGCCCCCACCCAGCGCCCCCTGGTGTGCCGCCTGGCCGGCCCCAGGCCCCCTGCCGTCCTGCGAGAGGCCCAAAGTGCCCCACAGCTGGGCCGCGGTCAGGGTTCTGGGGTCAGTGCACCCCCCCCCCACGGCCCTGTCCCCGCTGCCAGGAGCAGCCCAGCAGTGTCATCTCTGCCTGGGGGTGGGTCTCCGAAATGGGGCGCTCAGCCGCCTGGCTGGTGGGAAGGGCTGTTTTAGGGTGTCCTCAGGCCTGCGCCCAGGACCGGGCCCGGGCTGGGTCGCCTTTATCTGGCCCCGGCAGGTCTGGGCCGAGCAGCTGCAGGGCGGGGTGTCCGCGGGGGTGCGGGCCTCGCCTGTCTGCCGCGCTGACCTGCTCGGGTTAGTCAGCGACACCCGGGTCTGCAAGCCGGGGCTCCCGCCCTGCAGCCCGCCGGGCGGCCCCGTGGGGGTTCAGCGCGGACACAGCGCAGCCAGCCTCTCTCCGACGGGGCCGCGGGGGCCGCTGGAACCTCGGTTCTCT
>NW_004567107.1:537897-538848 GCF_000260355.1 Condylura cristata | reverse complement strand
CCCTGCCCTGGCCTCCCTGCCCCTCACCCAGAGGCCACCCACAGGCGCCTGTCGGCGGGAGGAGGGGCCTGCGCCTGCTTGGGGCTGTCCCGGCCCCAAGTGGACCCCCCAGGGCCGCGGAGGACTCGCGCCGGGCTGGTGGCCAGGAGCTGGGGCTGCTGCTAGAGGGGCGCCCCGGCGGGCCTGTGGCAGTCAGGACACGGGCACCCTGCCCCCTGGGCTGCACACGGCCCACGGCGTCGAGCCCAAGGCCGTGCTTCCCGCCTTGGAGGCCACGCAGAGGCGGCCGAGGGGACGGGGCAGGCCCGGGCTCTCCCAGGGTGGTGGGGTGGCGAGGACAGGTGGGTGACCCGGGCGCGCCCCGGAAGGCCCAGCCTGGTGGCCCTGACGCTGCGCTCTGTGGGCACTTGGGGATTTCTTCTCCCAGAGGCCTGTGATGGGGCCGGTGCCATCCTGCCGCCTGGCAGAAGACGGGACAGCAGGAGGTGGGGGCCGGGGGAGGGGGCGGGCTCGGGCATCCCACGCCGCCCTGGGGGAGCTGTGGGGGCAGCTGGGGCGGGCCTGAGCCCCGCCGACCTGCTTGGGCTGTGGGCGCGGCTTCGGGGCTCCGTCCCAGTCCTGAGGGCGTCTGCCAGGCTCAGCCGGTCCATCTGGGGTGCCCCACCCCCATGCCTGTCTGTTCCTGTCACAGGCCCGTCTGCAGCCGGCACCACAGGTCCAGTGGACGGCGATGGGCAGCTGGTCCCATGAGACTGGAGGTGCTGGCCTGTGTGCCCCGGTGCAGACCAGGGCGCGGGCGGGCGGGCGAGGAACCGGAGCAGTGCCCAGGTCGCCCGACGCCCGACGGGGAGCTCGGGACTCGTTCCGGGGATCTCGGCCAGCGCATCTGCGCACACGAGAGGAGCGAGAGAAGGAAGCCAGGCTGCGGAGCCAGCGGGGTGCCAGCTGGGG
>NW_004567107.1:535462-536797 GCF_000260355.1 Condylura cristata | reverse complement strand
CGGCCCCCGCGGCAGGAGCGCAGCCCCGTCAGGAAGTGACCACCGGGCGCAGCAGACCGCTCCTGTCCCCCACTGCCCCTGCAGCAGGGGGTTTCAGTACATCCGCCTGTATTGCGGGGAGTCCTCCGCCCCCCGCACTAATGGCCTGCACCCCAGTTCTTGTGTGCATCAATCCATAAACCTTAAAAGAAAAGTGAGTGCTTGGTGAAGCCCGCTGGCCTTTTCTGCACTGGCGACTTTAAAAAATAGATTTATTCATGCACACAGAACTGGGGTGCAGGCCAGAGGTGCAGGGCGTGAGAGGACTCCCCAGAGACAGGGTGGGGAGCAGGACAGGCAGACGGATGAAGCACACTGCCGAGCAGGCAGTGGGGGAGCGGGGGGCCTGCCGCGCCCCGGGGTCCCTCCCTGGCCGGGTGGACGCCCGCTGCAGCGGCCTGGCGGTGCTGTGCTGACCCCTGCGCCACGGCGGGGTGGGGGCGGGGTGGGGGCCACGTGAAGGAGAAACAGGAAGACGAGCCCGTTAGCGGGGCCTGGGACAGTTCAATCCTCGGGAATGGCCGAGTTCAGCGTCCGTGGCTGGCAGTGACGAGGGGCCGGTTGGTTAAAAGCCGCAAGTGTCCAGTTCTGGGCCCTGAGGGCTGAGGCCGGCTGGTGTCGCCGCGGCCTCCCCCGCCTGCAGCTGGCCTTACGCCGGGGGACCGAGGTGTGGGCTGCGCCTCGGGGCTGCGACGCCGTGGTCAGTGGCGCTGCGGCCCCTGGGAAGGCCAAGGGCTCGCGCCCGCGGGCCAGCTAATGCGGGCAGGTGGGCTCCCAGCCCCAGGCTCCCCAGCGCCCCGCAGAACGCGGGACAGTGGCCCCACTGATCAGCCCCGCAAACACTGGCCAAGCCCACTGCCCTTCCGCCGTGAAGGGCACACTGGGAGGTGGCTCCGCGGACAGCACTGACCCCACGCTGGTGCCCGCTGCCCATCGGGGCTGGTTTCTTTAAAGATTTGCTTCATTCATTTATGCATCCGAGCGCTGGGGTACAGGCCAGAGATGGGGGTGCAAGGACGCCCCAGAGAAACTGGGGAGCAGAGCAGGCGGATCCACTGTGACCCTCTGCTGAGCGGGCAGCGGGGGGCAGGAGGGTCTGCCGCGCCCTGGGGTCCCTCCCTGGCCGGGGCCCACTCGCACCGCAGGGGCTGGGCCAGCTTGACTGAGACTGACCCTGCCCCCCAGGGAGGCCCAGCCCGGCGCCCCTTCTGCAAGAACAGACGCCTGCGGCCACCCTGTCCAGCACTGCCCGCCTCTGCGGTAACGGCGGGAGGGCGCCCGCGGCTGAGCAGGGCC
>NW_004567107.1:530981-532946 GCF_000260355.1 Condylura cristata | reverse complement strand
GCGCCCCCTCCCGCCCGCCGGCGGCCGGCCCTGACTCAGCCTCCCCACAGTCCATGAGGTGGTGTGACGAGGGCATCTACCTGCTGGCCTCCCAGCCCGTGGACAAGTGCCAGTCCCAGGACGGGGCCGAGGCGGCGCTCCAGGAAATCGAGAAGTTTCTGGAGACGGGCGCAGAAACCAAGATCCGGGAGCTGGATGACCTCTACCAGGCCTACGGGCCCATCCTCACGCCCAGCCTGGTGGTAGGCGGGGGTCCTGGGCGGCGGCCGGCGGCCGGCCGTGGTCACGCTGGGACAGCGGCGTGCGGCCCTGTGGGGGCAGGCTTTGAAGGCCCGCCCCAACAGAGGGGGTGTCTGCCAGGACCCCCCACCGAGTGGCCGAAGCAGTTTCAGCGCCGGGTCAAGGCTGGTGTGGATGGGGTCCGGTCGGCGGCCTCCGCGTGCCCAGTGGGCCGGGTGCCTTTCCCGGCGGGCCGCGGCCAGGTGGCTACGACGACAGCAGCTGCTGCCGGTCGGCCGACGGCAGAGACGGGCTGCTCCCCCGCTCCACGTCCGGGGTCCTGGGGGCCCCGCACGGCCGCCCTCCCTGCTCCTCCGACGGGCCTGTCCCCGGACAGGTGGAAAGGATCCCCCGGCACCCACGCGCTCCCTTCGGGGCGGTGGTCAGGGCAGCAGCGGTACCCGGGGAGCCCAGGGGGTCCGGAGCTCCTGCTCCAGGAATTGGCGGTGCGGTGGAGGTTCAGTAGGTGGGCAGTTGGGGTGAAAGGGGGCTCAGTGGCAGCTGAATTGGGGAAAACGCTGAGTGTTGACTCTTGGGGTGCCTTTGGCTGCCGGTTGGTAAATTGAGGTTTTGTGTGCGAATGGGGCGCCATTAGAGGTTTCAGCGGGTGCACTGCAGGTGGCCCAGAGAGCCTGGCCATCCCCCTGGCCGCCCCCAGGGGAGCGCAGCACCTGCCCTTGAGTCCGGCTTGGGGATCCTGGAATGGGCCAATCAGGCGAGAGCTGTGAGCTGATTGGTGCTTCAGCCAGCCACAGGATTGAAAACGCTCCAATCGCACGTGTGGGCGGGGCTCCCCAGGACTGCGCTGCCCTGGGCCTTCAGGTCCAGCCCCAGGAAAGGAGGCCCCGCTCCGGGGAAGGGGCCGCCTCAGTGACCCTGAGAGGACGGGGGCGCCCGTGCCTGGGCGGGCACGGGCCTCTGTTGTACTCCCCTCTCCTCTGCCGTGCCCCAGAGGCCCCCGCCTGGCATCTCCAAGACCGGTGTGGGTGTCCAGCCTCTCACCGGGAGCTGTGAGCCCCCGGGGGTCCCTGACTCCGCCTCTGGGGACCGGTGGGGAGGTGTGCTCCTGGCCAGTGGTGGCCAGGCTCCTGGAGACCTGTAGGGACCGTCCCCCTGCCCAGCGCCGTCTGGGCTCCCAGGGACCGTCCCCCCGGCCAGCAGGTTGGCAGGAGGCGGGCGCTCCGCTTACACCTGGGCACCGCGACACCCTCTGGGTGAGCGGCCGCCACCGCGGCCACAGGAGCTCCTGTCCCGGTGTAAACCTGGGGGCTGTTCCGGGCCGAGGCCTCCTGTGGTCGCGCTGGGGCGCGGGCCCTGACGGCGGCCTGTCCTCTCGGCCCTGGCTTGGCCCGCTATGGCCCCCGGGGGTAGGTGTCACTGTGCCCGTAGCCCTGGCCGCTGGCCGGGGCAGCCCTCCTGTGGGCTTCCTGGCCCTGCCCGCATCCGCCCCGTGCGGGGACGGGTTGGCCACAGTGCAGCCGCGGAGGTGGGCCCAGGCGGGTCGCCGGCCCCAGGGGACACCAGCGCGTCTGTGGGAGTGTGGCTGGAGGCCTGGGCAGCGGACCCGGCCATCCCGGAGCCGGCTAGCCGTGGGCGACGAGGTGCCTTTCAGCAGTTGGCCCGTCAGGGGCCCGACCGGCGCTCGGAGCTGAGGTGCTGGCGCGGGGCCGTGGGGGCCCTGTGGCC
>NW_004567107.1:529290-529985 GCF_000260355.1 Condylura cristata | reverse complement strand
GCGGGGCCGGCGGCTGCGCCCTGACCGCCGCCCGGCCCCACAGACAACGTCCCCGGGGAGCTCCGGGACCCCTTCTACGTGGACCAGTATGAGCAGGAGCACATCAAGCCGCCGGTCACCCGGCTGCTGCTGGCCGGCGAGCTGTACTGCCGCGTGTGCGGCCTCATCCTGAGGGGGGACCAGGCGGCCGCCCTGCGGGGCCACCAGAGCGTCATCCAGGCCCTGTCCCGCAAGGGCATCTACGTGGTGGAGAGCGACGGCGCCCCGGTCCTGGACCCCGACCTCAGCCAGGCGCCCATCAAGATGGTGAGTCTGCGGCGGGGGCCGGGCGCCGGCAAGGAGGCGCAGACCTGCCCCCGCGCCCCAGACTCTCCGGGGTGCGAGGGAGGGAGGGGCAGGGCCGCGTGGGATGCAGCCGGGGTGGGCTGACCGCGCTCTGCCCCCAGAGCGCCCACATGGCGATGGTGGACGCCCTCATGATGGCCTACACTGTGGAGATGACCAGCATCGAGAAGGTGGTGGCCAGTGTCCAGCGCTTCTCCACCTTCAGCGCGCCCGAGGAGCTGCCGTACGACCTGGAGGACGCCATGGTGTTCTGGGTCAACAAGGTGCGGCCAGGGCGCTCGGGGCGGCCGGCGGGGGCCGGCGGGGCCTTGCCGCTGAGCCTCCCGGTGGCGGAGGGGTCACGGGACTGG
>NW_004567107.1:515625-516928 GCF_000260355.1 Condylura cristata | reverse complement strand
GGTGGCCAGCCCTGCGCGTGGCCGTTGCCCGTTCTGCGTGCTGGCACCGCGTGGCTGCTGGCAGGACGCCCGGCCGAGCGGACGCTGCTGGGGTGGCTGGGTGCTGCCTGGGACTGGCGGCCTGGCTCTCGTCTACAAGCCACCGGGCAGCCGGGGGGGCTCCGGGAGGCCGTCGCGCCCACCCTGGGGCTGACCCGGCGGCCCGCCATGCTTGTGCACGTGGGGTCCCCCCACAGCCGCGCGGGCCTTTGAGGTGTCTTGAGCGGCAAAGGTGCCTCCCGGCCTGTGAGTGAAAGAAACGTCTGGAAAACGCCCCCCACCCCCGTCTGGTCGCCAGGGAGACCGACCGGCCACGGACTTTCAGGAACCCCCGCCCCCAGGGCCCCGAGTCATCCCTCCTGTCCCCTTAGTGGCCTCCAGGAAGCAGCGGAGGGGTCTCCGGCGGGAGCGCCAGCGGGGTGACGGCACGGCACCCCAGGCGCCCCCCACCCCGGCTGCTGGACGCGCCAGTTGGGCCTAGCGGCATCTCGCTGACCGTGTTTCAAACTGCAGCAAAGCCTCGCAGGTGCACTGCCCCTTCCGGCCCTGGGGCTGGGCCCCGAAGTGTCCCCCAGACCTGGAGCGTGGGCCGGCCCCCCCGGCAATGCCGCCCGTGCCCGTGGTCGGCCAGCAGGACACGTGGTGGGCTGCGGCCTGCCTGGCAACGCCGTGTGCGCCGGGGGTCACTGATGGGCCCAGGACTCCCGGGTGGAGACGGAAGAGCTGCGGGGAGGTGGCAAGTGAGGTTCTGGGCTGCACCCCCATTTCCGCCGGTGGCCTGCCACCCCCTGTGGGTCCGGGGGCTACTGGACGCAGTCTGGCGTTGGCCTGGCCCTCCTTGGCCATGGCCTCGAGGCGGCGTCCGCCCGCAGACGGGCAGTGGCTGTGGTGCAGCGGGCCTCACAGCTGGGCCTGCCTGGTGGCCAGCCCGGACTCCCCGGGAAGGAGCCTGAGGGGAGGCCCGCTGCCCGCCCTGCCGACTTGAAGGCCCCCCCAGGGGGCCCCAGCACAGCTCTGGCCGCCCCTCCGTGTTCGGTGGGTCCCCCCGAGACCACCCCGCCCCCCAGCCGGCGAGCCTGTGGTGGGGACGGGCCTCCCCTGCGGCCTGGCCCCCACCCAGCCCTTGGGGCGCGCTCTGGCTTAGGGCCCACTGGGGGATGCGGCCCCCCAAAGCCCCGCCCCGGGCAGGCGCGGGGTGGGGCGGGGCGCTCATCACCCTGTCAGCAGCCAGGTGCACAGGTGCGTCCGTTTAATTGAAGGTGCC
>NW_004567107.1:514212-514710 GCF_000260355.1 Condylura cristata | reverse complement strand
GAATCTGCCCCACCGTCAGTGCAGTGTCCACTGCGCTCAGCGGGGCCCAAGGAGGCCCCTCCTGGTCAGCCCGGCACCCTGCGGTGTGCGACTTGGCGCATCTGACGCAGGCACCGCACAGCTGCTGCCGGCCGGGCGCGGGGACACAGCTGGCCTTGGTCTGCCCTCCTGAGGTCTCAAGGCGACTGCTGACCAGGGACAGGGCCTCCGCCACCGGCTCCCCATTTCCTTCCCTCACCCCCACCTGAGGGGCCCAGGGGAACCCGGGGAGACATGACCCCGCAAGGCGGGTGCAGGCTGGGGCCCCGAGTCTGCGCCAGGCCACCTGCTTCTGCCGCCGTCCACCGAAGGCCGCGACTGTTGGCTCCTGCCGGGAGCCAAACGCGGCCGAGCGCTGCCCGCGCCTCTCAGTGGACGCGGGGCGCCCTGGGTGCCGGCACCTGCTCCCCCATGGGCTGCCTGGGGCGCCCTGGTGGGGCGCTCCCCCGGGGGCCCCGC
>NW_004567107.1:512628-513123 GCF_000260355.1 Condylura cristata | reverse complement strand
CCAGGGGCGTGGGCGGGGCGTGGGCGGCGGGACCTGGGAGGGGCGCGGGCTGCCAGGCCCCAGCTTCTGCTACCTCAGCCACCAGCCCCGATCTGGCCTCCCCTCTACCGCGGGCCGCCTTTTTGGGTGGGTGCTCGGAGAGGACCTGTGGGGCCCCTGCAAGTCCCGACTGCCCAGGACAGGGCCCCCCGCTGCGCCTCAGCGTCCCTGTCTCCGGGAAGTGTGATGTCGAAGTGACCGGAAGCCCAGGGCCCGCTGCGGCTGTGAGGTGCCTGGCCCTGGGGTGATTGGGCCCCTGGGCAGCGCCAGGAGGTTGTGGGCTGGTGGCGTGGGGGGCCAGGCCAGCAGAGAAAGGGTACCCACCATGAGGGGGCCTCGCCAGGGCATGCGGGGGCCTCCCCACCCTAGGGCCTGTCTCCCTTCTGCACGGGCGGGCGATGCCGTGAGCGCTCCCAGGCCAGGACGGCGGGCGCGCCCCTGGCGGAGCCTGGCTGC
>NW_004567107.1:510745-511196 GCF_000260355.1 Condylura cristata | reverse complement strand
CGATGGTCTTGGCGTCCGCCATGTAGTCCTCCTCGGCGCTCATGGTGCTCTCCTTGTCCACCACCACCAGGTTGTCCGCGTAGATGATGCCGCACTGCAGCAGGCTGTCCAGGCTGGGGAGACGCGGCCTGGGTTCCCGGGGCCCCTGCGGGCACCGGCGCCCCCCCACCCCGGAGGACGCGCTCACTTGTCCACGGAGCCCTCCATGTAGTAGACCATGGGGAAGCAGCAGATGGCCTCCAGGAAGTGGGGGTCGGGCCTGCGGGCACAGCAGGGTCAGCGCGGCTGCCGCCTGCCGGCCTGGGCGCGTGAGCCCCGCCCAGCACGTCCACCCGGGTCCGCAGGGCTCCGTCTAGGCCTTGGAGAAGCCGAGCCTGCTGGGCCGGCCAGCCGGGCCCTGGGCTCTGGGGCCAGGGGCTCACACCCTGGGGGCAGGACAACCAGAGGGGTG
>NW_004567107.1:506618-507885 GCF_000260355.1 Condylura cristata | reverse complement strand
CCGCGCAGCCCGGCGCCACCTCCGCCGCTGTGCCTCCCAGCCGCTGGGCCCTGGAGGCCACAGAGGCCCAGAGGAGGGCCTCCGGCCGGGCCTGCCCTCACTGGCCAGGGTCTGAGGCTGGACCCAGCAGCACCCAGGTCCCCAAGGTGCCCACGTGTGCCCCAAGCTGTACCCGCAAACTTGACGTGAAACTTGTTCTCCGGCTTGAGGATCTGCACGTACAGCGGGCAGTTGGGGGCAAAGTCCTTCACAGCCCAGGCCCGCAGGATGGTCTGGTGGTCCTGGGGTGGGGAGGCGGTCAGCGGTCTGTGGCTGGCAGGGCCCAGGGCCCACAGTGAGCAAGCGGGGCGGGACTGTGCGGCGGCCCACTCACCGCTGCCGTGCGGTCCACCTCGTTGCGGCTGCTGAGGATGAAACAGGCCTCCCCGTTGTCCATCCTGCAGACGAGATGCTGCCGGGAAGCTGCGGTCCACGCTCTGGGCCAGGATCTGGGCCCACTGCAGAGGCCGGAGGGTGGGCCCGCGGAGACCCCTCGCTGGGCACTGACCACCCCAACGCCCCATGAAGGGGTCGGGTGTGGACAGGAAGGGGTGCTGGGTGCAGAAATACTGGATACCTGCTGCCCAGCTGGCTGCACGGGTGGCCGCCCAGCTGTTGGACTGGACGACGGTATCACGAGCTGCTTTGACCAGGCCACCCCACCTCAGGGCGGGGGGCCCTGGTGCCCAGGCCCCTCGCCTCCCCCAGCTCCAGGCCCTGCACCTGAGCACGAAGGGCAGCCACAGCCTCTGCGTTGAAAACGTGCCCCCACTTCTGGAAAGTTCCGCTAACAAAAGCCTTTGTAGCTCAAGGTGCCACCATCTTGTCTGTAAGAGCCGCTGGCCCCCCGCCCCTGCCCCTGCTGCCCCTCACCCCCCACTCACTTGGCCCGCATGAGGTCCTGGTCCTTGAGGGCGGAGCCCTGGAGGTAGATGACCCGCTGGGACCACAGGGGGATCTGCAGGACCCGGCGGACCTGGATGTCCATCTCGGTGGGGCACAGGATGACCACATAGTAGTCCTGCGGACCGCTGGGTCAGTCCTGGCCCTGCGAGGCGCACGCTAGGTGACACAGGAGGGAGCGGGCACCTGCGGGGGGGGCCCTGCAGGCAGGGGACGGGCACCTGCAGGCGGGGGGGGGCGGGTACCTGCAGGCGGGGGCGGCCCCTGCAGGCTGGGGGGGGCACCTGCAGGCGCGGCTGGAACCCGGCGTGGGAAGCGCGGGACA
>NW_004567107.1:504847-505422 GCF_000260355.1 Condylura cristata | reverse complement strand
AATGCGCGCTGAGTGCCCCAACGGCGCCGGCACGGACCGGGGCGCCTCACCAGGCATCGCTGGGCGAGGACGGCCCGCAAGGGCCGGGCAGGGCATCCCGGGGCCTCTGGACACCTCCCGGCAGCACGTCGGCGGAGGCCGGGCCGCTCCACTTGAAGGGGGCGGGCCGCCGGCTGCACCCGCGGAGCAGCGCCCGCGAGCGGGAGGTCTCTCGAGGCCGAGCCCACGCCGGCCCGCGGGGAAAGCAGGGAGCCGCGTTAATGAGACCCGGCGCCGCCCCTCCCGGCACCCACCGATTTTGCTAGCCTGGGCTTCAGCTGCCCAGGGCTGGCCCCGCCCCCGCCGCCGGCCCCGCCCCCGCGCCCGCACCTGCAGAGGCAGCACCACGAGGGCCACGCAGATCATGACGACCACCAGCAGCTGCGACGGCCAGATCTTGGGCGTCACGTCGCCGTAGCCCACGGTGGAGAAGGTGACGATGCAGAAGTAGAAGCTCGTGAGCAGGGACAGGTTCTCGCCGGCGCGCTCCAGGTGCTGGATGCCGCAGGTCCTGGAGGGGGCTGCAGTGGGCCGAC
>NW_004567107.1:477561-478138 GCF_000260355.1 Condylura cristata | reverse complement strand
CGGGGCCGACAGTGACCTCGGGACCCGCTGTGGGCGCCGCGGGCCCCTCCTGCCGGCACGCTGGTGCCCAGGGTGGCAGGCTCCCCTCCCCGGGGCCACCACCGAGCGCAGGGCCTCCCACCACACGCTGGCTTTCTGCAGGGAGCGTCTTTATTGAAGGGGCCCTCAGACGGGGGGTGGGGGGGCCAGAGTCCTCACCTGCCCCCCAGGACTGAGCCCCGGCGGCGTGGCAGGTGCGCCCGGGCACCTCCTGGAGGATTTCGGGGAGGTGAGTGGGGCGCCGAGCAAACCGCGGCTTGGTCCCCCAGATGACGTGGCTGGTCCTGGCCGTGAAGACAGATGAGGGGTGCATGGCTGGGGGAGGGGAGGGGCCCCCAGACCCTTGGGTAGCTGGTCTGGGGCGCAGCGCCGGAGGCGCCCTGCGGCTGCCTGGGCCTGATGCCCCTGCGGGGGGTCTGAGGCGCCAGGTTGAAGTTGCTGGAGGCGATGGCCGTGGCGATCTGGGCGGGAGAGGCCGCGTGAGGGCTGGACCTTGCCGCCTCCGGCCCTCTCACACTGCCCTGTACCCCCGAGGGGC
>NW_004567107.1:474277-475466 GCF_000260355.1 Condylura cristata | reverse complement strand
CCTGACACCGCGGGTGCCGGGACTGCGCGAGGCGCCCTCGGGCCAGCTCCACAGTGGCCTCAGGGAGCCGCCCCGGGCTGGTGTCGTGGGCTGCTCAGGCCCCCAGTGTCCGGCTCCCATACCCTGGGCAGCCGAGACCGGGCGTGGTCCTGGCGGGCTGGCGTCTGGCATGACCCTCCCCCCCCCTCGCAAGGCCCCACGCACCTGCGGCCGGCTGGCGTCTACCTCCTGGCACAGGTGACTGCGGACAGAGCGGCGGTCAGCTGAGGCCTGCCCAGCCCCCACAGCCCTGGGGGCGCGCCCGGGCCGCCAGCGTGGACGCGGGACCTACGTGCCCCGCTGAAGGTGACGATGTTCTGGCGCCCGAGCCCGTGCCGGCGGCAGACGGCCTCAAACCGGGCCAGGAAGCGGGGGCTCAGCTCCGGGATCCGCCCTGCGGCAGAGCGGGTATCGGGGCGGCAGGGCCCGGCGCAGGGGCCCGGGGGCTCAGGCCCGCCTGGCAGCCCGGACCGCGTCCCATCCCCTCAGGATGTGGTGGAGAGTGGGGGCCCTCTGGGGTCCTGCCCGGCGAGCCCGGGGCCTCTGCGACCCCACTGGCCGCCGCGCGTACCGTAGAGGGCCAGCACTTGTGTGACCGTGCCGTTCCGGGTGTTCTGCAGGTAGAAGGTGACGTACAGGTGGTAGTCGGTCTCCGCCACCAGCACCCTGTTCCTCCCCGCGTCTGTGAGGACACCTGGCTCAGAGCCGCACACCTGCGTGGCCTGGGGGCTGCCCACAGGGGCGCCCTCCCCGCCCAGCGCCCAGGCCGCGCTCACAGGCCAGCGTGTACTCCCCGTTCTTGTCCGTTTTCTCGCAGACGATGTCCACTTCCTCGCAGTCCCCCCGCACCCTGCGCAGGGGCGAGGCGTGGTGGGCGGGGCCCGCACCCAGGGGCCTCTGCCCCCCACGGCTGAGCTGGCGCCGGCTCCGCGCTCCCCCGCCCGCGCCCCTGCCGGCGCTCACGGGAAGAAGAAGCGGAACTTCAGGCCCCCGGTGTCCAGGTTCTGGATGTCCCGGATGTAGAGCCGCAGGTCCCCGTCCCTGCCGATCCTCGCCACGTCGTCGGAGGCCATGGAGACCGAGTACCAGACCCCCGACACCTGTGCCGGTCGGGGCGCCCTGGGCTCGCGCCTCCCCGCCGCCCCAGCTG
>NW_004567107.1:470212-471782 GCF_000260355.1 Condylura cristata | reverse complement strand
GGCGGCTCCTGCCCCGCGGTGCTGTCCATGAGCCCCGAGGGCTTGAGCCGGACTCCTGACCATGACGGGCGGCCAGGGCCCAGCGCCGCTGCCGCCCGCACTCGTGGGCTCCTTGTGAGCCGCGGCGACTTGCCCGCCCTGGCGCTCTTCGCTGAGGCTCCCGGTGCCCACCCTCTGGCGTCCGGGCAGCGAGTGGCAGCCGCCGGGCGGTGTCCAGCGGCCGCCCCGCCGACCCCTTGCGTCGGCTGCTCCAGATGGCCTGTTGTGCGCTCCGTGGCCTCCCGGGTGGTGTGGGCCCGCTGACCGCCAGGCCCCTGGCTGTGTGAAGAACCAGTGGTCAGTGGTGCCGGGGGTACGTGTGGGAAGTGGCCCACACGGTCAGCCCCGAGATGCCCCGGACAGAAGCCATCCCCCAGATGGGGGGGCTGTACACCCCGGTGCCAGAGACGGGCTCCCGCGGCTGCTGGGCGGCACAGACCACGCTGTCCACAGAGAGGACGGCGCTCCGCGTCCCCTGCAGCCTGGGGACGAGGCCCGGCGTGGAGACCGTGCTCAGCCTGTCCTCCCTGGGCGGGCAGCTGTGGGGCTTCGAGGCTCCTGGTCAGAGCAGGGCCCTCGCCGGCTTGCCCGAAGCTGGCTCCGTGGCGGCCAGCGGTGCCGGGCCTCGTGCTGGCCGCCTCTGCCGTCCCTTCTCCGCGGGGCCTGCGCGCGGCAGCAGTGTGAGCTGCCTCCGGCTGACGCCCCTTTTGCTGAAGGCGTCGCCGGGCGCCTGCGGCCTCCCCTTTCCCTTCTCTGTGAGCCCATGGGGCGGCTGCGCAGGCGGGGGGCCCCGGACTTAGCGGGTGGCACCCCGAGTGCTGGCTGCGCATGCCGCTGCAGGGTCCCGGGGCCGGCGCCGAGGGCGGGGGGGGGCTGTGCCCAGCACGGCTGGCAGGGGTCTTGTCGGCCGACAGAAGCCGCCCTGACGTGGTGACGCTGACGCCCTGGGGGGCGCCCGTGGTCTGGGAGGGCACGTTCGACAGAGACGTGCTGAGGCGGCACTACAGCGCCAGGAACCTCACCGTCGGCCTGGCCGTCTTCGCAGCCGGCAGGTAAGGCCCCGCCTGAGCCGCGGCGAAACCTCACTGCTGCCTCAGTTTACCTGTTTGATTGCGGGTAAACAGCCAGAGAGGACGGTGTGCTGGACAGTGTCCGGATGACCGCCTCTCAGCCCACTGCCCCTCGCCCCGTCGTCACACCTGTGGCCCATGCGGGAGGCCGAGGGCACCCACGTGTCAGCCCCGGGCTCGCCTCGCCAGGACCCCTCCGGCCCCATCCTGGCGGCTGCGGATGGCACGGTTCATCTTTTTAACAACCGAGTAATATTCCACGGAGTGGCTGGACGGCAGCCTCCCGCCCCACTCCGGGGGGCCAGCACTGGGCTGCCCCCGGGCCCTGGCTGCGGAGGACACAGGTGTGGGAGGGTCACCCTGGTCTCCGGCGGATGCCCAGCGCAGGCCCTGGCCCTGCCGTAGAGCCACGGCGCGGCCACCGCGGGCTTGGGGAGGACAGACCCAGCCCCGCCGCCCGC
>NW_004567107.1:469089-470107 GCF_000260355.1 Condylura cristata | reverse complement strand
CCCGCCCATCTCCGCGGCGGGGCAGAGGCCGGGCGCGCGCCCCGGCACCGGGAGTCACCGGGCTCTTCACAGGACGGCCGACAGGGACCTGGCGCCCTTCCTGACGGCGGCCAGCAAGCACTTCATGGTGGGCTCCCGAGTGGTCTTCTACGTCATGGCCGACGCCCCCCACGTGGCGCTGCCCCGGTCGGAGCGGGGGGAGCCCCGCAGGCTGCAGGTGCTGGAGGTGCCGGAGGGCGGCTGGGGGCAGAGCGCCGAGGCCAGGCGCATGTGGAGCCTGGCCGCGCACATCCGCAGCCACATCGCGGGCGAGGTGGACTTCCTCTTCAGCATGCTGGCCGACCAGGTCTTCCAGCGCGCCGT
Source organism: Condylura cristata (assembly GCF_000260355.1). Taxonomy (NCBI): domain Eukaryota; kingdom Metazoa; phylum Chordata; class Mammalia; order Eulipotyphla; family Talpidae; genus Condylura; species Condylura cristata. The sequence continues at coordinate 469,744 of NW_004567107.1, read as the reverse complement.
GGGGGAGGAGGCCCTGGGCGCCTCGGTGGCCCAGCTGCACCCCTGGTGGTACTTCCGGCGCGCCGGCGACTTCCCCTACGAGCGGCGGCCGGCCTCGGCGGCCTGCGTCCCCCCGGGCCAGGGCGACTTCTACTACGACGGCGCGCTGGTGGGGGGCACGCCGCGGGGGCTGCTGGGGCTCGCCGAGCAGTGCCTGCGGGGGCTGGCGCGGGACGCCCGGCTGGGGCTCCGCAGCACCTGCGAGAGCCACCTCAACAAGTACTTTCTGCGCCACAAGCCCAGCAAGCTGCTGTCGCCCGAGTACAACTGGGACGCCTCGCTCTGGCCGCCCCCCCAGGTGCGCGCCGTGAAGGTGGCCCAGCGCTCGAGGCGCAGGCCCTGAGGGCGCCCCGCAGGCAGGCAGGCCCCGGAGGCCGGCCCGGGCAGCTGGGCCGGAAGCCAGCGTTTTCCCATTAAAGGCCCCGCCCGGGAGGCGCTGCACGGTCAGCGGCCCGGCCGGGGCGCCCTCCTCCAGCGGCCCCTGCTGTGTCGGCCGAGCCGCGAGCTGGGGCTGCTGCACACCCCCCAGTCAAGGAGGTGCTGTCCGCACCCCGGCGCGGGGGAGGGCGCGCGAGGGAGTGCGTGGCCGGCCGAGCCCGTGCCCAGGCAGAGGTGG
>NW_004567107.1:446425-447989 GCF_000260355.1 Condylura cristata | reverse complement strand
CTTGTGGAGCAAGGACCTCTGGATGCGCCGAGACCCCTGACGCGAGACCCCAGCTGGCTGGGGCCGCCCTTGGGGTGCGCTGGAGCCGAGGGCAGGGACGGAGCTGCAGCAGCCGCCCTGCGGGGCCTCGGTGCGGGGCAGCCTGGTTTTCGGGGTGTCTGACGAGGGGCAGCAGGGCTGAGTCCTCGCCCTGGGGTGCCCCTGAAGGCAGACGGCTGGTGTGGTGTTCCCCAGGACGTGGCTGGTGTCCCCCAGAGCTGGCACGGGCCCGGGGGGGTGCGGTGCGTGGCAGGGTGGGGTGTCAGAAGAGAATGCGCCTCGGTGCTGAGTGGGCTTGGCCCCACACTTGGGGCGGGGCGAGGGCCGGGGAGCCCCTAGCAGGCCTGGCAGAGTCCAGCGGAGCCCTCTCTGGGCCTGCAAGTCCCCGAGCAGCCGGCCTGGAGCGGCGCAGCCTTCCCCGGCCACAAGCCCCTGAGCGCGCAGGCACCGCCCTGGCCAGGAAGGCGTGGCTGCACCCCAAAGCTGGTGGGGGGGCCCGGGGCAGCGTGTGGAGGAGAGTGGCTGGGCCGCAGGGAGGACAGAAGCGCCGGGGCACCCCCATTCGTGGGGTGAGGAGGACCCAGCAGGGCTCCACGCCTGGGAGTGACGTGCCGGGACGGGCCGGGACGGGACGGGGTGGCAGACGACCCTCGAGTCACCACGCTGGAAGTAGGGCTGACTCGTGCACACATCGCGAGGCCCCAGCAGAGGGGTCCCCTGGGCAGCGTCGGCACTTTCTTCTGCAAAATCCCAGGCTCTGGGCCAGAGGGTGTGGGCGGAGCAGGGTGAGCCCGGCAGGGGGTGCCGAGAGCCCCGAGGGCAGGGCCGGCCCCTGGCCGGGCGGCGCCTTCTCTCTGCGCTGCTCTGCGCTCCCGAATCCTGCGGCCCCGGGCGGGGCCCCGCTGCTCCACGGGAGAAGCTGGCGCCGCCTCTCCGCCCCATCTAGCGTCCAGTGTGCCACCGAGCCCGCCCCGGGCGCCCTCTCTGCCCGGCTCGCAGATGGCAGGTCCCCGCCGGCCTGCCCCCTCGGCCTTCCTGGCCGGTGCCCACCTCTGCAGCCTGCTGGCTGGGCCCCCGGCTCCGCAGGCCCTTCTGAGGTGGCCTGTTCCTGCGGCTGGGGCAGCGAGCAAGAGGGAGGCGCCCCGGGCTAGCTGCAGGGGGAGGGGCCTGGGGCCGTGGCAGTGCTGGGCTTCCACCCCCTCGAGGCCAGGGCCGTGCTCCCGCCGCCCTGGAGGCCTCACGCTGCACGGGCCTCAGGCCGGCTCCCGCTCTCCAGCCTCCGCTGCCCCCGGCCCCGCCCTGCCGGAGGGTCTGCGCGGCTCAGCCTGTGACCTGTGACGGGGAGTCTCTGCCTCCGCTCTCACGAAGGCCCTCGAAGGCGTGCTCACCTTGCCTCATGCAGCAGGTGGCGCAAACCCTGAGAACGGCAATGTGGGTTTCCCTCCTGAGAGTTTAGGGTCCCCAGCACCCCTCAGCTTAGCCTGGGATCAGTCTGTCCCCCAGATGAGACTGAGGGGAGTGGACT
>NW_004567107.1:443811-444400 GCF_000260355.1 Condylura cristata | reverse complement strand
GCCGCCACCACCTGGCGGAATGTCCTCAGGACATCCCCGTCGGGGTCTTCCAGCCTGCGGCCTGGAGGAGGGGCGTCGGGAGACCCCAGCCACACGCAGGCCCCGGTCGCTGCCCTCGCCCCAACCCTCCGCTCCGGTCTCAGGGCGCGGCGCACAGTGCCCACCCAGCACCCCACTCACTATAGAGCTTCAGCACCCGCTGGGCGCCGGCGCCTCTGTGGAGCGTGATGTCCAGGATGGCGTAGGCCTTGTAGCTGACCGCCAAGACCTGCACCTCCTTGTCTCCTGGGGACAGCGGGCGCAGCTGGGCATCACGCCCGGACGGCGCCACAGACCTGTGCCCTGGGTGCCCGCCAGGTGCGCGTGTGCCACGGGTGGGCGCGCCGGACCACCCGCATGGGCATCGCCTGGGCGTGCCCTTGTTCCGCCTCGTCCCTGTGGGCACGCACTGCGGGCGGGGCAGGGTCTCGGGTGTCTTAGGGCCCCAGGACAGTGGCAGGAAACACCCCTGACCCGACAGAGACACTTGTGCAGATGCGCCAAGAACAGAACTCAGCACAGAGATCGACCCTGCGGCTGGGGGCAGGGG
>NW_004567107.1:442250-443506 GCF_000260355.1 Condylura cristata | reverse complement strand
TGGAGCCGCTGTGGTCAGGCGGCCTCTCGCGTGCAAGCAGGTGCCAGCGCAGGGCCGGCCTCGGGGCGGGCTGCAGGGCCCGAAGCCCCGGCCTTACCGGCTGCCTGAGGGACCCGGAACCTGCCCGGGGCGTCTCCCGGCAGGGCCTCGTCCTCCTCCTTCACACAGCGGTCCACGCTGGGGAGAGAGCCTGCGCTGCACCTCGCCTGGGCTCTGGACTGTCCGGGACCCCACACAGCGGGCAGCCGGGGAGCCCGACCCGGGGCGGGGCGGCCTAGAGCAGGGCAGGAGGCTGGGGGAGGCGGCCGGGCTGGCCCCCAGCCCTGATGCCTCAGGGAGATGTGGGGCGGGACGTCGCCCGGCGCCCCCAGCGCCAGCCCAGACAGGCCCGGGGAGGCGCCCAGGCCCTTGCGCTGCGCCCCTTGTCTGGAGCGCGCCTGGTCCCCAGCATCCTGTGCCCCACACCCCGTCCGGAGGGCCTGGGGAGCAGCCCGGCGGAGGCCAGGCCCCCACTCACTTGTCACGCACAGTGGTCAGCATCAGGTGGGTGCCCTGCAGCGCCACCGCCACGACCCCCATCTTCCTTGGCTTTGGGGGTGGCCCGTGGGGGTCTGCCTTGGAGGCGAAGGCAATCTCATACCAGAGACCTAAAAACTGGGGGGCAGGTGGTGGGTGGGGGGCTGGTTCCGAGGCCTCCAGGCCCAGGCCGGGGGGCTGGCCGGCTGCCAGGCCGCTCCCGAGGGTCTGGGCCGGACTCCCGTACCTGGACAGCATCAAAGTTCTTCAGCTCCTGGTCAGGGGCGCAGGAGCCCAGCGCCACACACAAGGCCAGCAGGGCCACGAGCGGGCTGGCTCTCATGTCCAGGCTGGCGGCCCCTCCGCCGGGCAGCTTATATCCTGGCCGGGGGCACGGGGGCGCAGGCTGTTCCCATTAAGCGGCGGCCAGCAGGCCAGGCCCACTCTCTCCGCCCACAGGCCAGTGGGGGGGCATGGGGTCCCCACATGGGTGTCCTGTGCTGTGAAGGCCACTCTGGCCGCACGGAGCCGGCACGGGGACCCGCGGCACAGCCAGCGGGCAGAGCGGAGGGCGTGGTGCCCACGCTGTGCTGCTAGCCCTGGGCAGTGGGCAGCGAGTCGCGGCGGGACGTCCTGTGCCGGCCGGCGGCCCACGCGCCCTCTGAAGCGGCAGCTCCTGCGGGCAGTTCCCGCACCCCCACCCCCACCCCGAGCGTCCGAGCGGGCCAGCTCCCCAGAGC
>NW_004567107.1:438146-439740 GCF_000260355.1 Condylura cristata | reverse complement strand
GGGGCAGGAGAGCCGGGCAGCTGGAGGGCTTCTAGAAAGCTCCCCCAGCCTCCAGCCCCGGGCAGGTGCTGGGGGGCGCCCGCCCTGCCAGGACAGCGCGCCGCAGAAGGGCCGGGCCTCGAGGGAGGTCTCCGCAGAGGCGGCCGGCGCTGGACTCGGCGGGCTCCTGTTCACAGCCCCTTCCAGCCCTCTTTCTGGCAGGAGGCCGTCCCTGGGGCGCTGGGGCCCTCCCCGTGGCACCCCCACTCGGGGGATGAGCCCAACCCGGCTGCCGGATCTGGATAGTCTGTAGGGGGTTCAGTGGCAGGCAGGCCGGTGTGTCGGCGCAGGGGGACACTCGGTGTCCCCCACGCGGGGGCTGGCGGTGCCACTCGTCCTCGCCAGATCGACGGTCCTGGGGCTTCGAGCCTGTCTCTTGTCCTTGAGGTGGTGCTGAGGCTCTGACTGGTGTGGCCGCTGTGGGGACTGCCTGGCGGGGGGCCCCGGGCCAGTTGCCGAGGCTGTTCTCCACTGGCCTCTGAGGGGGGCCAGTGCCACGCTGCGCCCTGGGGTGCAGGCCCGCAGGCCCAGGCCCAGAGCAAAGGATCCCTGGGGCGCTGCCTGGGCTCAGCGTAGGGTGGCCAGCGGCTCTGGCTGGTGGCAGGCTCTGCCCACAGGAGGGAGGGAGCTAGCCGGGCAGGGCTGGAGGCCGGCCTCCTGGGAGTGACTTTCTGTGATCAAGAGAGGGGCCGGGCCCATGGCGGGCAGCCCGCCCGGTGGGCCATTTCAGGGGCAGCATGGAGGCCAGAAGCATCCCCACCTTTGGGAGAAAGGCCCAGTGGGACACTGCGGGGGACCTGGGCCTCCCATCCAGACTCAGGTCTTCTGCCAGGCGGCTCTAGCCAGTGTTCCACCCACGGGCTGGACCAGACCTGGGGCACAGTGTCACAGCGAGTCCACCAGGGGACGCCCATTGCCCCTCTCAGTGTGGCTGAGAGCCTGGGCCTTGCTGGCCACCGATGAGGAGGCCGGCACAGCCCCTGGGCGCCGCCTGGCCTGTCGGATGCGGGCGCTGCTGGCAACCCCCCTTCCAGAGGCTCTGGTTCCCACCGAGGGGCGGCGGGCACGGAAATGCTGGGGTCCCCTGTGCCTGGCCCACGCTGCTTATCCCACAGCAGGGAGTGGCCGGCGGCGGGCCGGGATTCCATAGCGAGCCAGCCCCAGGGCAGGGTCCAGGCGCCAGCCCCTCCGCAGCAAGGCCGCCTGGGTGGGCGCCCCCTCTGCTGGCCCAGCTGGGGGGCTCGCAGCCGGCCTCCAGCCTGGATTGCCCAGCCGGGCAGGGGGACCTCTGCGAGCCCCGGCCGCCTTGCCCCTCCGTCCTTCCTGCTCCGCAGCTGCGTCCTTCCGCCATTTACCCTACACGGCCACCTTTGGCAGGGACAGTAGGTTCGGGTCCTGCTCTGGACTCCTGTCCGCTGCTGGGTACAGGGCAGTCAGCAGGGGCAGTGCGGCCGCGCTCGCGGTCACCCCCCCTTTTGCCTCCTGCCCATCAGGTCCTGGGGATTCGGGGCCAAGGCTCGTGCCCGGTCCTCGCCCCTTCAAGTCCGGCCGGCCG
>NW_004567107.1:435550-436701 GCF_000260355.1 Condylura cristata | reverse complement strand
TTGGCTCCTGCTGTCCCCCTTGATCTCACAGATGGGCACAGCTAGGTGAGCCCCAGCCAGGGGAGGACCCGCAGCAGCCGCCCTGCCCGGCCCGCCCGACGCCTGCCCACTGGACTGTCCAGCTGTGCCGAGCTACTTCCGCCCCCCGCCCCGCCCCCCGGCTGCCCTGACCACACTGTCCCTGGGCCCCGGGTCCCCCGCGGGGCCGAAGGCTTGGGGGACGTGGCCGGACACAGCCTGCTGTTGGGTTGGGGCGCTGGTGGGTTCTCTGGCGCTTTCTGGCCTGGCGCCCCCGGAGTCTGGCAGCCGCAGCTGGCGCGTGGGGTTAATAAACACCTTTTCTGTTCCCACCTGAGCCCCGAAGCCTTTGGGGAACTGAGTAGGGGCTGGAGCGTCCCCTTGGCGCCCGCTGGCTGCTGGCTGACGCGTGAGGTGCCCCACGCTGGGGAGCGCCTGCCAGTGCCCGGCCTCTGCCGGCTGCGTCTCTCGACTCCGTGGAGGAGCCAAGCAGGTGCTCCAGCTCCTGGCTCCAGAGCCCGCGCTGGGGCGCCGCACTCGCCCTGGAGGGAGCAGCGGGAGCGGCGGCCTTGAGCCCGGCACAGCGCCCGGGAGCCCGCCGGTCACTCAGGATGTGGCGGGGGAGCCCCAGGCGGCGGGGACCTGGAGGGAGGTGAAGGTGGCCAGACCAGAGCCCGCCGGGAGCACCGTCCACCACGAAACCCGGTGGAGGCCAGCGCCTTGTCCGTTCCCTGCCCGTGACCTCCACTCCCGGGCCCACGGCGGGGTCTTCACGTCCGAGGAAGGCTGCACCGGCTCCAGCCACGTCTCGTCCCAGCCGACTGGGGGACGGCAGGGGCGGGTCGCCCGCACCCCTGCGTACCTCCCTAGAGCCAAGTTCACACCCCAGCCCACCCCCGTGGGGCTGCCCGTGAGCTGCCCCTTGATCTCAGCAGAAGCCTTGCAGTGGGGGGCCACGTGCCCCCTAAAATGCAGGGTGGGTGAGGGAGACCCCAAGTGGCAGGGCACGGAGCGGACCTGCGAGAGCAGGCGGGTCCTGAGGGGCAGGGGGAGCTGGAGAGGCCACTCTGTAAACCGGCCGGGAAGGGGGCCGAGGCCCTCCAGGACGCCGCTGGCACCAGGAGTCGGGGGGC
>NW_004567107.1:433643-435045 GCF_000260355.1 Condylura cristata | reverse complement strand
GTCTCCAAGGCCGGAGGTTCCGGGGACAATGTGGAGGGCCCTTCTGCTGAGCGAGAGGACCTCAGGGAGGGCGAGGGAGGATGCACCGAGAGGGCGACATGGAGGAGCAGGTCCAGGAGCTGAAGACCATCACTCGGCTCCAGGGTGAGCCACGGGCCGGCCCTCCCTGCAGTCGGGGGCCTCGGGGCAGTCAGGGCAAGTGCCGAGCAAGCTGCCCGCCTGCCCGCCCCCAGGGACTGGGAGAGGGGCAGGGGCTGGAGGGCTTCTGTGAGCTGGGTGGGCCCCAGAGCCAGAGGGGCTGGGGATGGGCCACCAGCCTGCGGGGCCAGCGGCCGGGAGCATCATAGCTGGTGCCCGTCCTGGCTTCCACATCGCCCTCCCCACTGCCCAGCACAGCTGCCCATTGACAGCGTCCAGGTGGTCCAGGCAGGCACTGCCAAGCAGCAGGGCCATGTCCACCACAGCAGCGTGGGAGGAAGGGGCACTGCCCAGAGGCAGGCGTTTGCCCCAGTTCAGGGCCCGGCCACCCGCTGACCTCCCGTCCTCCGCCTCAGAGCAATGCCGGGCGCTCCAGGTCCAGGCCATGAAGGAGAAGACCGTGAAGAACAAGGCCACGCTGGCTCTCCTGCACAGCAACATCCGCCGCGGGGCCCAAGACTGGGCCTCAGCCAGGAAGGTGCGCGGCCCCCCTGGGAGCCAGCGCCCCTGGGGGCCAGGGCTGCGGTCGGGGGGCAGACCCCCCCCACAGGGCTCAGCCCGCAGGAGCCCTGGCCAGCCCAGCACACGGGGCGGGTGTCGCTGGGGCCGCTCCCGGCCAGCCCTGCACCGCGGCCTCTCTGGCTGTGGCCTGAGGGAAGACGTGGGCCCTCCTCGTGGACCCAGGCTGGCCTGAATGGGGCCGCAGCTCAGCGGAGGCTCTAGGAGCTTATAGGAGGCTGGGGCCAGCTGCCGGCCGCTGGCACGGGGTGGAGGCTGCGAGGCCGCCCCGCGCTCAGCACCGCCGCTCCCCAGTCGGACCAGCAGACCATCGCCAAGGCCTGCGGAAAGGACCTGTCCATGAGGCTGGCGCACTGCCCACAAACCATGGAGGTGAGCGGCGGTGGGGTCCCTCGGCCCCGCCCTCACTAAAAACAACGTGTGCGGCCCGTGGGTGGGGAGCACACGCCAGGCGAGCCCCGGCTGCCGGCGGCTCCCCACCCTCCTCCGACCCGACCAGGTGGCGCGGGAGAAGCTGCGCAAGTACGTCTTCGACCGCGTCAAAGTGCACAACGTGCTGATCCACCTGGTGCGGCGGCGCGGGCAGCAGCTGGAGAGCCTGCGCCTGGAGCTGGCCCGCCTGCAGAGCCAGCCCGGCGCCACCAAGGAGGAGCGGCGGCAGCTGCAGGTGCCGGAGCCTGGCGGG
>NW_004567107.1:428692-432318 GCF_000260355.1 Condylura cristata | reverse complement strand
CCTGGAGGGGCAGGGGAGAAACAGGCAGAGCCCCCCAAACACCTGCACCTGTGCCTGGGGAGAGGAGCGCCAGAGAGCCCTGGTGGGCTCCCAGGCACCGCCGCGCTGGCACACAGCCCCCGCCAGCCGCGCCCCTGGGGCCGCCCGCCCCAGCGCCTCGCAGCCCTTCCGTCACCTGAGTCGCGGGCGTCGCCCTCACCCTTTCAGAGGCGCTTTAAAAAAGTAACTCCTGAGGTCACGTGCGTGTTTCAGGAGGCTGAAGGTCCTGCTTGGAGCCCACTAACCACAGGCCCCAGAGCCCAGACGCGCAGTGGGGGCCAGGTCTGGGGCGGGGGGAGGGGGTCGGGGGCATCGGCCGAGGGGCGTGTCCGCAGCCCCCCAGGCCAGGCCCCGGCTGCCCCACCCCCTAGGCAGTCTCGGGCCTTCCAGGCGCTTCCTCGGCCGTCTCCTGGCCCTGCTGACTGCCCACAGGCCGGGCACCCGTCCTTGGAGCTCCATTTCCGGGGTGCAGGATGGGGGCCGGCCCGATGCCCCCGTGGGTGCACAGGATGCCGGGCAGGGGCCAGGCGGTGGCTGGCAGGGGCCGGGGGCGCTGTGCAACACCTGCCTCGCCCCTTTCCACGCAGGAGCTGTTGGGGTACTCCACGCAGCTGGACAAGCTGCAGAACCTCGTGGTGAGTTACTGTTCAGAGCTGTCGGATATGACCGTCATGTCCCATGACGCCATGATGATCACGGACGAGATCAAGGTGAGCCTGGGCCCCGGGCCCACGGGCAGGCGCGCTGTCCTGGGGGTGTGAGGAGGCGCAGTGCCTCAGGCCCACGGCATACAGCCCCGTCCAGCAAGGTCGCCAGCCTGCCCACTCTGTCCCTCCGGGGGGCGTCTGCCTTCCCTGCACACCCTGGGCCTGCTGGGGCGGGTCTGGGTGGGCTGAGCCAGGCCGAGAGGCTGGTGCCCTGCAGGAGGGCGGCAAAGGCTGCCGAGAACAGAAGCCACCGAGGCAGTGGGCGGCAAGGTTGAGGTGCTTGCTGGCCCCTACCTGCACCAGAGCCCTGGGGGGGTGGGGGCCATCGGGCTTGAGTCAGAATGGGTGCCCGGAGACTGGAAGGGGCCGAGCAGGCTGGTCACCGAGGCCAGGGCTGTGTTACTCCAGGCCTTTCGGAGGCGGCCTGAGGTCCAGCATCGGGTGGGGTGTGGGAGTACTGTCCAGGGCCATGGGCCGTGTGGGTGCTTGGGGGGGTGGGCACTGGGCAGATTCGGGGCAGCAGCCCAGCTGGGAGGTGACCAGGCTCTGTGGGCTGGCCTAGCCACACCTGCGAGGCGGGCCCTGGCGGGGTGGGGCGGCCGCGAGGGGCGTGGCCACCTGCCAGGACTACCCTCTGGGGTCTCGGGGCGGGATGGGGACTCCACTGGCCGCGGGTTTCGCCGGAGGGCCTCAGTAGACAGATGCCCACCCCCACCCGCTCTGTCCCCAGAGGAACATGCGGCGAGGCGAGGCCACCTTCATCCAGGAGCGCAGGGCGCGGGAGAACCGGCTCAACCAGCAGAAGAAGCTGATCGAAAAGGCCCACAGCAAGGCGGCCAACGAGAAGTACCGGCGGGTGAGCCCGGGACCCCACGCGGGCAGAGGGGCGCCCCCGGCCCCCGCCACTCACCTGCGCCCCTCCCGGCAGGGCCAGCAGGACCTGGACTTCCCCACCAACCTGATGGGTCTGGAGACCGTGAAAGGTGCGCCCGGGGCTCAGCCAAGCCCGCCTGGCCAGGGCCCGCGGCCTCGAAGCTGGGCGCCTCCTGTCCCCGGGGTGTCTCTCGGCTCGGTCCGCCTCCAGGCGCGGCTGACCCCCGCCCCCAGCCATCGCCCAGGAAGTCGGAGCCCCCCGCCACGGCCCTGCCCAAGGGCCACCGGGAGGGTGCCGGCCCCGCGAGGGTCCCACCTCCAGAGCCCGCTCTGCTCTGTCCAGTGGCGAAGACGCCGCCCTCCAAGGCCGAGGCCCAGTACCAGAGGGACGTGACGGCTCTGGTGGAGAAGGTCAAGGCCGCCGTGCAGTGCTCCCACCTCTGGGTACTGCCCGCCCCTGCACACACGCTGCGCGGAGGCCCCGCTGGCCCCCCCCTCCGGAGCCGCGCCCCGGCCCTGCCCGCGCCCCACGGCGGCCACAGCCAGCCTGCGCGGTCGCCCCTCGGCCGCCGGGCCCACGCCCACACCGCTGCTCTCCTGGCCCAGGACATCGCCGGCCGCTTCCTGGCGCAGCAGAACACGGAGGAGAACCTGGACCTGCAGACCGAGGACTGCGAGGAGCGGCGGGCGCGGCTGCAGGCCCTGATGAGGAAGCTGGAGCTCGAGGAGGCCGTGCTCAAGTTCCACAAGACGCCCACCTCCGTCAGGTGGGCGAGACCCCCCTGCCCGCGTGGGGGTGCCCACTGCCAGGCCGCTGTGGGTCAGAGGAGCCGCCGGGCCCCGAGGCCCGCGGGCAGCCCTCCCTGCCCCGGCTGAGCTCCGGCGCCACGCTGGGGCTCCGCTCAGCACCCACTGGGCGCCGGGCCGCCCTCCCCGGCCCTCGGGACGGCCATCTCCTCCCCTGTGACCCTCAGCTTTAAGTCGCTTGAGAGGAGGATGCAGGACATGCTGACAGAAGAGGAGAAGCGGCTGCAGTCGGCCCACGCCAACACGAGCAGAGGCCAGCAGCTGCTGCTGACCATCCAGACGGGCATCGACAACCTGTACCTCCGGCTCATGGGCGTCACTGCGCCCAGCACCAAGGGGCCCGTGGCCCCCGGCGCCCTGGACATGTACAGCAAGCTGGCGTTCTGCGAGGCGAGGCTCGCGCACCTGGCCGACAGGGTGCAGGCACTGGCCGCCACGCAGGAGGTAGCTGGTGCGGGGGGGAGACCCTGCCTGGCCTGTCCCGCAGAGCCAACGGCCCCGACCCGCAGGTCCAGGCCAAGGTGAGGGATGCCCTGGAGTTCTCAACTCTGATGGAGAAGCAGAACACCAAGATCAGCTTCGAGGACGTGGAGGATGACGTGATAGGTACAGCCGGGCGGGAGAGGCTGGCAAGGGGGCCGGCGCCGCGCTCCCGGTGGACCCACAGCCTGGAGGGACAGGGGCGGTGGGGGGCTCAGGGACTGGGGGAAGGCGAGGCGTCGGGAGGTCGAGGGGGTGGGGCAGGCCAGTGGGCTGGGCAGCTGCGGGGAGGTGGCCAGGGGCCAAGAGGTGCTCGGCTGGGCGCGCGCGGCCGCTGTCCGACCCGAGGGCGCCCTTGTCACTCCCCTCGCAGAAACCTTCCACTTCGCCGACATGGACCACAGCTACGTGCCCACGCGGGCCGAGATCAAGAAGAAGGCGCAGCAGCTGGTCGATGACAAGTTCAAGGGGACCAAGAAGAAGAGGAAGTGACCTCCGCGCCCGCCCGCGCTCTGTTACCCAAATAAACATTTTTTCTGGACGGCGGGGCCCGGGGCCCCAGATGCTGGGGGCTGGGCCTGGGGCTCTGCAGGAGGTGGGGTGGTCGCTGTGGATCTGGGGCCCGGAGTCGGGGGCGGGGTGAGCCAGGGGCCAGGAGGAGACGCGGACGCGGGTCGCCGCAGCCCGAAGCCGGCGGCTGAGCCAGAGCTGCTCGCGCGC
>NW_004567107.1:425024-426671 GCF_000260355.1 Condylura cristata | reverse complement strand
GGGCTGAAGGCCCGTGCCGGGGCTGGGGCAGAGGCCGCTGGGCCCCGGACGGCACCGGTCAGCGGGCTGCAGGGCATGTGTGGCGGGCACAGGCCACTGGTGGCTGCGGCGCAGGGCACAGGGACAGCCGCTGGCCCACGGAACCAGCGTGGTGAGGGCCGCGGCCAGGGCTGCCCGCCTGTCTCCGAGGGCCCCGGGCCGGCGCCAGGGTGGTCGCAGTCCAGGGCCGCGGGGCAGGGCAGCGCCCGGGGGCTTCAGAGACTGACCACAAGAGGGACTCGGGCAGAGCTCAGGGGGCTTCCTGAGTGCCCTCGGCAGGTGGAACAGTCTCGCGCTGTCCGGAGGCCGCCCCGGCCTGGGTGCAGAGGAGACAGTGTCTCCGTGGGCCGGGGCAGAGCCGTCCGGCGGCCTCCAGGGCCAGGCCACCCAGGCCTGTGTGCGCCCCGGGCCGTGTGAGCGGGTCTTCTGCTGATGCCCAGAGAGCAGAGCTCGGTGGCCGCCGCGTCCTGGGGGGCTCGGCCAGAGCAGGGTGCGGCCGGACGGGGCGCACTGGAGATGGGCTCCTGTGCACCTCCTGACCGGGCGGCTGGCGGCTTGGGGTCCCGCGGGGGCGCCAGTGCTTCGAGACCAGAGGTGGGGGGGGCGAGGCCCTGGGCCCTGGGGCGGGCTCGGGGGAGGGGCCTCGCGGGGAGGCCGCCCACCCGGCCCGCCCTTCCTTGCAGTGAAGATCGTGATCCGCGGGGACAGGAACACGGGCAAGACGGCGCTGTGGCACCGGCTGCAGGGCGGGCGCTTCGTGGAGGAGTACATCCCCACGCCCGAGATCCAGGTCGCCAGCATCCACTGGAGCTACAAAAGTGAGCGCCTGCCCGCCGCCCCAGACGCCCCGTGTCGTCATGGCAACGCATGCTGCTGGCTGCCAGGGCCCCTGGGGGTGCTCGCCCCACTTCCTGAGCCCCAGCACTGCCTCGCCAGGAGGCCCCGGGAGCCGGTCAGGGTGCTCTGGGCCCACAGAGGGCAGCTTAGGGCGACTCCCCCCGCCCCGAGCCCCGGCCTTGCCGTCACGTCCCCATGGCCACGCCGCTCGTCCGCAGGGAGGGTGGCCAGGCGGCCTGGGCAGCGGGGGCCTCGGGGCCGACCAGAGCTGTGGGCGGGGACCTGGGCTGTCCCTGGGAGGCCGGACGTCCTGGGCCCTGTAGAAGCCGGACCTGCGACCAGCTGTGAGAAGCGGCCGCTGGGCCCTGCTGAGGCGCGGTGGCCGGCCTGACCGGGGCTGGAGAATGGGGCGCCTCTGGAGGCGCTGGGCTGCCCATGTGGCCGGCCCATGCTGCTGCTGACCTCGGTGCCCCCGTTTCAGCCACGGATGACATCGTCAAAGTGGAGGTCTGGGACGTGGTGGACAAAGGTGAGCGCCCGCAGGCTCCCTGCGCCCCAGAGCCCCACTCTGGCTTGGAGCCCCACACTCTTCAGTGCAGAGGCCCCCAGCTGGGAGCGCCCAGCGGCCAGGCCCAGCCTACTGCCCCCCCGGGGTGAGGGCTGGGAGTGGCTGCCCTCACAGCTCGCTGCCTGTGTTGTCTTCCAAACAGGAAAATGTAAAAAGCGGGGCGAGGGCCTGAAGACGGGGTACGAGCCCCAGGAGGTGAGCTG
>NW_004567107.1:406103-407455 GCF_000260355.1 Condylura cristata | reverse complement strand
CCGGCCCTGGGCCCCTCGGGCCCCCGCTGCGCGGTCCACGTGGCCTACCGCTTCCACAGTCGCCCCCAAGGTAACCCCGCCCTGGTCGCGGCCGCCGGCTGGCCCCGGAGGCCGGCCAGCTCGCGCCCACACTCGCCCTCCCAGGCTTCCTGGCGCTGCTGGTGGAGGAGGGCGGCGGCCGCGAGCTGCTGTGGCAGGCCCCGGACAGCGGCCCCCTGGGCTGGAGCACCGACACCGTCCTCCTGGGGGCGCGCCAGCGGCCCTTCCGGGTGAGGCGCCGTGGGGGGCGGGGGGACACTGTCGGGTCTCCACCTGACACTCGGCCCTCGGCCCCCAGCTGGAGTTCGTGGGCCTGGTGGACCTGGACGGCCCTGGCGAGGAGGCCGCCTGGGTGGATGCGGTGACCCTGAGGGACTGCAGCCCCACGGCCACCACGGAGAAGGACACAGGTCTTGCCTGCCCTTCCTGGCCCCACAGAGGGGTCTGGGCTCCGTCGCAGCGGGGGTGCCGGCCGAGGGCACTGAACCCCCGCTGCCCCCAGAGATCTCCTGCAACTTTGAGCGGGACACATGCGGCTGGCTCGCGGGCCACCCCGCCGAGGCCCAGTGGCGCCGGGTGGCGAGCCACGGCCCGGGCCATGACCACACCACTGGCCGAGGTAGGCCCCCCAGCGGCAGGCTGGCCCTGCGGGGCCCCAGGGCCGCGAGCTGCAGCTCCGCCCTCCCTGCAGGCCACTTCCTTCTCCTGGACCCCACGGGAGCCCAGGCCCGGGGCGCGGGCGCCCGAGTGCTCACCCAGCCGCAGGTGCCGGCGGCCGCGCAGGAGTGCCTGTCCTTCTGGTACCACCTCCACGGGCCCCAGACGGGTGAGCGGGCGCGCGGGCGGCTCGGGGCTGCGGGCGGGGCGCCCGGGAGGCGCCGGATGCAAGCCCCTCCCTCCAGGGACGCTGCGCCTGGCCGTGAGGCGGGGCGGGGGCCCCGAGGAGCAGCTGTGGGCCCGGTCGGGCACCCAGGGCAACCGCTGGCACCAGGCCTGGGCCACCCTCCACCACCAGCCAGAAGAGGGCACCAAGTACCAGGTGAGGCTGGCACGCGCGGCGGGGCCGGGCCGGGCGGGCGGGGCCACGCCCCGTGACACTGTGCCCGCAGCTGCTGTTCGAGGGCCTCCGGGACGGGTTCGAGGGCACCATGGCGCTGGACGACGTGGCCGTGCGCCCAGGGCCCTGCTGGGCCCCCGAGCAGTGCTCCTTCGAGGACTCGGCCTGCGGCTTCTCTGCGGAGGGTCAGGGGCTCTGGAAGCGCCAGAACAATGCCACGGGCCACGCCGCCTGGGGCCCCCCAGCTGACCACACC
>NW_004567107.1:404327-404892 GCF_000260355.1 Condylura cristata | reverse complement strand
CGGGGCCAGCTGGCCGTGTGGGGCGCAGGCGGGCGCCTGCGGCACCTGTGGCTGCAGGCCCAGGTGGAGGTGGCCAGCCCCGAGGAGTTCCAGGTGAGGCGGCGGGGCCTGGGCGCCGCCCTCCTCCCCGCGCCCTGGTGCAGCAGCCGCTTCTCCCACCTGAGCAGATCGTGTTTGAAGCCACCCTGGGCGGCCAGCCGGCCCTGGGGCCCATCGCCCTGGACGACGTGCAGTACCTGGCCGGGCGGCCTTGCCAGCCCCCCGCACCCGGCCAGGGTAAGCGGCCGCCTGCGGCCTGAGGGGCGGGTGGCAGCCAGGAGGCGTCTGTGACACGTTGGGCCGGGCAGCCGCGTGGCCTGACCCGGGGGCTGGCGCCCAGGGAGGCCGCTGGCCTGGGCTCACGCGTCCCCGCAGGCAACAGGGCAGAGGCCACGTCGGTGCCAGCCGCCGTGGGCGGCGCCCTCCTTATCCTGCCGCTGCTGCTGCTGCTGCTGGGCATCGGGGTGCGGCGCTGGCTGCGGGGGAAGGGCGGCCGCCCCCCCCAGACCGAGGCGCGGGCGGCGCC
>NW_004567107.1:401730-402694 GCF_000260355.1 Condylura cristata | reverse complement strand
CCTTCTGCGTCAGCCCCTTGCTCTGCCGGCCCTGCTGGATCACCTTGCCCACCTCCAGGGTCACCCGGTCGTGGTGCAGCTCCTCCGTCTCGCGGTCCAGCTTGGCCGTGTTCTTGGTGATCGAGTGCTGCTTGTTCTGGCCGGCAGCCCCTGGGCGCCAGAGGGCAAGCGCACTGGCTCGCTGCCGCCCACGAGCCGCGGGGCCCGGCCCGCCACGCCCGCCCTGGCCCAGCCTGGCCCTGCCCACCCCGGGCCCGGCCCTCTGCTGGCTGGCGGATACCTACATTTCTTGGAGGTTTCTACATCTTCTCCTCGCCTCTGAGCCGCCAAGATGGCCTGCAAACCCAGAAGGATCCTCTGCTCACAGGCCTCAGCTGGAGGGGGCCCGGGGCGCAGGCCAGTCCCGGTCCCGGCCGGGGTGACCCCAGGGCCCAGCAGACCCCCGTCTCCCCGCTGTCTCCCCAGCAGTGCCTCAATAGATCCGCCTGCTCTGCTCCCCACTGCCTTTGGGGAGCCACCTCGCACCCCCATGCCGCTGGCCTACACCCCAAGTCACGAGTGCATAAATAAATACACCTTGGCAAAAACTAACAGGCCTTGGCAGTGCCGAGTCGCAAGGGCTTGGGCCAGCCCCCGAGTGGACGGCGCAGGCCTGAGGCCCAGCCCAACTTGGGCAGCTCGCAGGAGACCGCCGCACGCCAGCCCTCCCCGGAGAGCCTGGCAGTGGCTTCCTCGGGGAAGCGCCGCACACACAGGACCCCGCGTGGGGCCGCCCTGGCCGGCCTCCACTGGCCGGCTTGTGGCCTGCGCCCATCGGCCCCAGGACGGCCCCCGGCGGCAGCAGGCACCACGCTGGCAGGGCCGCGCTTCGGAGGAGGGACAGGGCGGGCAGCCAGGCCAGGGAGCCGCCGGCCGCTCTCCCACTCAGAGCTGGGGCCAGTGGGCAGGGCCGGCCGCGGGCGCC
>NW_004567107.1:397988-400042 GCF_000260355.1 Condylura cristata | reverse complement strand
TGTCCTGCTCCCTGCGTGCGGGGGGGAGTTCCAGCCCTGCGCCTCGGCCTGCACCCCAGTGACCGTGCGCAGACACGTCACCTTCACAAGCCAGGTCGACTTCAAATGACACTAGCTACTTTGTCAGTAAAAGTGGGCATTTGGGGGAGAGTCGGGAACTGCAGAAAAGTTGGGGTGGGGACCCGAGCCACCTAGGGGGCCTTTACAGAAAACGGGGTGGGGCCGTCTGAGCGCGGCTCGGGCAGGAGAGGTGATTCCCGGGGGCGCTGGTAGGCTCCCGGCCGGATGGGCACCCTCCTTTGGGGCCCACAGTGCCGGGGGACGGGGGGTGAAGCCCTGGCTGCCCGAGATGTTTTGGGGTGACTCTTCCCGACCCGCGTCTGGCTGGGTCTCCTCTCTGCCTCCCGCCATCCTGTCTGCTGCCTGCTGTGCTGCGCTCGGGGTCCTGCTTCAGGGACGGAAACCCCTCGGGGGGCTGCCCCCACCTCCAGAGCCATCACGGCTGTCCGGAGCCTGCTGGCGGAAGGAGACTGCGGACGAAAGCCGCGCCCAGAGAGCCCGCGCGAGCCCGGCTCCCTCAGCACCCTGCGTGCAGGCTAGGCGGACCCCAAGCAGGGGCCCCCTCCCACCCAGGGATGTGCATTGTGTATTTGCAATTCGTCTGTTTGTGCGTACAGAGCTGGGGTGCAGGCCAGAGGCGGCGGGAGGCTTCCCCAGAGACAGAGCGGGGAGCGGGGCAGGCGACATGATCCACTGCTGAGGGGAGCAGCGGGGTCAGGAGAGGGCTGCCGCGCCCTGGGGCCACTGGGGCGCCCTGGGGTCACGGGCGGGGGTGGACCGCTGCTGAAGCAGCTCGAGCTTCCCGGTGCTGGCCCCACCCGCTGCCCACAGGGAGGCCGGCAAAGAGCTCTTTACTGATGGATGCGCACGAACGCTGGGGTAGGCCGAGGTGTGGGGTGACAGGACCCACCAGTCAGAATGGGGACCCCTCTTGGAAAGGGGAGCTCGCTGCCAGCTGGGTGCCGTGGGGGCGTCTCTCCCCTCTGCTACAGGCTTTGGTTACACAGGAGACGTGGCCCCGCTGGCCGCTTCCCGGCACTGAAGACAGGCGGGGTGCTGCCTGGCCGCCCCGAAGGTGGGCTCTGAACCTCGTGAGCGGCTCTCTGAGCCCTCGGGCTGGTGCCGCCTGGCCTCTCCTGGCCCCGGGCCGGCTGCCGGCTCTGGACCGCTCGAGGCTGCACCACACAGGCCCCGCACGGCCCTCCCCTCCAGCGCACGCGGAAACGGACCCTGCTGGCCCTGCTGGCCCTGCTGGCCCTGCTGCGAGAGCTCCTGGGAGCAAGAGGCCTGGGCAGGGCGTGTGGGCCTGGGCGGGGCTGCTGGCCGCTGCCGCCACCTGCACTGTGCCCCTCCCAGCTCGCCCACTCCCTGGCTCCAGGGCAGCAGCCTCCTGCCTGCGTCTGTCCTGACCTTGCGCTCGCAGACCCCTGCGGCCTGTCCAGCCCCCGCCCCGGCTATCCCAGAGGTCAGCTCCTCACAGGCCGGGGCCTCGCCCGTGGCCCTTTCAGACGCCCTCCGGCGCGGGTCTGGCTGCTGAGTCTGGTGTCCGGTCAGGGCGGCTGTGGACGGCCATGGCGGGGCTGGACGCCTGGCTGTGCAGGGCAGAGACCTGGCCAGTGCAGCCTCCCCGGGCGAGCGGCTGGCGTGGGCGGGGGGCCCTGCAGGGGGTGCGGCCTCAGGAGGTGCCGCGGGGGGCTGGGCGGCCGGACCCAGGCTGGGGGCGAGCCGGGGCCCGGGGGTGGGGTGTGCAGAGAGCTTGGCTGAGGGATCGGGGCGGCGATTTACTAGGGAGTCGAGGCTGAGCTCGGCTGGGGGTGGCGGAGTTCGGGTGACCCTCGCCTTCTTCCTGGAGCTCCCCAGCGCGCCCGAGCCGCCCTCTGCGGGCCCGAGCGAGCTGACCCGGGGGACGGCGCGGCCAGCAGGCGCCCCGCAGTCCCGACTCCTGCGCTGCTTCCCACGCAGGCAGCGGGTGCAGGCAGGTGGGCGCTCCCCGC
>NW_004567107.1:396478-397197 GCF_000260355.1 Condylura cristata | reverse complement strand
GGGTGCGGGCCTGAGGGCTGTGCCCTCTGCCCCCGGGAGCCTGGCCCGGGGCAGTCCCGCCCTCCCTGACGTGGCAGTGCCGGCAGGCTGAGTTTTGCTTTCTATTTTGCAGGAACTTGGTCGGGAATCCCCGTTGCCGGGACGCCTTGAGGCCGAGGTGAGTCACGCAGCCTGGAGCCGCCTGACTGCGGGGGCGGTGCCACCCTTCCCCGTGGGCAGGATGCAGAGGCTGCTACCCGCTCCCTCTCTGCTCCCTGGGCTCACAGGAGAGTGGGGGCTGTGGCCGCCTCCGGGGGAGGCCCCTTGCCCAGGAAGTCCTTTCTGGCCAGGGAGGGAGGGAGGGAGCCGCCTGAGCCCACACTTCCAGGGGGGGCGGCTGCACAGTGCAGGCAGCAGAGGACAGGCCGGGAGGCCCCGCCAGGGCCCAGCCTCGGTGCCGGTGCCGCTGCAGCTGGGGAGGGAGGTCCATGCCCAGGAGCCAGGGCCTCCTGCGTTCTTAGGCCACAGGCGGTGGCCGGCAGGATGCTTCCGAGGAATGTAGCTGCCCAAGGCCAAAGGAAGTGGACCCCGAACCCAAGGGCTTAGCTGGGGCCCGTGCGCCCCGCCTGACCTCAGAACCTCCCCTTCCGGCTCGGTGCCCTGGAAGCCCCACGGCCCCAGGTGGCGATGCCCCGAGTCTTGGGCGCGGGGGAGCCCGCGGGGCCCCGCGGAGGGCAGCG
>NW_004567107.1:393887-395474 GCF_000260355.1 Condylura cristata | reverse complement strand
GGGGCGAGGACTCTGGGGGCCCGATCCGCGGGGGGCGTCCTCACGGCCCGGGCCCGGGGTGAGGGGCCTCGAGTGGGGGATGCCCTCGGGGCCTGGAGGCCCTCGGGGCGGGGCCGGTCCCCGGAGGCGGGGTCCCAGGCCGGAGGGGCGCCGGGGCCTGGTGTCCTGGCTGGAACGGTCCTGGGGGCTGGACCTCGGGGGCGGGGTTCCTGGAGATGCTCCTGGGGCGGGGTGGCGCCCGGGTGCGGGGACCCTAGGGCCTGTCCTCCGCCCCGCGGCATCCCGAAGCCTGTGCACCGACCCCTCGCGCTGCCCCCTCCGCTGGCCCGGGTCCCTGCTGCCCCCAGGGTGGAGCGCACAGACGCCTGCCCCTTCCTGGCTGGGGTGCGGTGCGGTGCAGTCCAGGGGGCGCCAGCTGGTGTTCTGAGTGTTGGAGTGGAGGGTGTCCGGCATCGCTGCCTGGGGGCGCGGAGCCCAGCCGCCTGCCGAGGCAGCAGTCTGCCCACGTGGGCAGCAGAGGTCTGGCTCATCCGGCTCTTGAGCGCGGCTGCACGCTGCAGAGCTCCCTGTTTCCCAAGTCTGGGCGGGATGAGGCAGCGGCCCGGGCGCCGGGCTGTGTCGGGGGCATAATGCCCAGTTCCTGAGAGGCCGCCCCCACCATCGCGGTGTCCGCTCCAGCGCCCCAGGGATGGCCTGCAGCCGGCCCACACCCTTCTGCTCCCGGCTGGCCGGGTGACCACATGGTGGTGACGCTGGGCCCTAGGCTGTGCAGGTGGCTCCTGAGGGCCCAGCAGGGTCTCCTGAGGTGTGTCCAGGTGTGTTGGGGGTGGCCCGTGGGCAGGGTGCGCCTCGGGCAGGCTGCCCTGCGCCTGCTGGGGTGCCCTTGCTTGTGTCTAAAGCGGCGTTGAGCCCCATTTCTGGTGTGGGGGGCCCAGCCTTCCTGCACTGTCCCTGGCCCAGGGTGGCCGGACAGGCTCCGGGGAGGAGCGGGACCATGTCCCGGCCGGTGCCTCGTGTCCCCGCAGCCCTGTGTCCCCAACAGGGTGGCGGCCACTGCCCCATGGCGGTGGGGGCAGGGCCGACGAGCGGGAGGGGGCCGTGCACGGGGACCCCCTGCGCCCCCAGGACTCCTGACGGGCGAGGGTGCCCGGGTCACCCCCCAGGACAGACTGGCTTCGCCCCCCACCCGCATCTCCCGTGTCCCTCGCAGGGGTGCGAGCGGCCCCGCCCGGCACTGGCCTGGCAGCGCCCGGAGCCGGGGTGTCTGCAGACACCTCTGGGAAGCGCCCACGTGGCTGTTGGGGCCGCCTGCCCTGCCCGTTGCCAGGACGGACCCGCCCGCCGGCCAGGGAGGCCAGCCCGGGTGCAGTGCCCTGCGCTGGCCCCTGCGGTGTCCATCCTCGCGGCCCCCGCACTCGCAGCCGGCCGGGAGAGGCTCAGGCCGCCATGAGCCAGGGCCGCCCAGCCCAGGAGGGGCGGGCCGGCCCCAGCTGGGGAGCAGGGGTGGCTCCCCGCCCTGCTGGCAGCCGGGTCCTGGCCGGGAGCCTGGACCCTCAGCGGTGCCCTCTCCCGCCCAGGGCCTGGCGC
>NW_004567107.1:391420-392685 GCF_000260355.1 Condylura cristata | reverse complement strand
GTCCCTGCGCTCGCCGCCAGCTGGTGGGCTGACGTCCCTGGTGGGTTTTTCTTTTTTTAAGATTTATGGCTGCACACAAGAACTGGGGTGCAGGCCAGTGGTGGGGGGTGAGGACTTCCCAGAGTGGGAGCAGAGCAGGCGGCTCCACTGAGACCCACTGTGAGGGGGTGGCGGGGGACGGGAGGGTCTGCTGGGCCTGGGCCAGCTGCGCAGGCTGAGACTGACCCTGCCCCCCGGGGCCCAAGCCCTGGCGATTTCTGGTGCTGGTCCTGCCCCCCAGGCAGCCGTGCCGGGACCTGTCTCCAGCGCCACCCCGGTGTGTCCCCTGCTCCTGCCCCATGCCGGCTGAGAGCGTCGTGGCTGTGGGTGAGGGGCCCCGGGGCGCTGCACCCCCAGGGGGGCTGCTGTTGCCCTGGGCTGTGCAGGTGCAGGCCCAGGCACCCCTCCAGGAGGGGCCAGAGGTCGCGAGGGCTGGCATGTGCCTGGCACGTGGGGTCTTGGGAGGCGGCCGTAGTTGGCCGGCGGGCGGGTCGGAGGCCTTTGCTGGGGGTGGACATGGGACGCCTGAGAGCCAGGCCCCGTGCGGCTGGTGGGGCCCGTGGCCCTAAGGGCGTGTTCTGGCCTTGCTGAGGTCCCCGCCGGGGTGTGGGGTGCAGGGTGGGCAGCACAACAGCCAGTGCCTGCGTCCCGAGCACACCCCTCAGTCGTGGCGGCCAGCGCTGGGCCTCAGCAGCACGGGGTCCGCAGGGCTGAGGGCCGGGGGCCTGCAGGAAAGGGGAGCCCGGGCAAGGGGGCTGCCAGGCCGGAGGGGTCTGCCGCGGGGTCAGCCCCAACCTCCGTGGCACCCCTAGGGCCCCTGGGGTCTGCTCCCCCTCCCTGGCTGTGTCGGCTGTGGGGGTGACCGGCCCCCTATGCCTGCCCAAGGCCAGAGGGACGCCAGCTCCGCGCTGCAAGTGCCGCCGGGCCTGCGCCCGCCCCCCGCCTGCACCGCCGCCCTGGGCGCGCCCCACTGGCCGAGCGGCTGCGTCCCACCTGGGCCAGCGCTGGCCGCCGGTGCCCTTCACTGAGGCGACGCCCCTGTCGGCAGAGTGGCCACGAGGGACACTGTCCGTTCGCGCTGACCCCGTGCCCCGCGTGTAAGGGCCTGGTCCGCCAGGGAGACAGGGAGCAGCACGCGGAGCGCGAGTGCCCGGGAGGGAGCCTCAGCTGCCGGCACTGCAGGGCGCCCTGCTGCCGGGCCGCCGTGGAGGTGAGGGGCCCCGGGG
>NW_004567107.1:388445-389839 GCF_000260355.1 Condylura cristata | reverse complement strand
TACCATGGGAAAGAACTCAAAGCATGAACCCTGCGGGCCAGCCCCGTCCGGCCGCCGACCACCCGCTCTCACACACACACACACACCCCCCACGCCCCCCAGCCTTCTACACCAGCAGGTACGGCTACAAGATGTGCCTGCGCGCCTACCTGAATGGGGACGGCACCGGCCGCGGCACCCACCTGTCCCTCTTCTTCGTGGTGATGAAGGGGCCCCACGACGCCCTCCTGCGCTGGCCCTTCAACCAAAAGGTGGGAGCCCGGGACGGCCGGCGCCGGCCCGCGGGGTGCAGCCTGGTGGGCCTGGGCGCCACCGTCGCCGCTCTGCCGCCGCAGGTGACGCTGATGCTGCTGGACCAGAACCACCGAGAGCACGTGATCGACGCCTTCCGGCCCGACGTGACGTCCTCGTCCTTCCAGAGGCCGGTCAGCGAGATGAACATCGCCAGCGGCTGCCCGCTCTTCTGCCCCGTCTCCAAGATGGAGGCCAAGAACTCCTACGTGCGGGACGACACCGTCTTCATCAAGGCCATCGTGGACCTGACGGGGCTCTAGCTGCCCCCGGCACGGCGGGCGATGGCGGCTCGGCGCGGGGCCGGGGCCTGTGCTGCCCGGGGGGCCCTGGACGGCGGCGGGGAGCCCCCCGAACCGAGAAGCGGCCGAGCGCCGTGCAAGGGGCGGCCTTGGCACGGACCCCCTGGGTGCCCCGACGCCAGGGCTGTACTGGGGGACCCAGCCCCGGGGATTTGATAGCGCTTGGCAGCTTGGGGACTGGGCAGGTTGCCCCAAACCAGAGCTGCTTCCTCCACAGCTGTGGCCCGGCACCCCACTTGCCGCAAGGGAGGCGGCATCAGGGCGAGTCCCCGCCCGCGCCCCACTTGGAGCCTGTTGGGATTAAAGGGGTGCTGCAGACGCCACTGTCCCACTCTCCTCTCGGCGCCGCCCCTGCTGAGCTGCCAGGCGCCCTGCCCCGGCCCCCCGCTGCCGCCGTCCACGGGGCCCTGCGAGGCCCCGGGCTGCCGGGCCGGGCTGTGCCGTGCCCACGGAGGCGGCTGTCCGGAGGGGCTGGGCCTGCAGGTGCACCCCGACGGGGACCTCAAGCGGGGTCTGTCTTGGGGACTGCAGAGGACGGGCCGTGGCTGTGTGGCCAGTTCTGACCGTCAGCCGACCGGTGGCCAAGCGAGAGGTGTCTGAGGCCCCCGGCCCCGAGAGCAGGCCCGACTGCACCAGAGCGCGCCCTGAGGGCGAAGGTCTCGGGCTTGGGCCTCGCCCAGGGCCCAGGAAGCCCCAGGCAGCAGGCCGGGGGCAGGGGTGGGGGCTGCCGCAGGGCCATGGCCGCCTGTGTGTCCTGCCTGTGGCCCTGCCAGGCGTGCAGGCTTGGCTGACCCCACGGTC
>NW_004567107.1:384714-386525 GCF_000260355.1 Condylura cristata | reverse complement strand
CCCGCCGTCGCCGCCCAGGTCCAAGACGCTGCAGGGGCGCACGGCAGGGCCGCCGGCGTCCAGCAGGAGGTCAGGGCTGTCGAAGCGGCTGCAGTCGGCCACCATCACGGTGCGGATGGTGCTGGCGTTGAGGTTCTGGATCTTGAAGAGACGCTTCACCACGTTCACGTTCTCTGACTCCACGTCCTGGGGGAGAGGAGCGGGTGGGTGCCAGCTGGGAGGGGGTGCAGCCCGGGCGTGCGGCCCCCACTCCGCACCTGGAAGGCGTTGTTGAGCCAGAGCACCGAGCACGAGGTGATGTCTCCGATGCGGTGCAGGTTCCCTGAGATCAGGCTGGTCTCAGTGAGCCAGCAGCCGAACACGTCGTAGGGCTTGTTGCGCACGCGCGACAGCAGAGCGAACGTGTCTGCATAGGGGCGCGGTCAGGGCCGCGGGAGGGGCGCGGTCAGGGCCCCGGGAGGGGCGGGGTCAGGGCCTGGGGAGGGGCGCGGTCAGGGCCGCGGGAGGGGCTGGGCGGGGCCCAGCGCGGAGGGGTTTGGGGGGGCAGGACCCAGGACCGCACCGCAGAGGGCCGCGAGGGCCGTCAGCAGGGCTCACCCAGGCTGATGACCGCGATCTCGCCTGAGGAGGAGTTGTGGGGCCCCAGGAACACGCCCGAGGCCAGCAGCAGTGAATCATCCTGGTTGAACTGGGAGAACTGGGTGTAGCTCCAGTTGTACGGTCGCATGTCCGCGCTGTGCAGCAGCGAGATGGTCAGGTCGTTGCTCCAGATCTGCGCGGGGGACCGGGCCGTGGGGCCGGGCAAGCTGGCTGTTCGCTGAGCCCGGACATCGGCGGGGGCTCCCTGCCGTGAGGGTCAGCCGGCCCACCGCTGCCCGAGCGGTGTGTGCTCGGGCCCTGGACGCCCCGGCCCCCCGCTGCTGGCCGGGCCTCCCGGCCACGCTCACCTTCACGGTGCAGTCCTTGGAGCAGGACGCGAACTGGTAGCCCGAGTGGGAGAAGCTCAGGTGCAGGACCTGGTCCGTGTGCTCCCGGAGCGTCTGCACCTCCACGCAGGGCACCATGTCGTACAGCCGCCGGAACTCCTCGTACCAGGACGTGGCCGCTGTGGGGGTGACGCTGCTGGGGCCCGACTCCGGCCTCAGCCGGGTGCACCCACCGCCTCCCCGGCGCCGCTCGGGCTCACCCCCTCCCGCCCGCCGGGCACCCCTGGGACTTCGGCGCTCGCTGCGCTGACCTGGGTGCCGCGGCACCTCGCGGGCCACCTGGTAGTAGCGGTAGAACTGCTCCCGCCACAGGAACTCGTCCCGGGACACCGCCTGCCATTGCCGGCACACCAGCCCCGCGGCCAGCACGTCGGCGGGGCCCAGACTCAGGAAGATCTGGTAGACCAGGCTGTCGGGGAGCAGGGGCGTGCCCCCCTCGTCCATCGTGACATTCTGCCCCGGCGGCCCTGGAACCCGAGTGCAGCCCTTAGGCACAGGCCAGGTTCCCCCGTAACTGCCCCTCCTGGGGGTTCCATCGCGCCAAGCTTGCGGAGGGCCGTGGCGACGCCGACCCCCCACGGGGGGGGGGTCGTGGCTGGGGGTCGGGGGCTTTGGGAGCTCGGTCCGGCCGCACCCCGAAGGGTCCTGGTCTTGGGTCTCCGACCTCCCCGGACGCCGGGCCAGGGTGACATCTGCTGTCAGGGCTGGGGGCCGCCAGGCCGCCGAGACCCAGACCCAAGGGCCGTGACCCCTGGAAGCCTGTCACTCTGACCTCCCGCCCGCGGCGCGGGCCCGTGGGGCAGCGGCCCTGGCGAGCGGGGCGCG
>NW_004567107.1:382983-384066 GCF_000260355.1 Condylura cristata | reverse complement strand
GGCGGGGCTTCGGGCGCGGCTGTGCCCTCGGTTCGAGACCTGGCTCAGGCCCTCAGGGTCTTTGCTCCCTGAGCCAGAGGCCGCAGAACCACAGTGCTCTTGACTGCGGGGAGAAGCCCGGTTCTTGCTGAAAGAACTAATGCGGTATAAGGGTGCAGAGGAGCCAAGGCCGCGCCCTGGGCAGATGGGCAATCCCGAGTGCGGCCAGAGGTCACTCCCAGCTCTGCACACAAGAGGAGGTGCCAGAGCCCTGCCGGGAAGTGCAGGCGAGGCCGGGTCCAGGGCCCCCACGGGGTGCAGGGCGCCACGGCCCACGGGGGGTCAGCCTGGAAGGCGGGGAGATGGCCACGCACTTCCTGGGCTGGGCGCCTGGATGGCGCTGGCCAGTGGACTCTGACCCTGGCCGGGGCCACCCTGTCCTCACCCTCTCCGCTCCTCACTGCCGCTGCCCCCACCATGCTGCCCCGCAGGGCTGTGCTCCTCTTGACTCTGCTCCTGGCCCCTGGGTCCTTGGGCCAGTGGGCTCTCCGGCCCCCGCGGCCCCCCCAGCCCCAGTCACCCATCAGCGCCGTCCAGCCCAAGGCCGACTTTGATGCCCAGCAGGTAGGCTTGGGGGAGGGGCGCCGCGGCCGGTTTTGCGGAGTCAGGCCCAGCGGCCCGCGCCCTCACGCGTCCTGCACCCAGTTTGCAGGGACATGGTTCCTCGTGGCCGTGGCCTCCTCATGCCGCAACCTCTGGGAGCCCGGTCACCGGGCTGAGGCCACTGCGCTGCAGGTGACTCCCCAGGGCTCAGACATGGCCGTCAGCACCTTCCGGAAGTTGTGAGTCCCCCCACAACGGCCCCCCACCCTCCCTGCCCGCACCCGGTCTGGCCTGACCCCACTTCTGTGGGGCGCTGGCCGGTGACCTGAATGGCCCGTGGGCTTGGGGCCCCCAAGACTTCTGTGCCTCTGCCCACCCCGCACCCCAGGGACGGGATCTGCTGGCAGGTGCGGGAGCTCTACCGACACGCAGGGCGCCCCGGCCGCTTCCAGCTCCAAGGTGAGGCGAGGGCACGGGGGCGGGGGCGGCGGGGGCGGCGGG
>NW_004567107.1:379118-380917 GCF_000260355.1 Condylura cristata | reverse complement strand
CCGAGCCGAGCCCCCTGGCCGGCGCGCGGCGGACTGGGGCCCCGAGGGAGGGGCTGCCCGTCCTGGGTGGGGAGCACACCAAGTGGGGGGCCTGCTCAGGCTGGCAGCCAGAACTGCCCGTTGCAGGGAGGGTCCATCGCGGCCCCACCGCCCCCGCCCTGGCCTCTGGGTGTCCGGGGTGCTTCCCGGCCCCATAGGCAAGAGAGCGGTGCTCTGTGGGGTTGGCAGGCCAGACAGGTCCCGTCCCCTCAGGCCAACCAGCCCGGCCAGCCCACGAGTGGCCCCAGCTAGGCGAAGACTAAGAATGGCCAGGCCAGGCCAGCCCAGCGTCGGAGGGCAGTCTGGAGAATTGGCCCCGCCGGGCCCGCAGCACCCCGAGGCAAGCCCCGACTGGCCTGGCCAGGCCTCAGGCCACATGCCTGAGTGACCAGAGGGCGACTCGGTGCCTCGGCCGTCCTCCACGTGGACACCGCCCACCCTTGGACTTGGCTGACCCTTGCGGCCAGACCTGGTGGCAACCTGGCTCCTCCTGCACCCTGCCCCCAGTGCCCCTCTCCCTGCCCCCTGCCCCCAGTGCCCCTCCCCCTGCCCCCAGTGCCCCTCTCCCTGCCCCCAGTGCCCCTCTCCCTGCCCCCAGTGCCCCTCTCCCTGCCCCCAGTGCCCCTCTCCCCAAACCCCTGCTCCCACACCCCTGCTCAGTTGCCTGCTCTGACTTAGGCCCAGGCCTGCATGGCTGGACGTTCCCGCCTAGAGCGTAGCCTTTGCCCATGGCGGGCAGATCTGGGGCGTCACGGTGGTCAGCAAGAGAGCCCTGCATCCGAGGGTCAGAGAGAAGTGCCCAGCGCCTGCGGGGGAAGGAAAGCCAGGCCGGGGCAGGGACAGGCGCCGCGCCCAGGGCCACAGGTGCAGCTGCAGGTTGGTGTGGCCTGGGGGCTGCAGGCTGCGCCTCGGAACCCCGCTAAAAGGGTGTGAACACACGCAGCCAGTCGGGGTGGACAGGGAGGTGGTGTCCTGCAGGACCCGCTGGATCCAGAAGGAGCCACAGAGGGCGGGAGGCAGGACGGGCTGCGCTGGTCTGGGCTGGCCACCGCCCTTCCCGCCCCTTCCAGAGGCCGCCCCGCAGGCCAGCAGGAGCCTCTGCCGCCACCTGGAGGGTGAGGCCTGCCGCCCCGCAAGGCAGAACGGTGCTCCGCTGCGCGGGGACCCCGGGCGCCCACGGCACCTGCCCGCCCAGCTCCCGCCCTGGCCCCGCGGGCTTCTGGACACAGCCCTGAGCCGCCTCACGCCCCTCACTTCCTGCGCAGCCCACAGCCATGGACCTGCGGGGCCTCTGCGGACGCCCTACCCAGGCTGCGCCGTGGGCACCCTGCCAGCCGACGCCGTGCTGCATTCAGGAGTTTATTAGGGGGCCCAGCGCCCCACGGAGCCGCGGCCTCGGCCCGCCAGGCCTCCCAGGCTGCGACAGGGCCGCTGGTCCACGCCCAGCCTGGTCGCCGTCCACTCAGGGTGTCTGCTCCGGACAGATGCTCTGCTCCCACCTCAAGACTGTCGTGGGCAGGGCTGCGTGAACACGCGTGGACACGTGTGCACGACCCTGGGGTGGGGACAGGTGTCCTGACCCCGACCTTGGCCTCCACCCTGTGGGCACAGATCTGTGCACAGCCCCAGGCTGCGCCCTCTGCTTCTCTCCCCTCCCAGCATCCCTGGGGCGCCCGCCGGGACGATTCCCTCCTGCTGAGAGCTGAGGCGGGCAAGCTGGGGAAGTGGCCACAGGGTCCTCCCACGGGGCCTCCGCGGTG
>NW_004567107.1:375878-377795 GCF_000260355.1 Condylura cristata | reverse complement strand
GGCTCACACAGCAGCTGGGCCCGCAGGACGCGCCGGCTGCCCGCCTGGCGCCGGGAGAACATCAGCGCGAAGGTGGTGTAGTCGGTGTGGAAGACCTGGACCTGCTCGGGGTCTGGGGGCGCGCGGGTCAGGGCCCCCTCGCGCCGCCCACCAGCCCCGCCTCCCGCGGCCTCACCCCTACTGCCGTCCACGGAGAAGATGCCCGGCCGGGCCTCCGGCGTCAGCACGTAGGACCAGGTGACACAGTGCTGGCCCCTGTGCAGGGGACGGGCAGAGCAGGCTCGGGATCCGACTCCCGCCGGCCTTTCTGGGGTGAGGGCGCTGCCCCAGGCGTGTCCAGGGGGTCCGGCTCTGAAGCTGGCGCCTCCCGCGGGTGCCCCAAGGCCCTGCCCAGGCGGGCCTGCGGCTGGCCGCTGCCGCCCTCCCCCAGCAGGGGGCAGACACTGCCCGGCAGCCGCCCTGCGGGCGCTGAGCTAGGAGGACACGGTGTGGGGAGAGGCCAGGCCCTTGCCGGCTGGGCTGCGGCCCTCGTCCGGAGGGGACCCTGGCGGCCGGTCCTGGAGGGCGGAGCCTGCCCGACTCGGATGGCGGCGCTGAGTGGGGCTCGCCAGGCGGGGGCCCGTGTTGGAGATGCTGGGTGAGCCGTTCCCGATCCCCGTCAGCCCTCGGGCCCCCCAGTCCGTGGCCAGCAGTGCCTGTCCCCTCTGGGCGGACGGGCCCACTCACCGCTTCATGGCGTACACGGCCTCCAGGCGGCCGTCCGCTCTGCTCTCGAAGGCCGCGGTGAAGGGCCTCAGCACAGCCGCGTCCGCCCGCCTGAGGGTGCTGCCCCCCAGGCCCAGCACGTACCATGTCCCCTGGAACTACAGGGCAGCGGCGTGGGCAGAGGCCAGGCTCACCCAGGACGCCCCACGGCCGGGCCCGGCCGGCCTGCGCCCTGGGGCTGGCGGGGACGGGGTGACCCTGGCTTTCGTGGGGACTGCGGGCTTTGCGGGGGAATGGCCGAGCCAGGAGGGTGTTGGGGCCCCTCCGATCGGGGCTCGAGTCTCCAGGTGCGGGCTGGGTGCGAGCAGGCCGGTGGCCGCGGGGCTGGCCGGCGAGCCCTCCCCCGTCCTGCGCTCAGGCCGCCCCCCGACCTGGGCTCCGTCGAAGCTTGACAGGACCGTGCTGACCGTTGATCCTGGCCTGTGGGGCTTGAGGGTCTGACCCTTGAGGGCTGTCAGCAAGGAGAGTGCCACCCACAGGGCCTGGCAAGGCCCCATCTCGCCAGGGAGTGGGCTGCTGACCGTGCAGGCCCAGAGGCGCCCTCTTTATGGGCTCCCCCGGCTGGCCCCCGTGGCCTCCTTGAGCTGAGGGCATGGCTGGGCTGGCTGCCCCACCCTCCTCAGACCCTGCCACCCCGGCGGGGGTCTGGGGCGGGGCCGGCGCGGGCACCTCACCTCCTGGCTCCCCCCGCGCTGGCAGGTGGCCTGTGCTGCTCCCACGCCTGGGACTCCAGGACAGACTGCTCCGTCCAGCGGGAGCCAGGCCGCCGTGTCCTGGACAAGAACACAGAGCACAGGCGCCGCCCGCCCCCGCTGCAACTCAGCCGAAGCCCTGCGGGCAGGAAGGGGCGAGGAGTGGGCGCCCTGCCGCTGCCAGGGGGCGGGGCCGGGGGCTCAGCGGGATCCGGGCTCGCAGCCACGGGAGGAAGGGACTGGGGAGAAAACAGCCCCTCCCCGGGGCAGAGCGCGGGTGCCCGGCGCCAGATGGCCCGGAAGGGCCCGTGCCCGCTGCTGGGGGCCGGAGGCTTCATCACCCAACGTCAGGACGGGAGCCCGGCCGCGGGGCTGTGCCAGGCGGCCCTGGCTCCTCTGAGCTGGCGGCGGGCAGTTCGGGGCCGGGGGGTGTCCGCTGAGCGCCCGGCCTACGCCGCGG
>NW_004567107.1:374026-375497 GCF_000260355.1 Condylura cristata | reverse complement strand
CCGGTGCCCACCAGCCGCGCCAGGGAGGGCTAAGGCCTAAGGGGACGTGTCCACGCGTCCACGCATCCCTGCGCGAATCGCCGGCTCCCGCCCACGTCGTCCGGCCCAGAGAAGAGGCTGCTCGCAGCAGACAGCTGTCGCCTCAGCGGTCACCTCGACACCTGCGTCGGGACAGCGGAGCGGAGGGAACAGCGGCGCTGTGCACGAGCAGCGGACCGGAGGGGCCGGGCGGGGGCCACTGTGTCACTGCGCCGGCAGGAGGCCCGTGAGGCTCTGGACCGGTCACCTCGGGCCAGGGGCCCTGGGCCCGCCCCTCCCCAGGGTTGTGGAGCAAGCTGCAGGGCCGCCCAACAGCCGCTGCCCTGTCCGGCGTGTGCACCAGGGAGGGGCAGCGGCCACTCCTGCTCCTGCCCCAGCACACCCCGCCTGGGCCCCAGCGGGGCCTGGCCCTGGCCGGCCCCTGCGGGACGGCGCTCTGGGGGCCGGGTGGTGTGGAGACGGGCGGGGCTCCCCAGGAGGCTGCGAGCCAGGCCCTGCCCCGAGCCTGAGCCGCCGCCCAGAGCCGGGCACGTGCCCGGGGCACGGCGGGTCTCACACCTGACCACAAGCCCCGTCACCACCTGGACCTGCGGGCTCGCGCCGGACCCTGCGGGCCTCCAGGGGGGCCTCTAGACTTTCTGGAGGCGGAAGGGGCTAGGACGTGGGGAGGGTCTGAGGGCGGCCTGGGAACTGGGGAGCAGGAGGAGCTACCGCCCCCCCCCCGCCCCTGCAGGCCCCATGGCGCCCCTAGGCCCGCGCTCGGGCCTGTTCTGTGCTCACTGCCCGGGCAGTCACCTTTGTGGCCCTGACCCCCGCTGCCCCTCGGCCTGGCTTACCACCACGAGGCCTCAGGCCCTCCACCTGGCCTCTCTCCTGCCTGGGTACTTCCTCCCCCGCCCCCGGCCCCGCCTCCCTGAGCCCCGCTGGGGCCCCTCTGTCTGCACCCCTGAGTCCCTTATCCTGGCCTCACAGAAGTGAGTGTCCCCTCAGCTCTGCACCCAGGATGCTGCCCCGGGAGGGGGAGAGTGGGCCGGGCTGGTGCGGCGGCACTGGCGGAGGATGGACGGTGGCTTCTAGGCCACCGGGGGCTGGCGCACGGGCCCTCCTGCCCCCACAGACCCCGCAGCCCGCCCCAGAGCCCAGCCAGGAGGCCCCAGGGCTACCAGTGGTTGGGCCACCTCTGTCCCGGCTGCCCCCACAGCTGGCCCTGGGCGTGCACAGGCCTCCCCTCCTCCTGGCCGGGCGGGGCGGGCCCCCGGGGCCTGGAGAGAAGGTTTCCAAGGGGCCCCTTAGCCCAGGGGCCTTGCCTGGGGCCTCGTGGAGTCTGCCTGGGCCGAGGGGTGCCAGCGCCGAGCCCCCAGCACAGGACCCAGCCCCCTCCTGTCCCCTCTCCTGTCCCTGCCATGTCCCGAAAGCTCCCAGACCTGCCCTG
>NW_004567107.1:368220-372571 GCF_000260355.1 Condylura cristata | reverse complement strand
TACCTGGAGCTGGGGGCGCTCATGCGCCCCCGCAGGTGGCCCTGGGAGGGCCTCGCTGCCTGGACCCACCTGGGCGCTCGTTCGCCAGTTTCTGGGGCGCTGGTTCACCACCGGCCTCGCCTCCAACTCGAGCTGGTTCCGGGAGAAGAAGGCGAAGCTGTTCATGTGCAAGTCGGAGGTGACCGCGATGGAGGACGGTGGCCTCAATCTGACCACCACCTTCCTCAGGTGGGACGGCGGCCCGGCTCCTGGGACTAGTGTGCCCCACCCTGCTCGCTGTCTGGGGACATCCCCGGGTGACCCCTGACCCGAGGGTGACCTGCCCACAGGAAAAACCAGTGTGAGAGCTGGACCATGTTGCTGCACCCCTCGGGCCCCGCCGGCCACTACAGCTACACCAGCCCCTGTGAGTGGCCGCCCAACCGCAGCCGCGCTTGCACCCTGCCTGGTCACCGGGCGGCGGGGGCGGCCCCTGGGGTGAGACCTGCCTGGGCCTGGGTCTGCCCCACTCAGCTGGGGGCCCCGGCCCCTGTGTCCGCCCTGCGAGCACATATGCCCAGCTCTCGCTCCCAGGGTCCAGGGCAGGACTGCCAGCGCCCACCCTGACCCCGGGTGGCCCTCCAGGAAGCCCGCCCTCTCCCCAGTCGCGCCAGGAGCCCCTACTCTCCCGCTAGACTGTCTCCTGACCCCCACGACACCTACCTGGGGACTGTGGACCCTGAGCGTTCGCCCGCTGTGCAGCCAAGAAGCGGGGTGACTGCCATGACGAGGGAGGAGATGGGGAGGCAGCCAGGGGGGGGCGCAGGCACCCTTCTCCGAGGCGGGAGGAGCAGGCGCCCAATCTGGCTGTCTGGGGCCCCAGACAAGGGCAGCACCCAAGAGGTGGCGGTGGTGGAGACGGACTACGTGCAGTTCGCCCTGCTCTACACCGAGAGCCCGGGGCTGCACTTCCGCATGGCCACGCTCTACAGTAGGTGCCTCGGGCGGGCGGGCGGCGGGGCAGCGGGGACAGTGTGGCCGAGGCCTTTGGCTGAGGCCAGCCGCCCCTCCAGGCCGCAGCCAGAGCCCGGGGACAGCCGTGGAGGAGAAGTTCTCCGCCTTTGCCAAGGCCCGAGGCTTCACAGAGGACTCCATTCTCTTCCTGCCCCGGCCGGGTGAGCGGCCAGGGGCATGTGGTCAGATAATCAGCAGATACCGCTGGGCTGGGCCTGTCCTGGGGGCCTGCAGCCCGCCTGGCCTCAGGGCCCCAGCACAGTGGACGGGCGGCTCTGCACGGGCGCACGGGGCGCTGGCCAGACTGGGCCTCTGGGGCCAGGCGGAGGAGCCGGCCAGGGGTGTGAGGGGGCTGTGGTTTGGGGGTTCACCCTCCAGAGTTGCCGGGAGGGGCAGGCAGCTGATTGGCTCCTGGGCCCTTTCCTGGCAGATAAGTGCCTGGAGGAGCTGGAGTAAGTAGGTGAGTGAGGGCCGCGCCCAGCTCTCAGCCTGCACCCCACGCCCACAGTGGGGAGACCTGCCCTCTGGACGTCTGGACATGCCCTCCGGGGGCTGCGGCAGGGTGGGGCTGCACCCCCAGAGCCCGCCAGGCCTGGGGCGGTCAGCAAGTCGCCTGCGGCTGGTGTGGTGGGCATGGTGGCCCCAGCAGACACCCGGTTCCCAGGGCTTGGGGGCTCCACCAGGCACCTAGGTCCCCTGAGGCTTCTGGGGTAAGAGGGGCTGGATGGGGCTGGGAGGGGCTCAGGAGGCCGCAGAGCCTGGAGCCGGGGCGGCCTGGAGCGGACCCTGGCGGGGAGCTGTGCGGCCGCCCACCGCGGGCCCCTCTCCGGCCAGGTGTCCGCAGCCCTCGGCCGGGTGCTCCGGCTCCGCTCTCCTGCAAGACCCCAGGACCCAGCCTCCCTGCTCCCGCCTCCGCCCGTCGGCTTCACCCTGCTGAGAAATAAACTTCGGACGTAGCGACCGGCCTGCCTGCCTGTCTGTCTGCCCGTCTGAGTGCCCACACGTCGGGCCGGGCGCCTGCTCCCCGGGCCCGGCTGGCCCGTGTTCTCCGCGCGAGCCTAAGCCCCTCCGCGCCGGCGTGGACCTGCCCACGCCTGGTCAGCGCCGCCCACGCCACCACCTGCCTCGGCTGCAGCCAGCGGGTTGGGTCTGGCGCCCGACCCACCCTGCCCCAGGCCGAGCCCACACTGCCCTCGGGCCCCCCAGGGGCTGGCCTGGGGCCACGTCCATGGGCAGGGTTAGCTGGTCACCAGAGGACAGGCCTTGGGGGGTGACGGCTGGAATGTCCGTGCCCCACGTGGGACAGGCTGGCCAGGTGCCCTCAACCCCCACCCCTGCCGCCTGAGAGGACCCCACTCGCCCCCCCGCCAGGCCACAGCCCCCACAGCCCGGCCCTCCTCCCCACCCGGCTCAGTGTGGTGCCCACCTTGCCCTGCGCCCAGACCTCCCCGGAAGTCCATGCCGAGGCGGCACTTGTGAGGATGTGCTTCCAGGAGAGGCGTCTGGGCGGGCGGCGGGGCCAGGCCGCTGCAGGCGCGCCCTGACCTGCAGGCTGTGGCCAGCGGGCCTGGGCGGGGCAGGGGCGGGCACGAAGGCCTCCTGCTGGCCCTCCCCTGCGCCATGTGGCAGACCCGGCTGACCGGCTTCTTGCTGCCCTGCTCGGGCTGACCCCAGGCCAGGCCGAGGTCCCCTTCGACACCAGCCAGCTGCCCCCGGGAGCGCCCCGCCCACCCGGCTGCCCCGCGAGAGCCTGGTGGGCGGCAGCGTGCAGGCCCCGGCCCAGGCAGGCCGGCTCTGCCTGGCCGAGCGAGCCCTGTGCCACCTGCCCCGTGCCCACAGTTCCAGGGCATCTGGTACGTGATGGGCATGGCATCGGATGACGAGGGCTTCCAGGGGGCCAAGGATGACATGAAGATGCCCGTGGTCTCCGTGAGCCCCGCGGCAAGTGGCGACCTGGCCGTCAAGCTTGGGTCCGTCTCGGGAGTGACCCATGAGAGCCTGGGCGAGGCCACCAGTGAGCCACCCTGACCCACAGGGGCAGCACTGGCGGCTGCTGACCAGGCAGTCTGGGCCCCTGCCCCACGGACCCCGGCTCCGGAAGGACTGACAGAGGACAGGCAGGCCCTGGCCACGCCGGCCTCCTCCCGGGCGGCCACCGGTGGGGCGGCCCCTAAGCCCCTGCCCTCCAGGGCTCACGTCCAGCTGGATCCAGGGCCCCGGCCCCCGCCTGGTGCCAGCTGGGAGGACCTCCGAGACCCTCACCTGCCTCCTGCCCTGGTGGTGACGGCGCCGCACCCCACCTTTCACAGATCCCCCCCGACCGTCCTGCGCAGGTGCTGGCGCCGGCAGAGCGCAGCTGGCACGGTGAGCTGAGGGCCGCCGAGAACCCCGCTGACCCCTACAGCCCTAGAGGGCAGAGGTCAAGGCCGCTCCACTCCTGGCGTCAGGGAGACCACCCTGCCCTGGTGGCCCGGGTCCGGCCCTCACAGCCCCAGGCCCTCCTCACGCCGGGGCCGCTCCTCTGGGGCCCCCCTGTCTCCTGCTCTGGAACCTGACCACGTGGGGCTGCAGAGAACCCCCTTTCTGCAGAGTCACAGGTGCCAGGGACCGAGAGCTGATGGTTCAGGGTTCATTGTGAAACTGGCCACAGTCCACCTAGAGAATCCCCTGGTCCTGGCCCCCCGCCCCCCAGTCCTCCTCCGGGCCCAGGCTCAGACCGCAGATCCGCACCTCAGGGCGCACGGGTCAGGAAAGACCCTGGGGTCGTCCGGCCCCAGGTGCAGTGACTCTGGACCCCTGCGTCTGGCCTGCGGTCACCGAGACACGGGAGCAAACCAGACCCCAGGGCGGGGGGAGGGGTAAACGCGAAACAGCACCAGAGTGCTTGTGGCCCTGCCCGATGACAAGCGGGCACATGTCCCCTGTGGGCAGCGGCTGCCCAGACTCTGGCGCCATGCCCGGGGACCGCCCCCGCGCCCCCAGGCGCAGGGGCGCGTGCTGGGTAGTGTGGGTGGGCGAATGAGGGACGCGCCCCTCCTGCGCTCTTCACGCCCACCTTGACGCTGAGCGCCGTGCGGACGCTCTGACCTAACCTAACGGTCACGGCCACGTTCAAGGGCACCTGGGGGAAGGCTGCAGGCCGCTGGGGCCACCAGGCGGTGACCCAGCTTGCGGGGTGTGGTGGGCCTAGGATAGGGACTTGAGCCTGCGGGGGACCCCGGACGTAGCAGGGATGGCGGACGCTCGGGGGAGCAAGCCCGCAAACGTCCCACGCAGGCGCGGACGGCTGCACAGTCGCGCCAAGCCCCACGGTAGCTCTGCGCAGGCGCGGGCCCCGCCCCCGCCCAGGGGCGCGCCC
>NW_004567107.1:366032-367728 GCF_000260355.1 Condylura cristata | reverse complement strand
CGGGACGCCGGGACCCCGCCCCGCACAGCGCGGGGGCCGCCCACGGGTGCAGGGGGCTGGGCTTCCGGGCCGGGCTGGGCCGCTGGGGAGCCCCCCGCGGTGACCAGCCCCTGTGCCCTGTAGAAAGCCCGGCATGGCCTGAGTGTGGCTGAGGACCTCACCCCCCGGTTCAGGTGAGCCCCAGCCCCAGCCGGCGGGCTGCGGGAGCGAGGGTCCGCCCGCTCACCCACCCTGCCTCCCCAGGGCAGCCTGCGAGCGGCAAGCCGTGACCGTCACCCTGCAGGAGGGCAGTGCGTCCCTGACCCTGTCGGAGGGCGCCCAGGCGCTGGACGTCCCGCTGTCCAAGGTGCCAGCCTCCCGGGCGGCCTCCCGGCTGCAGGCGCTGACGCTGGGCCTGGCTGCCCGAGTGTGCGACCTGGAGCGCAGACTGGCAGGTAGGTGCCCTGGCGCCGCCCGCTCCCCGGCGCCCGCCGAGCCCGCCACCGTCCTTCTCATCCCCAGCTGCGGAGGAGACCGCCGCCAGCCCCCGGAAGAAGCCGCGGCCTGCGGGCCCTCAGCTCTTCCTACCAGGTGAGGCCCGCCGTCCTCGGCTGGGCTGGGCTCCCAGAGCGCCTGTCTGGGGCGCGCCCTGGCACCCACGGCTTCACCCCCCCACACTATTTCCCCAGACCCTGACGCTCAGAGAGGCGGCCCCGGAGCTGGGGTGAGGAGGCGTTGCCCTGGAGAGTCCCTCATCAACCCCGGCTTCAAGAGGTGCCCGCCGCCTGCCCCCTGTCCGGCCAGCCCCCACCCCTCCCACCCGCCGCCCCACGCTCCGCCAGTGTCCCCTTTCTTCCAGCAAGAAGCCAGCTGCTGGCGTCAACTTTGACGACTCCTGAAGGCGCAGTGCGGCATCGCCCTGGGGAGCCTGCCTGGAGGGGTGGCCGGAGGCCCCACCCCCCTGCCCACCCCCTCTGGGGCGCCCTCCCCCATCAAATAAAGAGTCCTCAGGTGGAGGCCCTGGCCGGGCTCTGGCTGCTGGCGATGAGGGCCCGGGCTGCTGTCTGGGTCTGGGGGCACAGGGTGGAAAGGGGTCCCCGGCTCTACTGTCCATGTCCCCTCCAAGCCTGGGTGTGGGCGTCAGGCCCCCCGGGCCTGTTTCCATCCCCAAAGGGTGCAGACGCCCCTAGAGGGCGCTGAGTCGCGGCCAGGACGGCGGAGCGCGCAGCAGGTCCAGTGTGAGGCCGCGGCCTGCTGCTCGGAGAGTGGACGAAGGTGCGACCGCCACTGGCCCGAAGCCAGGGCTGCCCTGGCTCTCGGCCCCACCCTCCTGGGTCAGCCTGCCACCCCGCGCCGGCCTGACTGGTTTGGGAGCCCAATCCAGTCTGCCGCCTGCAGGGCGGGGTGTGGCGCCCCGGGCGGGCCACCGTCCTCTGGGGCTGAGCCTCCCAGAGCTGGGCGCTCGGTGCCTCGGACATCAGGACACGCTCGCTGGGGCAGAGATGCTTTTATGGGCGGGAGGAGCGGGGCGGGGCGCGGGCGGGGGGGTGCTAGCCGGGCACTAGCGGGGGTGCACGGCGGGCCGGTAGGCCGCCAGGATCTCGGCGCTGTGCGGACACGTGTACTTGAACTCCTTCTCCTGCAGCGCGCTGTCCAGGTAGCGGCGCACGCGGCGCAGCTCGGCGGGGATGGGCGCCCCGCGGAAGTGCGCGCACAC
>NW_004567107.1:363191-364287 GCF_000260355.1 Condylura cristata | reverse complement strand
GCCCAAGGAGCACAGGCAGTGGGAGCGACCACACCCAGCCCGCCGCTCCAAGAAGCCCCCGAGGGCCTGCAGCTCGCTGCCTCTGGAGGCTGCGGCGCCGGTGAGCCTGCACCTCCTCATCCAGCCGTGGCCGCCTGGCCCTGCTGGGCGCGTGCCATCCCCTCACAGCCCGCGGGTACTGCTGTCGCCCCTTGATGCCTCAGCGGGGCTCCCCCTGCCTGCTCCCCAACCTCAAGCATGACACCCAGGCGTAGGCAGCAGGGGTGCCCCCACACCCCCTCAAGAGGCAGCCCCAACAGGCTGGGCCCTGCAGAGCCCGCAGAGCCGTGCCTGGGGCGGGAGAGCCCAGCTGCCCGCTGCCGGACGGCCGCCTCCCACCCGAGTCCACAGAGCAGCCCCGGGGCCCCCTGCCCCAGCCTTCCAGTGGATGCTGTCCCCCCAGGGACCAGGTCAGGGAGGGCCCTGGGCAGCGCTGGGGGCTCCGAGGGGCCACGCCCACACCCACGGCACACCCAGCGTCCATGTGGGCCCCAGGATGGCGAGGCCCAGCCTGGGGCGTGGCTGGGGCTCCTGGGGACCACTGCCCAAACCCCACAGCGCACCTGCTTTCCCTCGACCAAGCGCTGGAGACGCCGGCGACACTGACCGAGCCCCACGAGTCCCGGGACGGTCCCCACACACCATGGGGCCGCCAGGGCAGGAACAGCTGGTACACGCAGAGGAGCCCAGGAACTGGGCTGCGGCATCCTGCATGACCCGGGGAGGGTTGGGGGGCCCAGCTGCACCCCCAGACCGTAAGGGGAGGCCGCACCCAGGACACAGGAGCCGGGGTTCTGGCCCAGGCCTTGCGTCTGACTCACAAGAAGGGGCAGGAGTGTCCGGTGGCCACAGGGTCAGACCACACCGGGTCAGGGACGCAGCCAGCAGCCTACTGGACCTGAGTTCCCAGAGAGGGCGGTCCCTGCTGGGGCTGAGAGGCCCCGGGAGGGTCAGGGTGGTCAACCCACTCCTTCAGACGTGGGCACTTGGGGCAGGGAGCATCAGGGGCCCAGGAGGGGCAGGGCAGGGGCGGGGCCAGGCCAGAGGGGAGGGAGGG
>NW_004567107.1:360322-361894 GCF_000260355.1 Condylura cristata | reverse complement strand
CCCTCGGCCCGCCCCCAGCCCGCACAACACACGGAGACTTTTCAGTTTTATTTAAAACAAACTTCTGCGCTCTGTACAGGCCCGGCGGAGCAGCCAAGCTGTGGGAGCAGGGGCAGCTGACGGGCAGGGAGGTGGCTGCCCTCACCTGGCCCTGGGGCCAGCTTCTCCATCCTGCCACCCGATGTCTCCCAGGCGGGGCTACCCCCCAACACTGGGTTAGGGGCCTCTTCCTGAAGCAAAATAAATAAGCGCCTGGGGGAGGGGTTCACCCAACCCCACACGCAGCCCCCCAGGGCCGCCATCCAGACCCCGCCACAGCTCAGTTCTGGAGACCCGGCCAGGAGAGGGGCTGGCGGGCGTGGCGGGCATACCGGACCCAGGGCTGCTGGGCAGGGCCGGGCTGGGTAGAGGCGAGGGGCTGGGCAGACCCCAGGCTTTAAGGCAAAGCAGGGTGAGGGTGCAGCCCAGGGCCGGGCAGCCTTTGGCACAGTCAGGGGGGCCGCGGGCTGGCAGGGGCAGAGGGCGGGCTGGCGGGGCGCCAGGGGTCCTGGTGCGCAGCCGGGCACGGGCGGCCTCGGCCACTGCCTGACTCCCATCCCACAGTGTGTCCCGGGGCGGCTGCGGTGGTCAGCAGAGCGTGTCTGTGTTGAAGGAGAGCTGGGCCTGCGGGCGGTGGGCGGGTCGTACTCTGCAGCCGCGGGCACCATCCCCACTGGCCAGGCCCGGCCCCCGGCCCTCAGGGTCCGCCCACTTAGGGCTCGGGCGGGGCCCCGCCCCCGCTGCCCTGGAGACCCTGTTTCCAGGGGCCTGGCTCCTCCCGCCGGCTCCCGCCGCTGCACCCTGGGCACGGGGTGGCACTGCCGCCCCTCAAGCTCAGGAGAGAGTGCCCAGGCGCCCACCACCAGCCCCGGGCTGCTGGACCCAGGCCGCTCACCCGCTCCTCCTCGAAGCTGATGAGGCCCTCGTCCTCCGTGTCCAGGTCCTCGGGCTCGTCGGCCACCAGGGCCCGCAGCTCCGTGGGGGTGGGGCGGGGCCGGAGCAGGCTGAGCAGGCGGCCCAGGGGCGACTGCAGGGCTGAGGGCGGCTCCGTCTCCTGCTGCTCCAGGTTGTCGCTCTGCTTCTTGGCGAAGTTCACAAACACCTGGCGGACGGGTCAGTGGGTGGGCAGACGCAGGTGGGCAGGCGCCAGAGTTGGGGGAAACCAGGGCGGCCAGCACCGCTGGGCACTCACGTTGTCCAGGGTGGTCTGGCTGACCGAGTAGTCCTCAATGCCCAGCACGCCCACCACCTGCTCCATCTTGCTGAACACCTGCGCCAGCGAGATGTGCTCCGACTTGAGCTGGTACTGCACCTTCGTGTGGTGGCGCTCCTGCTCAGAGGCCAAGAGGTCAGAGGGCGCCGGCAGGGCGCCCCCCCACTCCCCGGCCCGCGGCGGCGCCCACCTTTAGCACGGCCTCGGGGAAATTCCGGTTGAAGAACCGCGCCACATCTTTCACGCTCTGGCTGCTCCTGGTCCTCACGGTGATCATGTAGCCGTCGCCAAACCTGCGGGTAAGGCTCATGGCCCAGCTC
>NW_004567107.1:358336-359064 GCF_000260355.1 Condylura cristata | reverse complement strand
TGTGCCCGGCCCGTGCCAGCCCGCACCTGTGCCCGTTGACAAAGGCTTCGCCCCCCGTCGTGCTCTCGTCGCCCGTCAGCATCTTGAAGGTGCTGGTCTTGCCGGCGCCGTTGACACCCAGAAGGCCAAAGCACTCGCCAGGACGCACCCCCAGGCACAGGCGGTCCACAGCCAGGATGCGACCCAGCTTCCGAGACTTGTACACCTGCGGCGGGGCGGGCGGCCGCTCAGCTGTGCGGCCCGGCACCCGCCGGCCGGGCCCAGCCCCACTCCGGGCCCCCGCAGCCCCTCTCCCGTGCCCAGAACTTGAACCTTGGTCAAGTTCTCTATCTTGACCATGTCGTTGTCGGCATCCCCCCGCAGCACCCGCTGTCGCTCGCTGGCCACGTCCACGTCATCCTCCACAGGCTTGGTAGACACCGGCATGCGCCTGGAAGGACAGTGTGGGCAGGACAGTGGGCAGAACCGGCGGGCAGGGCCCAGCCCGCCCACCCCGAGCCCCCCTTGCTGGCCAGTGGCCCACTCACTGTGGCTGCCGCAGGAAGTTGTACTGGCACATGATAGTCAGGAAGAAGCCCACGAAGCCCTCGACCGTCATGGCCACCAGCCCCCTGGTGACAATGTCCCATTCGAAGGGGGACTTCATCTTGTCAAACTGGCCTGTGGGACAGGCCGATCAGACCCTGCGCCTGGGCCCTAGAGGCCCCGCCCCACCCTCCAAAGGCCCC
>NW_004567107.1:356805-357190 GCF_000260355.1 Condylura cristata | reverse complement strand
GCCACCCCGACCCCAACAGCCACCTAGCAGGGCGGGGAGGGCAGGGCCTGGCGGCGAGGGCCGGGGCCCACCATGTCCCACACGTAGTTGGCCAGCCAGTAGATGACAGGGTTGCAGCCGCTGACAAACTGCAGGTGCTTGGCCTTGGTGGCCTTCTCAGCCACCAGGAACACCACGAAGCTGGCCGGCACGAAGGACATGGCCACGATGATGAAGATGGCGATGACGACGTCCGTGCCCTGCAGCCTGGGGGCGGCAGTCCTCAGCCCCGGCCGCCAGCCGCACCCCGCCCGCCGCACCGACCCCCGCGCTCACGTACAGGTAATCCAGGGAGAGGCTGGCGCTGGTCTTGTTCATGGGGTGGTTGGTGACGGTGATGCCTGTG
>NW_004567107.1:351170-354532 GCF_000260355.1 Condylura cristata | reverse complement strand
CGTGGGCCCGGGGGGCGTCCCCTCACCCCAGGCTGGCTGGGCGTCCTGGCCCCCGTTCCCACCCAGGCCCGGGCTGCCAGGGCCCAGAGGAGCGTGCAGCGCCGGGCCGCATGCCAGCCCGAGGGCTCACCCGCCTCGCTGTTCTCCAGGGACTGGTCCTCCTCGGACACCTTGAGGAAGACCTCCTCCAGCGTCGTGTCCATCAGCCCGAAGCCGCTCAGGTGCAGCGTGTCCAGGCTGCTCTCCAAGTGCTGTGGAGGGCCCGTGAGACCCTGCCCGCGGTCACCGGCGGGGAGCCCTCCCCGTGCCCACCCAGCCCTCCGGGCCCCAGGCGGAGCCCAGCCCTCTGCTGCTGCGCCCCAGTCCCCGAAAGCCACACCTGAAACAAGCGCTCAAACGCCCCCTTCCTGGCGGCCTCGCTGGGCAGGATGTAGGAGAGCTCGGTGCTGGTGTCCGAGACCAGCAGGCAGGAGGCCACGTGCTTGCGGATGAACTGGGAGACCTGGGGCTCCGAGCAGCTGCTCAGCTGGGCCCGACCGGACGGGCTGGATGTCAGCCCCGGCTCTGGACGGCAGGGCGGCGGGGGGGGCTTTGCTCAGGGCCGGGACCGCGGGGCAAGGCGGGGCCTGGAGGGGTGAGCCAAGCCCCCGGCCCCCACTCCAGCAGCCCAGGGTACGGGGACCCTCAGCACAGACCTTGGGGGCCGCCGGGCTCCGCAGGCCGCTTGACCAGCGTGAGGCGGTAGCCGTCCCCGTAGGTGCCCTTGAGGAAGAGCGGGGAGCCGCAGCACTTGAGCTTCCCGTGGGAGATGATGGCGATGCGGTCCCCCAGCAGGTCGGCCTCGTCCATGTGGTGGGTGGACAGGAGGATGGTGCGGCCTGGGGGAGGCCAGGGTCAGGAGGCGGGCGGCAGGGCCGGCAGGGGCCACCCGCACCCCCTGCCCTGCTCACCAGGCTTGTACTTCAGGATGAGGTCCCAGATGGCGCGGCGAGCATACGGGTCCACCCCCGCGGTGGGCTCGTCCAGGATGATGGCCCTGGAGCCGCCCACAAAGGCGATGGCCACCGAGAGCTTGCGCTTCATGCCTCCTGACAGGGTCTGTACCAGCGAGTGCCGCTTGTTGGAGAGCTCCAGGTCCTCGATCATCCTGCCAGGGGAGGGAGGGCTTAACCTGCCCAGCCGCGCCCACACGGAGCCCCACCGCCTGCCCACTGAGCCCGCCCAGGCCCCGCCCACAGCGGCCCCAGCTGGCCTACGGGGCCTGCCCAATGCCCACCCACCCTGGCCCCGCCCACGTGCCCCAGCCCTGCCTCCTGGGCCGCCCCGGAGCCCCGCCCACTTGTCCATCTCCTTGCGGATCTCCTCCTGGGCCATGCTCTTGAGCCGGGAGTAGAACCACAGGTGCTCCTCCACCGTGAGGCGGTCGAAGAGCACGTTGTGCTGTGGGCACATGCCCAGGTTCTTGCGGATCTCGTCCATCTCCGTGCGGATGTCGTGCCCGTAGATGGTGGCCGAGCCCGAGGTCGGAGGGAACAGCCCCGTCAGGATAGACCTGGGGGGGGTGGCCATGACGCCATCGGGGACCCTGCTGCCGCCCCACCCTGCGCTCCGGCGGGCGCTGCGAGGCCTCGCGGCCACACTCACATGGTGGTGGTCTTGCCCGCCCCGTTGTGGCCCAGGAAGGAGACCACCTGGTTCTCGTAGAGGTTCAGGCTCAGCTTGTTCAGGGCCAGCTTCTTGTCGTTCTTGTAGACTTTGGTGAGCTTGTCCACGCAGACCACCAGGGGCAGGTGGGTGGGCTCCTCCTCCATGCCACGCATCTCCTCTGCATGCGGGCGCCCGTCAGCACAGGGCCGCCCCAGGCCCCAAGCCCACTGCCGCACCCCCTCACGCCGGTCACCGCGCCAGCCTCACCCAAGCGCCGGCTCTCCATGGCACAGGCCTGGCCCTCCTCCATGATGCTGAGGCGGGGGGCGTGAGCCCACGGCCAGCCCCACTCCCACGCCTCCGTCCGCCCGCTGCCCAGCCAGTAGGACTTCTGCAGCGGGAAGTACCAGGGCCGGGGCAGCCCGTACATACCTGGGGTGGAGGGGGCCCGGGGCTGGGGTCACCATCAACACAGACCACGTGTCACCGGGATCGGCGCCACCTGGCCTCCGCCCCCCAGGGGTCGCCGGTACCTGGGTGGACGGCCTCGATGTACCACGTGAGCACGCCATAGACGGCCGCGTCCACCACCAGCATGGTGACGGCCAGCAGCAGGTTGAAGTCGTCCCCCTCCACAGGGGACTGGCTGAAGGTGTGCCACTGAATGCCCACGCCCGCCACCTCATACAGGGCGAAGTACTTGGAGCCCAGGCCGAAGGCTGTCGTGGACATCAGGGACTGAGGGGACGGCGGAGTCAGTGCGGGCGGAGCGCGCCCCCAGCCCCTCCCCGCGGGCACGGCCCTCACCGCGATGCACTTCTCGAAGGCCGTGATCTTATCGTGGGCCACCTCCTCGCGGATGGCGACGTACATGTAGGGCACGTAGCTCAGGAAGTAGATGATGCCGCCACAGGCCGAGGCCAGCTTGGCCTTGGAGTACAGCACGGACACCAGGAAGCTGGGGCGGGCACAGCCGTCAGCCGCCCGCCGCCCAGGCTGGGCCCCAGGCCCCGGCCCAGGGCGGCCCCGGCGGGCTGCTGCGGCCAGCGCTCACCAGAACATGATGGTGGCCACGGCGTAGACGGCCAGGAAGAGCCAGATGATGACCACGTGACTGTGCATGAGGACCTGGCCGTACTTGAGGATGGCGGTGAGCGCGGTCACCGAGATGGACAGCTGCACGAAGCCGGTGATGAACCAGGCCACCCAGTGCACCGCGTTGTTCAGGCCCATCGTCTTCATCACCTGCGCGCGGGAGCGCGGGGTGGGGGGCACCAGGTGTGGGCCCAGGGCCTCTGGCCAGCAGTGCTGGCCCCACCCTGCCCACTAGGCCCCGCCCCGCGGCCCCGCCCACCAAGCCCCGCCCCCGCCACCTCCTTGAGCCGATGCTCCTTCTCCGCCACGATGTGCTGGATCGTCATGGCCACCGAGTAGACCCAGGAGATCACCATGCAGAGCGGCATCATATGCTCGATGACGAACAGGAAGCTGGGGGGCAGGGCCGTGAGGGGTCCGCCGGGGTGTCCGCGGGGGGCCGTGCCCTCACCCCCGCCGCGGCCCTGCCCGCTCACTCGTCGCGCGTGTAGCACGGGTAGGGGAACATCTGCACGTAGCTGCCCGGCTCCACGACGTCGTGGCCCACGAAGGTGTTGATGATGGCCCGCTCCATCATGTCTGCGGGCGGCCGCAGGCGGTCAGGCCGCGCGCCGCCCGCC
>NW_004567107.1:349592-350581 GCF_000260355.1 Condylura cristata | reverse complement strand
GGGCGGGCGCTCACTGGCGAACACCGTGACGTTGTCTTGGTAGGCCTGGTTGAGCGTGTAGTTGACGATGCTCTCCTCGTCGGGGAAACCCTTGAAGATGTCCACGCTGACCTGGAGGAGGGGCACCGTCAGAGAGGCCTGGGCGCCCACGGGCCCTGGGGCCACGCACCCCACCTTGGACATGAACTGGATCCAGCCGCAGGCGGCGTTGTCTATGGTGTCCAGCTGCTGCAGGAGCGCCGAGCCGTTGGGCAGCGAGAAGTTGTCCCGGCGCAGGGCGGGCGGCAGCTCCTCCAGAGACAGGTT
Organism: Condylura cristata; assembly: GCF_000260355.1. Lineage (NCBI taxonomy): Eukaryota > Metazoa > Chordata > Mammalia > Eulipotyphla > Talpidae > Condylura > Condylura cristata. Next base: position 350,275 of record NW_004567107.1, on the reverse strand, counting down.
CAGGGCTTCGGGGTGCAGGCGCAGCTCCGCCACATACTGGGGGGAAAGGCTGGCTCAGGGGCCTGGCGCGCACGCCGTGGGCCCCGCTCCCCGGCCCGCGGCAGCACCTGCTGCAGCCAGTGCAGGTGCTGCTGCAGCCGGCCCTGCGCCAGGAAGCTGCGGATCTCGGCGGAGGTGTTGAGCCACACGTGGGCGTAGTGGGTCACGTTGCCTACAAAGGCAAAGGTCTCGTTGGCCTGCAGAGGGTGAGGGCACCAGGCAGGGGCTCACGGAAGGACCACGGCCAGAGGGGCTGCCCCACCTCCCCACACTGGCCAGACCCTTCGATGCACGTGGGCCCCCAACCACCCCGTGTCCCGCCCAAACCCTGCCCCATGGCAGCTCTGGGAGCCCCTGCAAGCGGCCCGCCCTCCCCGCCTGTCCAGGGCACCTCCCTGCAGCGCTCAGGCGCCCCCACACCGGGTGGGAGTCCGAACCAGGATGCACGCTGACGCCCCTGCAACAGCCCGGGGGCCGCACCTTGAGGATGACCAGGTCGGCCTCCGAGCCCGCTGGCGCGTATAGGATCTTGGGGTTGCTGGTCATGAGGTGCACCAGCAGGCCCAGGTTGCGCTGCTCCTTGCTCGTGAAGCCCAGCGAGCTCATGTTGCCGCGCCGCAGGGCCTCCGGCTCGATGGTGCTGA
>NW_004567107.1:345569-348862 GCF_000260355.1 Condylura cristata | reverse complement strand
GGGGCGGGGCTTGCCAGGTGGGGCAGCCCCAAGGCTGAAGGCTCCCAGGGGCCTTTGAGTGGTCAGATATGGGGGCCAGCGGGGATGTCCGGGCCTCAGGGCAGGGACCTCGCTGAGGTGGCCGTGTCTGGCGTTCGGTCCGCTCCTGCCCGGGCCACCTACCGGTTGTTGCCACACAGGATGGGCTGCAGGCCAGCCCAGAGCTGCACGAAGGCGGAGCACTGGCCCTGCAGTGTGTCCGGGGGCGCCGGGGCCCCCTCCTCCACGGTGGCGTTGGCGCCGGGGCCCGCACCCGCCCCAGTGCCGTTGGCTGCCCGGCCGGAGCCGCTGGGAGGCACCCCGGGAGCCCGCCCGGTGCAGGCACCCTGGGGCAGCAGCAGAGCCAGGGCCGAGAGGACGTCCACGTCCTGCAGAAACTTCTGGGCGTCCAACAGGTCTCCCAGCAGGGCCTGCAGCCGCCGTGCGGGAGGCTGCTGCTGCTGGGGGGCTGAGCCGTTGGGGGCCGTGTCCAGGCCCAGCTGTGGGGGAGGGGCGTGAGGGGCCAGGCAGATCTGAGGGGAGCAGGACTGGGGGCCGGTGTGCGGGTGGGTGCCCTGGCCCAGGTGGGGCTGCTACCTGGGTAACAGGAGCCCTGCCCAGGCAGGCACATGGGCGGGGAGCATGCTACCTTTGGGGGGCACACCCTGACACCCCGAAGCCCAGGGGTGCCCTAGAATACCAGGGAACTCCAGTCCCCTCCCCCCACAGCCAGGCCAGTGGACCTGTGGACCCGCTGGCCAGCAGGACCTCACCTGCTGCGCAATCTTGGCCATGTCCAGCTGACTCCGGAGCTCAGCGGCCAGCTCGGAAAAGCGCTGAGCCCGGGCAGCAGCCTGCCCACTGCAGACTGCCTCCCGGTACCGCTGCAGCGCCGACGGCTCACCCGGGGGTACAGGGAGCCCCTGGCCCGGCTCCCTGGGGCCCGGTGCGCACGTGACACGCTCCAGGAGGGCCGGGGCCAGCAGCAGCTCCTGGGCGGGGCAGGGGGGGGCTGGGAAGAAGCCCGAGGCCCAGGGCCCAGGCTGCGGTGGCCTCAGCCTCTCTGCCCCTGGCCACGCTCGGCCTGGGGTGTCCCAGCCCCTCGGGGGCAGACACACACCACCTGCCTCCCCTCCTGGGCCAACCGCTCGCCTGGAGGCCCTCCCTGGCCTGGAGGGACTGAACCCCACCCAGGCCTCACCAAAGGCGCCCTCACCTCCATGAGGAAGAGGGGGTGGTGACCCAGCCGGCTCCCCGGTGCCTGGCCCCTGGGGAGGCCTGACCCCACATCCGGGGCAGACGGAAGTCCAGAAAGCAGGTGGTTGACCTGGCGGGGTGGGGGCGTGGCTCAGGCCCCAAGGCTCCCCCACCCTCGATCCCGGGGAGACAGCCGAGCGTGCAGAAGGCCTCACCTGGGGCAAGTCCACCCGGCTCGCCAGGAGCGCCTGGGCCGTGCTGTTGGGCAGCGACAGGTTCCGTGTCAGGAAGCGCCAGAGCCCCCGGGGGTCCCGGGCCACCGAGTCCAGGGAGAAGGAGGACACTGGACAGGCAGAGGACAGGCCTGAGGGCCAGCACGCCCCCAACAGGCGCGGGGAGCCGGGCGCAGGCCCCGGGGAGTCGGCTCTGGGGCTGGGCACAGGCGGGCGCAGAGCCCGGCGCCAGCCCGCTGTGCAGGCCCCACCCCCAGGCACCTGCAGGCCTGGCCGCCTGGCTGTCCCCGCCGTCCCTGCTGTCCGGGCCCAGGCCGAGGGCCTCCAGGCGCTGGCGCAGGGCCTCGAGCTCGGAGCCCAGGCTGGGCCTCGCGGGGTCGAACAGGTTGCCCTCCTCCACCACGCGGCTGAGGCGCTCCAGCAGCTGAGTGACCCTGTGCGGCACGGGGGCACCGGTGGGCGGGAGCACCGTGCGGGGGGCGGGAGCACTCGCTGCAGGTGGGGCGGGAGCACGGTGTGGAGCTGGGGGGCACAGTGTGGAGCTGGGGGGCACGATGTGGAGCTGGGGGGCACCGGTGGGCGGGAGCACCGTGCGGGGGCGGGAGCACTCGCTGCAGGTGGGGCGGGAGCACGGTGTGGAGCTGGGGGGAGCACGGTGTGGAGTTGGGGGGGCACGGTGTGGAGTTGGGGGAGCACAATGTGGAGCTGGGGGGAGCACGGTGTGGAGTTGGGGGGGCACGGTGTGGAGTTGGGGCGGGGAGCACTCTATGGAGTTGGGGAGCACTCGCTGCAGCTGGGGCGGGGAGCACTCACGTGGAGTTGGCATACTGCAGGAAGCCAAACTCATCCCGCTGGCCATCGGGGCACAGCGACTGCATGACTGGCAGGATGCCAGCGGAGGTGAGGGGCGCAGCCGTGTAGAAGGCTGGGGACACAGTGGCACACCCCCAGGGCGAGACAGATGTGGGGGAGAGGAGCAAAGAACGAGAGGGAGAGGGAGACAGGCCCAGAGAGAAATGGAAAGAAGAGTCAGAAGGAAGGCAGCTTCGGGCAGAGCCCGGGGGCCGGGGCTGGTGCAGACGAGCAGGCCAGAGGTCGAAGGCAGCTGCCACCCCTCACTCCTGGACCACCCCTCGCCCTCTGCTGGTGGCTGGTGCCCTGGCCCTCCCCCGAGACTTCAGGCCTGGCCCTCGGAGCCCAGGGGGCACGTCAGCCCCACTGGGCAACGACCTCTGACCTCTCTGGCTAGCTGGTTAGCAGAGTGAAAGCGGGAGCCCAAGGGTGGGGGGGGACAGCCACCGGGCGCCCCCCCCCGGGGCCAGGAGGCCACGGCCCCACGCAGGGAGGGGCAGCCTGGGACTTGACCCACGAGCCACCGGCCAGGTGAGGCGGCCTGGCCCTTCAGTGCCCCCCACGGCCAGCCTGCAGGGCCGAGGCGGGGCCGGGCGGGCGCTCAATGCAAGCAGCAGGGTGCCGGGGCAGCCCCGGAGGCCAGCGGGAGGAGGTGGCCGCTCACTTACAGACTGCATGCGGGCCGCGGAGGACAAGACCATGCGGGGGGGCAGACAGAACAGAGGAGCACAGTGAGGGCCGCGCCTGCTCCCCAGCCCAGGCCGGAGCCCGGGGGGGCGGGCGCAGGGCACACTGGGCCGGGCGCAGCAGGGGCGCGACCCCTGCCCACCGGCGGGCCCCAGACCCTCACCTTCCTTCACAGAGATGGTGGGTTTCTTCTGCCGCAGCCCCAGCAGGATGAAGAAGAGGACCAGAGGGATGAAGATCTCGAAGGCCAGGACCCACTGCAAGGGGCGGGCGTGAGGCCGGCCGGCCGGCGCCCAGGCGGGCAGC
>NW_004567107.1:342645-343125 GCF_000260355.1 Condylura cristata | reverse complement strand
GGGAACCCCGCGCAGAGGGGCCCCTGGGGCTCCCCGAGGGGCTGGGGGCAGCGCGGGCCCCCTGCTGCGGAACGGGCAGGGCCCGGGCTGGCGATGTCCGGGCCGGCTCCCTGGGACCTTGGCCCCTCGACGGGGCTGGGGCTCGCGGGGCCGCCCTGCCCCTGAGTGTCCCGTGTCCTTGTGAGCTGGCACCCATGTCGCCGGGCAGGATGGGCAGAGCTGGCCTCCCCGGCCCGCAGCGCTCTGCCCATCAGGACGAGGTGATGGGACCTGGCCCCGCGCGCGCAGGGGGCGGCTGCCGCTCGGGACGGCCCCTCTGCCCGCAGTAAGGGCGAGTCTGGCCGCCCCCGGAGCTGGGAGAGCGAATTCCGCGGAGGTGGCCGCCTGCCCCTCTGGAGCCAGGCGGTGGACAGAAGGGGACGAGGCTGCAGGCCCGATTCCCAGGGTGGCCAGCAGAGGGCAGCGCAGCGCAGGCCTGGC
>NW_004567107.1:338998-339435 GCF_000260355.1 Condylura cristata | reverse complement strand
GCGGCTGGGAAAGAGGAAGCCGCAGGCCGAGTCAGGGAGGGCCAGGGCCCCCCGCGGCCCGCCCAGCTCCCGGCCCTGCCGAGCACCTGCGTGCGCCCCACTTCCGCTCCCACCCTGCCGCCCAAGCCGTCCTGCTGGCGCTACGGGAAGGACCCGCAGCCCGGTCCTCTGGGGGCGGCCGCAGCCCGCGGCCCTGGCTCCTGCAAGGCTGACCGGTGCCGGGGCGATGCCCCCCGCCCCCCCGCGCAGGCCTGGAACTCGGAGGCTGGCGGCCGGGGACCGCATCAGGGAGTGGCCCCGGCTCCGGCGGGCTTGGCGGGGGGCCACCCCCTCTGGGCTGGGGCACCCTCGGCTGGATGTCACCTCAGGCTGGCCCATGCTGGAGTGCGGGTCACCTGCTGGGGAGGCCTGCAGCAGCTGCAGACAGGGCGCCGGCC
>NW_004567107.1:334322-336421 GCF_000260355.1 Condylura cristata | reverse complement strand
CCCCTCACCCACCCGGGGCCCACGGAGCATGGACGGGGCACCCAGCACCGCCCACAGCTCCTCTCGGAGGCGTGGGGAGCAGCTCTCCCAGAAGTGGGGGGGCACTCTGGGCTGCCTCCCCGAGGTCTCCGGAGAGGCTGGCGCTGTCCAGGGCTAGGCTGGTGCTGGCCGCTTCGTCCCTGCTGAGGGTGCCACTGTCCGGCCCCCACAGAGGCCCCAGGAGGCAGAAAAGGCGCTGATGGCCCCTCCTCACCCCGCTCACGCTGGTGACCCCCACATGATGCAGAAAGTGTCCTGGAGAAAGCCCGCACCCCGTCTCCTGGCGCCTCCCACATGTCCCAGGCTGCCCAGACTCTGGCCGGGGGCACGCGGGGTGTGGGAGCGGGGCAGCCTCAGCGTCCCTCAGCCCGGGGCTCCGCCCTGCCTATCCGAGCACCCCCGCACATGACACCGAAGGGCGCAGAGCCCCTGCAGCCTCCCTCTGCGACCTATGGGCGCCTGGCCCGGCTGGGTGGCGGGCACCGCCGTGTACCCGGAGGCCGGGGTGTCCTGGCTACACACTGCCCGCGCGGGTCCTCCCTGAAGGGCTGCAGGCAGGGCCCACACGCGTGTTCGCCCGGGGGGCACCGCGCCCGCCGCCTCAGCGCGCAGTCCAGGCTCCCGGGACAGCCGGCCGCATCTGGAAGGAAGCAGAGGGCAGCTAGCCATTGTTCTGGGCAGGCGCCGCCTCCCAGGCCGAGGGAGGCGGCAGGAACCAGGAACACAGCGCTCCGGACGGAACAGCGCCCCGCCCTGTCCCCAGAGTCCACTCAGGCAGGCCTGGCCAGCCCCGCCAGCACCGGCCCCGCCGGCCGCCTACAGCAGTGTGGCCCAGACGGAGCGGCCGGGGGTGCGGCCGGGTCTCCCCGGGGCTCAGCGGCCACAAGGGACGGGGCCTCTGGGCCCTCCCCACGCCAGGGTGCCCGGCCGCCGTGCGCCGGCCACAGTGCCGAGCCGGGCCTAGGGCAGTGGGAGCTGCAGGCGGCAGTCGGGGCGGGGCCCTGGCGCGGGCTGACAGGCCAGGAGGGTGTCCTGGGGTCCAGTGTCCCACGCACAGTCCTGGGCCAGGCGGGAGGGCGGCTGGAGGGCTCCTGGGATGCCGGAAGTCAGCTGTGTCCAAGCTCAGGGCAGTGCTGGGCCCGGCCGGCCCACAGTGGGGGCCCCTTCCTCAGCCAGCCCCAGGAGACCAGGCAGCCCAGGGTTGGGGTGCCCTGCAGGCTGGTGCAGCCCAGCTTGGTTGCCTCGGCAACACCCCAGGCCCCTCAGCGCTGGCACAGCGCCCCTGCGGCCACCAGCTCGGCTGGCTGATGTTATGCCTGTGCCAGCAGGTCCAGCTGGACCCCACCCACCACCAGCTGGGCGCGGGGGAGCCGTCCAGCCCGTGCCCAGCACCCGGTGCAGCTGCCTACCCCGGGAGATCATGGGGGAGCTCCCACTGCGGCCTTGGGGTGTGGGCGAGGCTGGGGACACGGCAGCTGGAGACTGGCTGACGCCCCACCCTGCGTCGTGCCTGCCAGGGCACCCCCAGGCCCTGGGCACCGGGTGGGTGACTCCTCAGCCTCCTGGGGAGACACAGTACCCGCCCTGCTGTGGCAGAGGGGAGCAGGCGGGACGCCAGCCCCAGGGCCAGGCCCGCGGCAGCCTCCACCCTCCCTGCCAGCTGTGTCCTCGGCCTCCTGGTCAAGTAGCCTCCAGCACCGGAAGGAAGCCTGCCCGCGGTGGCACCCAGCTGCCAGCTGCCAGCTTCTCTGTGCCTCAGTTTCCTCGTCTGTAAAACGGGCCAAGAGCAGCTGTCCCCTGGGGCGACGGCCCCAGGTCAGCGTCACCTGGACTGCTAGGGCGCTGGCCAGGGCTTGGCCTGTGCGGGCCGCCCTGGGGCTCAGCTCAGGCTGGGAAGGGCAGAGGACAAAAAGCGGGGTGCCCACAGGAGGGGGGGCAGGTGCCGAGCAGCGGGAGCTCCTGCCCGCCCACTAGGCAGAGCAAAACCTGGGCTGTCGGAGCCTGGGCGCCTCCGGCCCCAGCAGCAGGGCCAGGAGCCGCCAGCGCCTGGGGCCCTCGGG
>NW_004567107.1:332081-333367 GCF_000260355.1 Condylura cristata | reverse complement strand
GCGCCCGGGCTGCCGGGCGCCCCTATTTCTGTCTGGCAGAGCTGGGCGGCCGCTCTCCTCGAGGCCACCAGGGGGCAAGTATGACCTGGCATGGCCGGTGAGAGCCCGCTGGGAGCTGTCCACGGTTCCCGGAGGCAGCCCGAAGGGCCCTCGGAGCCGGCCCCTGGGCCCCCCTGTGGCCCGCGCAGCGCAGCCCCTCTGAGGGACAGGCCGAGGCCCTTGGGGTCCTCTCCTCAGAATTCCCAGGACAGGCCTGGCAGCCACCGGCTTGATAAATGGCTCAAGCCCACTGAATGGGGTGTGGAGTTGAGCAGAAGAGGGGCCTTGTCCTCCCCCGCAGGGCGCTGACCGGACAGAAATAGCATCTGAGCTCACTTCCCAGACCGGGGGTGGGGAGCGCAGAGGCGGCCAGCTCCAGGCCTGGCCCCTGGGGAGAACCGTGGGAGGGGAGGGGCTGCGTGCGGGGGTGCAGGCGGCCCCATCTCCCTCTGCTGTGGGCTCCCCGAGCCCCAATCTCCTCCAGCAGTGACTGCTCTCGGGCTTCCACCCCAGCACTGCACCAGGGCCAGGAGCGGCTGGTCATTCAGGCAGAGATGGGCGGGGGCTGCGGTTCTGGTGGCCAGAGGGGCTCCGGGACTAGGACGTTCTCTTGAGCCAGTTTCGCAGGAACTGGGAGATGGGGGACAGGTGAGCTGGCCCGCGACCTGGACCCAGAGAGGAAATAGGGAGAGGGGCCCCCGGGGCGGAAGTGGGCTGCGAGGACCTGCAGCGGGCGGGCGCAGGCAGCCTGAGGCGCCGGGTGCTCGCCGCCAGTGTGCTAGCAAGACGTTTTATTACAAAACTGCACTGGCTGGCTCCCCAGGACAGACTCGAGGGGCCCCGGCCATGGTCCCGGGAAGTCTGGGCCTCTGTCCGAACCCCACCCCAGGAAGAGCAGGCACAGGAAGTCCGAGGCCAAGCCGAAGCTGGAGGAGCTGGCCGCGCCGGGGCGGCGGGTGGAGGGCGGCGGGGAGGGGCCGGCAGCCCCTAGATGACGCTGGGCGCCTTGGCCGAGCGCGCCTGGCGCAGCAGCAGGACTATGGCGGCCAGGACCAAGGCCACGAAGATCAGGAGCAGGACGACCCAGGAGCTAAAGTTCAAGCCCTTGCGCAGCCGCGGCGGGTCGGCGGGGATCATGTTGGTCAGGTTCAGCATGTAGCCGAGCGCCCAGCCCACCGCGGTGTCCCCGGCCTGCAGGTGACAGGCGCCACCTCAGCCTCAGCAGTGGCCCCGGCCCCGCCCCACCC
>NW_004567107.1:328452-329511 GCF_000260355.1 Condylura cristata | reverse complement strand
GGCTCCGGAACAGAGCTGCCCACAGCCCTTCTCCGCCCAGCCCAGGCCTCCCGGGGTTCTACTGGGGCTGTCCGGCATCAGGCCTGCGGCCACGGTGTCCGGCCGGCCCCGGCCTCACCTGGCACATGACAGCTGCTGTGCTGGCTCACGACGCCCGTCTCGTTCTCCTTGTCCGCTGGCCACTTGTACACGAACATGGACGTGTGGGAGGAGCCGGCGTCCAGCACGATGCCATACTGTGGGGGGTCACGCTCGGGAGTGGCGGTGGGGCACCCCACCCTCCACCCCCCAGCCCCTGCGTGGAGGTCGGAGGCTTCAGCGTGGATCTGGGAGCTGCTGAGAAGGCCCCAGTGGCCGGCGGCGGCAGCCAGGGCTGGGCCGCCCGGAGCAGCCCCCCTGACCAGCCAGGCCGTCCTGGCCCGGGCGCTGTTGCGACCTGCCCTGGGGACCTGAGGTCCCCAGGCCTGGGGAGAGGAAGCCCAGCAGGTGGGGTCCCTCTCCAGCCCCTGTGCCCCAAGGCGAGGAGGCGGGGCTGGGCAGGCCGGCCAAGGTGGGGGTCCTGCCGGGATCTGTCTGGCACCTTGGTGTCAGCACCCAGCTTCGGCTTTCAGGTCCTGGGCTCCAGCAGGGGGAGCACTGGGGAGCCCGCACCGCTCCCCACCCTGGCTGGCCCTGGCTACCCAGGGCCCCTGCTTCCTCCTGCCTGGCCTGTGCCTGCCTCACCGGCACCCGCCCTGCTCCAGCAGGGAAAGGGTTAAGGAGCCGGGGCCCTGAGCCCTGCAGGCCTGCCACCCCAGTCCCTGGGGCCCAGCCGCCTGTCCATCCGCGCCCCTCAGGACAGGCGGGGGGGACTTGTGGGCAGGGAATCGAGGACAGTCCTGCTAAGGGCTGAAAGCCGGCAGCTGCGCCTCGGGCGGAGCGGCGGCCCTGGCCGCGCCTGGGGTGCAGGCTCAACGTCACCGGAGGCGGCGGCAGGCTTCCCTAGACTTCAGCCTCCAGCGCGCTGACACCCCGGAAACGCCGGGGACCCGGGCCCAAAGCGGGGCGCCAGGGCCGGGG
>NW_004567107.1:303293-305113 GCF_000260355.1 Condylura cristata | reverse complement strand
GGGCGCTGCCCGGCCTCGCGTCTGAGCAGGCCTGCGTGTCTCAGGACCACCTGGTGTGCTTCCTGCCGGGGACCCTGGCCCTGGGCGCCCACCACGGCCTGCCGGCTGACCACATGGAGCTGGCCCAGTCGCTCATGGACACCTGCTACCAGATGAACCGCCAGATGGAGACGGGGCTGAGCCCTGAGATCGTGCACTTCAGCATGCACCCCCAGAAGGGTGGGAAGGACGTGCAGGTCAAGGTGAGTGGGCGGGGCGGGGCCGGTGGGGTGGCGGCCCGCCGGGCCTGAGCCTGTGTCCCCCCAGCCGGGTGACAGGCACAACCTGCTGCGGCCCGAGACGGTGGAGAGCCTCTTCTACCTGTACCGCTGCACCGGGGACCCCAAGTACCGGGACTGGGGCTGGGAGATCCTGCGCAGCTTCAACGCCCACACGCGGGTGAGCTGGGCCCCGCCGCGGGGCTTCGCCCAGCGCGTCCTCGTGCGTCCTGAGCAGCTGGCCCGCCTTCCCGTGGGGGGAGGACCTGGGGCCAGCCTGCAGAGGCCCCCGGCCCCGCCCGCTGCCAGCCCCTTGACCTGTGTCCTGTGTCCCCTGTGCGCCGGGAGCTCTGGACCCTCGCTGGCCCCAGGCTTCCTTGCCATGCTGGAGACGGACCCGCCCCGCAGCTTGAAGCTCCCGGGGCCTTGGCCGACTGGGGTGGCGCCGTCTGCCCCAGGCCCTGCGGGTCCTGCTGGCCTGACGCCGCCTTGGCTCGTGCAGGTCCCCTCGGGCGGCTTCTCCTCCATCAGCAACGTGCAGGACCCCCGCAACCCCCAGCCCAGGGACAAGATGGAGAGCTTCTTTCTGGGGGAGACGCTCAAGTACCTGTACCTGCTCTTTTCGGACGACACGGACCTGCTCAGCCTGGACACCTACGTGTTCAACACCGAGGCGCACCCCCTACCCATCTGGACCCCCGGCTAGGGGCTGTGCCCCTCGGGCACACCTGCGGCCATCCACCCAGCTGGTCAGCAGCCTGTCCAGCGGGCTGTTGGGCTTGCCGGCAGCCGGGGCGCGGGCTGTTGGGGACCAGCAGCCGGGGCGCGGAGGCTGCCGCCCCAGAGAGCCTCTGCCGGATGCCCCGGTCGGGACTCACATTCCTGAAGCCGCCCGCAGGCGCCCCGTGGTGGCCCGGGGCCTCGCTGCCAGCCCCGGCCGTGTTCAGGGCTGAGCCACCGGACAGCCGGGGCAGCTGGTCTCGGGGTCTCTGCCGGTGAAGGTCTCGGACCCTCCGTTGTCGGGGACAGCTGGCTGGTCGTGGTGTTTACACACTGGACTCAGGGATCCCCTGGCTTTTGGGGGGCTGGATGGGCACCTTCACCCTCTTCCCAGAAGTCCGACAGATGTCCTGTCGGGGTAAAGTGGATTTGCTAACGTGCGCCTCGTGTCGCTGTCGCTGCAGAGACCCCCGCAGTGCGGCAGCGTGGGGTCCCGCCAGGGCCTCGGTCCAGTTCCCGTGGACCTGGGGGCGGGGCCTGGCTCTCCTTGGCTGCTGCCCTGTCCTGCCGTGTGCACCCCTAGCAGTGAGCCGGGTTTGAGGGGAGCTCACCCCGCCTCAGCAGGGTCTTGCCGCCGTGGGTGCAGTGGGTCTCAGTGCTCTTCTCAGCTGAGTCAGGCCACTGCCCATTCTAGAATATTCACAGGTTTGGAATCCAGGGCCGAGAAACCTTTGGGGCCTGGGGCGGGGGTGCAAGACGGGCCCCCACGGACCGGCTTCCCTCTGGACCCCGGGCAGGGCGGCAGAGAAGACGAGGCGGGAGACGCTGGCGGCAGCCGTGGGC
>NW_004567107.1:301088-302196 GCF_000260355.1 Condylura cristata | reverse complement strand
CGCCGGCCCACACCTGGTAGTCCCAGGCCCTGGCGTCCGAGCCGGAGCCGCAGCCCGTGGGGTCGGCACAGGCCTGGTACTGCCGGTAGACGTCGTAGCAGGGCTCGGTGCCCGAGGCGTTGTAGACCAGCCCTGGACACACGCGGCAGCCTCAGGCGGGCGCCCAGCGGGAGCGGGGCTGCGGGGTTCCCCAGCAGGCCGGCCGCAGGGCCTGGGCACTTCCCGCTCGGGGCGGGCGGGCAGCAGACGCACCTGCCAGCGCGCGGAGCCCCCGGACGCTCTGACTCTCGTTCAGCAGCCGCTCGCAGCCCACCTGCCGGGCAGCACCTCCGTGGGCCCCCACTCGCAGCCTGCAGCCCCGCACGCCTCCCGTGGCCCCAGGCCCAGCGTGGGTGCGAGACCCTGGGGAGGGACACGCCCAGCTCCAAGAGCTCCTCCCTGCCGCCTGGGGCTGGGGCCCCCACCTTGACGGGGTTGGCGGGCAGGTGTCCCAGAAAGTCGGTGGGGTACGGGTAGTCCATCATGGCCAGCACGGTGAAGGCGTTGCGGACAAACCCGAAGAGCTGAGTCAGGTCCTTCGGGCTGGAGAGCAGCTGGCAGGTGCCGAAGGCCTGGCTGACCGCCTGGTGGGCTGCGGGGAGGGGAGCAAGGGCCGGTGGAGGCTCCTGAGGCGGGGCCCTGGCGCCGGGCAGGTCCCGGGCCGTGCCGCTCACCTCCCTGTAGGAACCAGTCCTTGATCTGCCTGAAGGCGTCGCGCACCCGCTGGGCACACTTGAGACTGTGGGCTTCAAAGTCCTGGGGATGGGGACAGTGGTGGCCGCAGCCGCTGTGCCGCGGGCGCCACCCAGGGCCAGAGCCCCACTCACCGCCGACACGTCCCGGAAGAACTGGTAGGGGCTGCCGAGGCCCGCCACCGCCAGGACAGGGGCGCTGGCCGCCAGGGCGCCCGCCACGAGGTGGGGGTACTTCATCCTCATGTAGGCGCTCAGCATGCCCCCGTAGCTGGGCAGGGACGAAGGGTGAGGGCTGCGGCGCCCCCGGGGCCACTTCCCGGGCCGCCACCCGGCACGCACCGCACCCACCTCCCGCCGAAGGCGATGGCCGGGGC
>NW_004567107.1:299055-299815 GCF_000260355.1 Condylura cristata | reverse complement strand
GGCGGGGCCCCCGGAAGGAGGTGCCCCAGCGGGGCCCCGCCAACGTGACCAGCCTGGCCGGCCCCTGCTCACTGCCCCCCTCCCCCCGGCCCCCCTGCCTCCCTGCGCTGGGGGGAGCCGGGTCTGTGGGGAGGGGCTGCTCTGGAAGCCGCGGCCCTTCCGGGAACCCCCCGCCTCCCCCGCCCCCCCTCCGGGGGAGCCCCAGGACAGAAAGGGTCCAGCCTGGCGCCACAGAGGGCTGCCCCTGGGGGTGGGCAGCCCGGCTCATGGGCCTGAGGTCCTGTGAGGGGTGCGCGGGTCCAGACGCAGAGGCGGGGCGCAGCCGCCTCAGCCCCTGTGCGCCCCGCTGGGCCGGCCCTGGAGCGGCCAGCGCCCCGGACTGGCCCCCGGGCTGGGCCCCCGTCGCCGTGGCAACCAGCATGATGACAATGGCGGTCTCCGTCACCGTGGGTGTGGCCACCATGGTCACCCCGCGCCCCGCAGCGCTCGCCCCACTCCTACCCCGTCCCCGCCCGTGTCCCCACCCGTGTCCCGCCCCTGTGTCCCACCCCGTGGCCCTGACCCTATGTCCTCCTGCTCCCCCTGCTCCCCCTGCTCCCGCGTCCCAATCCAAGTGTCCCTGTCGTCCTGTGCTCGCCCCTGTGTCCCCGTGTCCCCATCCTTGTGTCCCTGTGTCCCCGTCCCTGTGTGTTCCTCCCCCTGCGCCTCCGTCCCGGTCCCCGTGTGCCCGCCCCTGTGTCCCCGCCCCTGTGTGCCCGTG
>NW_004567107.1:296357-297737 GCF_000260355.1 Condylura cristata | reverse complement strand
AGGGGAGGGGGAGGCCCGAGGGAGGGGGAGGCTGAGGGGCAGGACCAGGAGGAGGAGGGGGAGGGGGGAGGTGAGGAGGGCCAGGGGGAGGAGGAGGATGGGGACATGGAGGGCTGGGCCCGCACCCTGCCCAGGACAGGCCTCAGGACACCGTGGGGGCAAAGGCTGACCTCAGGCCGGTGCCCTCTGGTCCGTGGGAGGAGGGGGCGGGTGCGTCTCGGGAGCCTGGCGCCTGGCGGGGCAGGAGAGCGGCGGGGAGCCCGCCCTGCCCGGGCTGGGCCCGGCGTAGGCCCCGGGTCAAGCACAGCACAGGGTCAGCCGGCGCTGACGTGAACGCACGTCCAGGGGGCTAAAAACGAGGGGGGCTAGCGCAAGGCTCGGCAGACAGCCAGTGTGCCCAGGGGGCCCGCGCCGAGCGCCCTGTCCGCCCCGCGGTGCCGCCGGCCCCGCCCAGGCCCCGGCCATCCCGACAGCGCCTCTGCACCCCAGCGGGGCGGGTCACACCTGGTGTCACCACAGGAGGAAGAGCTGGAGCGGCCAGAGTCGCGCCCCAGGCCCCTGCCCGGGACACCGAGCTGTGCGGTCCACCTCGCGCCCCCGAGGGCCCCAGACGGGCGACCAGCACCGCGCTCGGCCGCGGCCTCAGGGCCGGGGTGTCGCTGCTCCCGCCGGAGCGGCCGTCGCACGCCAGGGCTACAGGGTCCCTGCCCCTGCGAGAAGCCGCCACACCATGGGCCTGGCCCAGGGCGGGGCCTCCCTAGAAGGTGCCTGATGGACGGTGCTGCGACACCCTGGACGCCCAGGCAGCTGACCGCAGCGCGGCCCCGAGGGGGCGTCCAGCGAGAGGCCGCCTCGGCAGCCTACCCGGAACTTCGGCAGCCCGGTGAGCCGGGACAGCTCCCGGAACTCCAGCTGGATGCTCGTCACCTCGGCCACCGTGCTGTCCGAGGTCCAGCGGGGCGGGTGGGCCACGCCCGTGCCGATGTTCACGTCCGAGTACGGGATCTTGGAGGGCGTCTGGAAGGCGGGCAGCAGCCGGTTCCCGAAATCCTCCTAGCGGGGGCAGACGGGGGCCGTGGGGCCTGGCGCGTGCCGCCGCCCGCCCGGCCCGCGGGCAGCTAGAGGCGCCGCCGGCACTCACGGCTTTGCGCAGGAAGAGGGCGTCCCCGGACAGGTGGTAGGCGCTCAGCAGCCCCCCCAGGATGCGGATGGTGCTCTCGAACAGGTTGACGTCCACGTCCTTGCGGAAGTGCAGCTTCTCGGACACCCAGCTCCGGGCTTCTTCAAACTCTGCGCGGCCAGCGGGGTGAGGGAGGGCACCCCGGCAGGTGCGGCTGCGCCCCCGCGGCTGTCTCCCCCGGAGGGCCCGCGAGAGGGACG
>NW_004567107.1:294196-295257 GCF_000260355.1 Condylura cristata | reverse complement strand
CCCGCTCCTCCGGCCAGGCGGGGCGTCACCCACCCCCGCAGTCCCGGGGCCTCCCGGCTGCGCCCCAGGGGACCACAGGACAGGCCCTTGCTGCCATCCACACCGGCAGCCCGCGGATCCGGGAGGCGGCGGGCTGTGAGCCAGCGGCCGCGGCCTCCTGCCCCAGACGGGGACGACTCTCCTCACCGCAAGCCCCACTGCCCCCCTGACCGGGCCCAGCGGCCACGGCGGGAGCCCCGCCAGCGCAGCACACTTCCTGAAGGACCCGGCCTCGGGGGGGCCCTGTGTCACGGCCAGCGGGGTGTGTCAGGGACGGGAGGTCGGGGTGACACCGCGTTTCATCGGACACAGCTTAGCTCCACGAAGCCCGAAGGCCACTTAGCGGAGCTGGGCACGCCGGCGCCACCGCAGTTCCCGCGGCCCTGTGGGCAGCCCTGTGTCGGGCTCTGTGATGCGGGGAGACGGCTCCCAGGGAAGGCGGGCGTGGAAAAGCGGAGCGGAAAAATTTAGGGCCTCCCTGGGGGCGCGGGGTCAGTCAGCCCCTGTGGCCCTAGTCCGTCCCCAGCCCGGGAGTGACCCCAGGGTGCAGCAGACCCCTGCTGTCTCCTGCCGCCCCTCGGCGGTTTGCGCCAGTGGCTCCGCCTGCCCTCTCCCCGCTCTGCCTCTGGGGAGTCCCTCAGCACCTCTGGCCCGCACCCCAGCTCGTTAAACAGGAAACTCAGTGGCTGGGCAGGGCAGGGCCCCTGTGCGGCCGGCGCAGGGGCGGTGGTGGGGGCGGCAGCGGGCGGCGTCCTGGTCTGGGGGCCCGGGCAGGTGTCCGTCCGGTGGCCCGGCCTGGGCTGGACCCCTCTCCCACCCTGCAGCGTCCTCGCAGATCTGCTTCCTGGACAGCGCCGGCCGCAGGTGCCTGTCAGCCCAGCTCCGCCCACCCCAGAGGGCGCGGCGTGCCCCTGCGTGCGCAGAGCCCCAGGGCAGACCCCGGTGGCCACCTCGGGCCCTTCCACGGGGCCAAAACGCGGGGGCGGACGGGCCGGAGTCTGGCCGGCGGCTCTCACGGCGGC
>NW_004567107.1:293103-293722 GCF_000260355.1 Condylura cristata | reverse complement strand
CCCGCCCAGGCTGCAGGCAGCCGCAGGCCTGCGCAGACACAGCGCCCGTGTGTCCGGGACCCGGTGTCTCCCGTGGCCGGGCCCCCGCAGCCATTCCCAGGCGCTGAGAGAGGACGGGCACGGTGGGGTGGGGGTGGGCAGCCTGGCGTGGGGCGCTTGGGGGGACAGGGGCCGGAGAGGCGGGGTGCGCCCAGCCTGAGCCACGTGGGGTGGGGGCACAGCCCCCTTTGTCCCTACGGGGCTTTTGCTGTTGGGTCTGCAGAACCCTCGTTGCCACTGGCGACAGTGACGTCAGGGCAGGAGGCGGAGCCTCGCCGTCCTTTGGTTAGGGAGGAAAGGCCTCTCCAGAGTGGGGGACAAAGACCAGGCTTGGGGCCCGAGGCCAGGCGGGACCAGAGGCTCTGGGAGGGGCAGCGGGGCCGGGGGTGGGCCGGGAGGGCTCAGCGGAGGGCGGAGCGGAGCGGCCATCCCGACGTCAGCTCCCTGGCCTCGCTCCCTGCCCGCTGGCCGGCGTCCAGGCCCTCAGACTGCCCTGAAGCTGCCGCTCGGCATGGGGCGGCCCCTTCTGTTCCTGCCCCTGCACGGGGACTCCACGGGCCGGCCGATGGTGTCTCCCCCC
>NW_004567107.1:290760-291978 GCF_000260355.1 Condylura cristata | reverse complement strand
GGAGGTGCCGCTCAGCGTGGGGCAGCCAGCGGGGCCCAGCGCCCCGCCACCTGGCGCTGTCGCCCGGGGGAGGCGGCGTCTGCGGAGCAGCTTACGTAAGGGGAGCCCCCCACGCACACATGCTCACTGGCGTGTGAGAGACATGAGCCCCCCACCCCCACCCCGCACTGCCCGCGCCCAGGCCCACGCAGCTGGTGCCAGCACACGCTGGCACACGTGCTGACAAGCTCGTGGGCGCAGTGGGGTGCCGAGGGGGCCCTTTCTGGGGACCCGTCCTCCAGCCCCCTCCCAGGTCACTGCATGCACCCTGGGAGGTGGCAGGTGGGATTTGAGGTCTGGAGGGGACGTGGGGGGGGGGGACACAGGCTTCCTGCCTGCCGGTGGGGGCCCCCTCTGCTCCTGCCCACTCGCTCCTGCCCCGGGGCTGCATGGCCACGGAGGCCCCACTGGCCCAGCCCCCTTCCCAACCTGAGCCCTGGCCAGCGCTCGAAGCTGGGCCTGGTCTTGTCCACACTGGGCTGACGCCAGCCCTCACAGCCCCTCCCGCTCGAGCTGGCCTTGTTGGCGTCCACCTGCAGCGCCCACCTCGGGCCAGAGGGGCGCGGGGCCCAGGGGCTGTCCATGCCAGGCAGGCACGGCCACTCCCTGCCCACACTGGGGGTGGCGTGGGCGGGGCAGGGTGGGCTGTCCCTGCGAGGGTCTCCGCACCCCGCGAGGCGCCCCTCCAGCAGCGGCGGGGTCCGCCCTGCACCCGCACCTCACTCTGAGCCCGACTCTAGGCTCCTCCATGCGGGTCTCGGCACCTGACGGGCGTGTGTGTCTCCCGGGTCCCCAGTGGCCACTGCTTCTGGCCCACCCGGCCTGCGGGGCTGACCGGTCTCCCGTGTCCACAGGTCTATGCCATCCTCGTCAGCCACCCGCCCACACCCAACGACCACTTCACGCCCACCCCCGTCTCCTACACGGCCGGCTTCTACCGCATCCCCGTGCTGGGGCTGACCACACGCATGTCCATCTACTCCGACAAGGTGAGTCCTCCCGCAGTGCCGTGCACCCGGCGGCAGTGGGGTACACCAGCACGCCCACACCCTGAGCCGCCCCACACACCTCACAGTCACCCCACACTCCCCCCCACGCTGACACACCCGCAGGCCCCGCAGACCCCGCAGGCCCTGCAGACCCAGCCCCTGGCGCCCACACACAGACCCAGACACAGGC
>NW_004567107.1:267793-268419 GCF_000260355.1 Condylura cristata | reverse complement strand
CGGCGGCCCCCGCGCCCCGCGGGACTCACAGGGTCAGGCTGAGCTGCTGGAACTGCTCCAGGGCCAGGCGGCACCAGCACTGCTGCTTGTCGCTGCCGCAGCCGGCGCACAGCGGGCTCTGCAGGAGCCGGTAGTAGCGGCGCCGCGCGTACCTGCTGTCCAGCTCCCCCTCCAGCTCGGGGTCCGTGCCGCCCTCGCCCTTCCTCTTGCTCTGCATGTAGACCCTCAGGAAGCGCCCGTACAGCCGCTGGATCAGCTCCTGGAAGCTTCTGGGGGTGGAGAAGAACAGGACGCCCCGCAAAGTGGTGTGGACCTTCTCCCGCAGCCCCTGGGCGCCGGTGCCCAGCAGCAGGCCCAGGCGCGTCCACTTCTCCAGGAGCTCCAGACTGCGCAGGTAGGGGTCCAGGCGGCTCTCCAGCAGGCCGAAGGCGTCGAGCAGCAGCAGCAGGCTCTGGGGCTCGTCGGCGCGGTTCTCGCGCTGGGAGAGCGCGTTCCAGAACTCCGGCGCGATGCTGGCCTGCAGGTCGCTCTGCAGCACCTCCAGGAACCACTCCTCGAGCACCGAGTGCAGGCCGCAGCCCCGCAGGACCTCCACCGCCGCCCGCAGCTCCTCCTCCTTGGGCGGG
>NW_004567107.1:264515-266369 GCF_000260355.1 Condylura cristata | reverse complement strand
GGGGACGGGCACCCCGAGCGGCGGTCACGGGCCCTGGGCCTGCCAGCACCAGACTCAGTCCGCTCAGGGCAGGGCTGCGGCAGGCTGGGCGCGCTCGGGCAGGTGCCAGGCCCAAGGTGGAGGCTGGCCGCCGCCTGACCTCCGCATCACCCGGCGGACCCATCGCCCCAGGAGCTGCCGCTCACAGCGCAGGAGCTTGGGGCAGCCCACCCTGCACCCCGCGGCGCGAGTCACAGACAGGCCGCCTCGCCTCGCCTCGCCGTCGCTGTTTATTGAGCTGTTGGAGACGGGGGCCTTGGCGGGGCCCCGAGTCCTGCTGAGGGTGCGGCCAGGCCAGCCCCGGCCACGCACCACCCGCTCCACAGGCAGTGACCCCGGGCCTGGGGAGGGGCCAGGGTGCCCCTGGGAGGGAGAGGGGGGCGCGGTTTCCAGCCGGGGGCAGACAGGGCGGCTCCCAGCCCGCTTGGCCTTGCGCAGGTCCAGGTCGGGCTCAGAAGTAGAGGGCCGGCTCGCTGCGGAAGTCTGAGAGGTCGTCCTGGCCGGCTGGGGTGAGCTGAGAGAGGGGCGCTGAGCAGCCCGCGGGCGCCGGCCTCGCAGCCCCGCCCCCCAGGCACTGCCCACTCACCATGACCTCGCTGGACGGGGCCTCGGGCTCCGCGGGCTCTGGCTCCGACCTCTGCTCCTGCCACTGGTTGAAGGCCACGGCGTGCTTGGGGGTGTAGCTGGACAGGCCTGCGGGCCAGGGGTGCACGGGTGGGCCAGTGACCCGGGGCTCGCTTGCCACCCCTCCCCCGGCGGGCACTCACAGGCGCTGCTGTCGCTGCTCACAAACGTAACCCGCGGCAGGAAGAGCTCGGAGGCCCCGTCAGAGCCGGAACTGTCCTCGTCCTCGTCACCCTCCGCGCCCTCGGCCCCCTCCTGCGCCAGGGAGCTCTCGGACGGGTACTCAAAGGTGGTCTGCAGGCTCTTGTCATTGAAAGAGATCTTCATCTGCGGGCCGGGGGTCAGCAAGGATGCTGGGGTCAGCCGGGGCCCGGCTGACCAGCCCGCAGGGGCACTCCGCGGCGGCCTTCTGGGGTCGGGAGGCTGCCCCCCGGCCGGGGCCCAAGGACCCCGGGAGGGCTGTGCCCTCGCCCGGCGGGCAGCAGGTCAGCACCCCAGGCAACGCATCCTGAAGGAGCTCGAGGCCACAGGGCGCCCACGGCCACTCCCATGGCCGAAGGCGGCCTCCTGGGGAAGGTGCCCGACCACCGCGTGCCCCCCACAGGCCACTGCCACGTCCCTGCGAAGGTGGCCCAGGCGCTGTCACCTGTGGGAGCCTGCACCCATGGAAGCCCAGAAAGGGGCCCGGGAGCTTCCCTGGCCAGCGGGCCTTGCCCCAGGAGACAGCAGTAGGGCTCAAGCCAGCCCCGCCCCGAGCCCGCGTAATGAATACGCCCACTGGCAGGTGGGGCGCCGCCGCCTCGAAACACTAAACTCCAGCACAGCACACCTGGGGCGGCTCGGGTTCCTCCACCCTCCCGGCGGCAGGCCGGGCTGCCCCTGGGGACCCCTGCAGGGCACAGCCCACTGTCCAGTCCTCGGCCCTGGCGCCCTGGCCCCTGCGGGCACACCCACAGATGAGTGCTCGGCCAGGGCTGCCCGCCCGCCAGCAGCTCAGACACTTCCTGGGGGGCCGCAGGCAAGGGGGGCTGACCCCAGCTGCTGGTGGCCCAGGGGCAGCCTCCCAGTGTCCATCCCTCCTGGCTGCAGACGGGCGCCCTCCGTCCTGCACGTGACCGTGACCGGCTCCCCGCCTGGCAGTGCCGTGGGGGCAGGGCGGCGCTCAGGCCCGGCGGCACCCTGCAGGCGCCC
>NW_004567107.1:263338-263916 GCF_000260355.1 Condylura cristata | reverse complement strand
CGTGCCCCGCCGGGCTGGCCCAGGCTCACACCTTCCGCTGAGCTAACAGCCCCGAGGGCCAGGAACCCCCCGGGAGGGGCGCCGGCACCCGCCACCGGCCCTGGGGTCCTGCTGGCCACCAGCCACCTCAGCCGGGGGCCGGGGCACAGGACAGCCATCTGGGCGGAGGCCACGGGGAGCCCGGGGGCCAGGCAGGCGCAGCGGGCAGGGCCAGCCCCACAGTGGCCCCTCTGGGGCCGGGCAGCTGGTGGATCTGCTGCTCCCGCAGCGCCAGCTGGCCGCTCGGTCAGGCCCAGGCTCACCACCTGGACCCCCGGCCCCTCGGCCAGGCGGTCCCAGCCCCGTTCCACGGGGGCCAGGCCGGCTTCCGCCCACCACCGTCCGCGGTCCGCTGGCCCTGCCTTCTGGCCCCGCCGCGCCACCAGTGCCAGCTGCGGCCCTGCCCAGCTGGGGCGGGAGACCGGGCTCCGGGCTGGGCGTCCAGGCCCAGGAAGAGGCAGGCTCGTGGCGAAGGAAGCCAGGCGGGGGCTGGGGGCTGCGAGCCATCCACGTGTCTGGGAAGGGGGAGCTCTGTCGGG
>NW_004567107.1:262083-262583 GCF_000260355.1 Condylura cristata | reverse complement strand
GCCGGGGGCGGGCGCTCCTCGCACCGGGCCCGCGCCTGGCCGCTCACCTTCTTGCGCGAGGCGCCGGCTTTGCTGAGACAGGATCTCTGCGGGGCGAGGTAGCCGCCTATCACCTCGATCTCGTGGGCCGCGGGGTAGCGCTTCTTCAGCGGGGCGGCCGGGGTCTCTGGGGGGCTGCGCACCGCCTCTCCCTCAGCCCCTCGGGGCCAGGGCTCCCCGTCGGCCTGCAGGGCCCCCGGCTTCCTCTTGGGCACCACCACAAAGGTGTGGCCGCCTCTGCGCAGGAGCTCTGCCGGGTGCCCGGGCCCGGCGGCCTGCGGCTGGTGCTGGGGAGGCGCGCTGACCCCCACACAGGGCGGTTTGGCTTCTTGCGGGGCCTCGTCCTCCGAGTCCACCTCGTCGATGACGGTGACGGGCAGCCGCGGCCTGCCAGGCTCCCCGCCATTCTTCGTGCAGCCAGGAACCCTGGCACCCTGGGCGGCTTCGGCTTCGGCTTCGGC
>NW_004567107.1:257827-260355 GCF_000260355.1 Condylura cristata | reverse complement strand
CGCCTGGCGCGCTCATTGGCGGCCCCGTTTCCGCTTCTGCGCCCTGGGTCCGCGCGCCGGGGCGGGGATTAGCCCCCGCCGGACCTCCGGCCCCGCGGCTCTCCGCGGCTCTCCGCGGCTCCGGTGACCCGGGCTTGGTCCAGGCCTTTCCCGTCGAACTGAGTCCACAGGGCCGAGAGGCTGTGCGCTGCCGCGGGCGGGCCGCAGGCCAATCGCAGCCCTGTACCCCCGTACCCCCTCGCCTCCGGACTCCCGGGCCGGGCCAACCCGATGCCCGGGGATCGCGGCCTGGACGGCGCCCGAACCAACTCGGTGGCGCTGCCACGCGCGAGACCCTGGGCCTGCACCCTGCTGCTCGGGGCTCACCGCGCCGGCGGCCCCCTTCCCGCACTCAGGGGCCCCAGGGCTGCTAGTGAGGCCGCGCCACAGGGAGGGCAGGCTCCGTCTCGGCGCTGCGGCCACCACGTCCTTCATCCCTTCAACCCCCAGCTGTGGGGGGCGGCGCAGACCCTGGGCAGCGCCTCCGTCCCGGTGCCCACCCTACAGCACTCAGCCTCAGGCCCCCACAGCACCTGCAGCCTCCCCGGCCCTCACTCAAGCGCCAGCGCACACTGGCTCCGCTCCCAGCAGGCCAGTGTCCGGTCCACGGGACCCTCCCCAACTACCCTCCAGCAAACCGCAGTCCGCCGTCTCGCGGCTGCTCCACCAACAGCCAGGGTTTGACGGGGAAATGAAACACTTAGTAACAGAAAGGAAAGCCCAAGGTGAGCTGGCCAAGCCCGTCCTGGGGAGGGGACAGTCCTAACGCCGGGGCGGCCTGACCAGCATTTATCCCAGGCCCAGGCAGGGGCCTGCGAGCCTCCCGCCGGCCAGACAGGAGTGTGCTGGCCCCTGGCTTCCGCCAGGCCGTTTCACCCCAGAAAGCTTGACAGAGTCTGAGCCACTTAGGCTCTGGCGCGTGTCACGGCTCCTGGGGGGGGACCCCAGCCACACTGAGGCCACCCTCCCCCAACAGAGACCAAGGCACCCGCAGCAGCTAAGGCGCCAGGATGGTCCGTTTGCAGGCGGCGCCCGCGTAGACAGCCAGGCGCCGGCCTGCAGAGAGGCAGCTCAGCCCAGACCCCACGCCCGACACCCACACAGGACACCCGCACAGGCCTCCCGAGAGACACGGGGACCCTCCAGGGCACGCCCCTCCCCCAGACCTGCCCCAGGCTCTGGTCGCCCGTGGGCTTGGCGTGGCCAGCCGCACAACACGGCAGGGTGTGGCTGGCATTCATCCGGTTCAGAGCTCAGGCGACCACCGCTGTCAGCAGAACATTCTCATTTTATTCTCATCTCCGCAAACGTCCCGTTTGGCACCTGACCGGCATCCATCTGTGAGTGGGACCCGGGTCCACAGGGGTGGCCACGGCCATCCCAGACTCCACGAGGCCCGTGGGGTGCGAGTGCAAGTTCCTCTCTGCCCTTGGGGGGCTCACCCTGCCCGAGGTGCGCAAGCACTGCCGGCCGCGGGTGGGAGGGCAGTCGAGGCACAGCAATCTGCGGGGACAGGAAGCCAAGCAAGCACCCGGAAGCGAGTTCCTTTCTCAGGGGGCGGGTCACCGCACAGTGTCCCGGAGGGGCTTCTCCTCACGCCGCTGTCCGCTGTCCGCTGTCCGCTGTGCTGGGGGAAGGACCATCCTCCCCAGTGGCGCGGGGAAAAGGGCACAAGCTGGTTTTCCTGACTTTTTAGAGCTCAGGCATCTAAGAAGTCTTGCCAGATGGATGGGCCGGCCAGGAGCTTGAAGGGGAGCGCTGGCCAGAGGCCATTCCCGAGTGGGGCTCTGCAGCTTTCGCACGGAGGGCACCTCCCCAGGACGCAGGCACGCACGCGGAGCGCGCACATGGGCGCTTCCCTTCTCCGGCCTTCAGCCCTCACGGTAGCTCAGGGTCGTCCGGCCTGGGCCCTCCCTCCTCAGGCCTCGGTCGGGGGCGGGCGACTCCGAGCTCAAGTGCAGTCTGGGGCCCGCCGCTCTGAGCCCGGCTGGGAGATGCGGCATGCTGGGTCTGAGGCCGCGGGCGCTCCGGCGCGGGCGGCGGCGCTTCCTGACCCGGAGTGGCTGCCCGGCCGCGGCGCTAGTTGACCCGGCAGGCGCGGATCATGAGCAGCTGCAGCAGGATGAAGACCGGGGACGTGATCAGCCCGAACCAGAGCTCCCGGGTCTGCTCCACCAGCTTCTGGCACAGCAGCATCTCGAAGACGAACTTGAGGCTGAGCACCGTGAGGACCCAGAAGAGGCGCAGCACCGCCAGCCGCTTCTCGCCGTCCTGGAAGAGGCGCACCGACACGATGGTGGTGAAGTAGGTGCTGAGCCCGTCGGCGGCGAAGAAGGGCACGAACACGGTCCACCAGGTCAGGCCGGGGGCCAGGCCGTCGGCGCGCAGCGCCAGCAGCACGGAGAACGCCAGCAGCGCCAGCAGGTGCACGAAGAGCTCGAAGGTGGCGAAGCCCAGCCACTGCACCAGCTCCCGGAGCGAGAAGAGCA
>NW_004567107.1:254680-257090 GCF_000260355.1 Condylura cristata | reverse complement strand
GCGGCGCGCTGCCGTGAGGGCCTGCAGGACCGGCCCTGGCCATCCTGGGCATCCTGGACCAAGGCCCCCGCCCACACCTCCACCGCGGCGCCGCGGGGCAGCTGTCCAGCCCAACCTGGGGGTCCAAGGAGAGCTTTCCGGAAGAAAAGGCTGCAGGCTGAGTCCCGAAGGGCAGTGGGGGCTGGCCAGGCGCCAGGAAGGGGCCTTCCGGAGCAGCGACATGGCCTGCCCCCCCACCCCCGGGCACAGCGGGCAGCAGGTCCCCACGGCTGAGCTGAGACCAGGTGGCCAGGGGCGGTGGCACAGACCACAGGATGCCAGCCGGAGGGCCGGCGTCTGGGGCGGGGCTCGCTGTGGGGCCGGACCCGACTCCTCAGGAACCGGCGAGGGGTGAATCGAGGCGGGGCTCGGGGCCCCCGGACGGGCCAGAGCTCCTCAGCCTGGAGGAGGTTAGGCTGCGCTGGCCGACAGGCGCGTGAGGACGAAGCGCCCGCTCGCCCTGGAAGCTGAGGCCCGGAGCCCGCAAACAGCTGCGGGAGAGGCGACACGGACAGGGGCCGGTCACACCGCGGGGCCCAGTGGAGTGGCCTGGCCAGGGCTGTCCTGGGGCCCGTCCAGGGCGAGCAGGAAGAGCTGCCTCCCACAAGCACCTTCGCTCCAGGCGGTTCGGAAGAGGCTCAGGATCGAGCGGCCTGGACACCAGCCTGTGTGCAGGTGGTGGCCGGGCGGTCGGTGCTGCTGGGGGAGGGGCTGAGATGTAGGGCCGGGGCCACAGGGAGCCCCAGGGGTGAGACCAGAGGGCCGGCACTGCCGCAGGGCAGGCAGGGCCAGCTGCCCACTCCGCGTGGAAGACGGCAGCGGGCAGCCAGT
Organism: Condylura cristata; assembly: GCF_000260355.1. Classification (NCBI taxonomy): domain Eukaryota; kingdom Metazoa; phylum Chordata; class Mammalia; order Eulipotyphla; family Talpidae; genus Condylura; species Condylura cristata. The sequence continues at coordinate 256,220 of NW_004567107.1, read as the reverse complement.
GGAAGCGGGGAGGGGAGGGCGGCCTCGGTGGGCCGTAGCTCGCTGCCTCTGGACTGGCCTTCTTGCCGAGGCCCTGAGGACACTGGCCGCACGCACCTCCGGCGCAGGGGGGAGCCCTGCAAAGCAGGGGCTGCTGGGAAGGGTCCCGCCAGTGTCCAGCCTGAGACGCCCTGGGTGGCAGGACCCAGCCACTTTCTGCCACCTCAGTCCAAAAGGCCAGCGGGGCAGCCCGTGTGGAAGGAAAGGCCCTAACGGACAGGGCCCTGGTGGGAGCGAGCCAAACGGAGCTGGGGCCCGCGCAGAGGCGGCGCGGGGCCTCGGCAGCACAGCGGCGGTCACGGGTTCGGCCCCCAGAGCCACTCCTGGGAAGAAAGCCCCACCACGTGGGTGGGCACGGACCAGAGGGGCAGCTGAATCGAGAAGGGGGCAGGTGGCAGGCAAGGGGGGGGCCTCACTGTGCCTCCCTGGGGAGGGAGCCGAACCCCCACCCGGGCTGGCGGGCTGACGAGCTGCTCCCACAGCGCTTCTGGAGGTTCATATTCCGGAAGGGCCTGCCGGCCACCTCCCTCTGCCAGCTGGACTTCGCCGTCCTGGGCCTCGGGGACTCCTCCTACCCTCAGTGAGTGGGCCGGGCAGGCTGTTGGGATGGGTCTGGGACTGTCCTGGGGAGCATGGCCAGGACCCCAGCCGGCGGGTGGCAGAGAGAGCAGGAGCCCACGGGGGAAGCGGGCATGGGGGTGAGCGAGGGCTCCCCAGGTGCAGCAACAGCCGCCTGGGTGATCCCCGCCTTCATGGGAACGTGGTTCGAGGTCTTTTGGCTTCCAGAGCTCAGAGGGCCCACGGGGACCGGCAGCCCGGGCCCCTCCACACAGGACAGTGGCAGCGTCTGGCATCCAGCCAGGCCCCTGGCGGCCGGCCGCGTCCACTCAGCCCCCGACCGGCCTTCTGCTCGCTCTTCACAGGTTTAATTTTGTGGCCAAGAAGCTGCACCGCAGGCTGCTCCAGCTGGGAGGCAGCGCCCTGCTGCCCGTGGGCCTGGCCGACGACCAGCACGAGCTGGGGTGAGTGTGGGCGCTGGGTGCGGGCACCCACTGCAGCCCCGCCTGAGCCCCTCTCCCCGCAGCCCCGACGCCGCCATCGACCCCTGGCTGCAGGACCTGTGGGAGAAGGTGCTGGCGCTGCAGCCCGCGCCCCCCGGCCTCGGCGTGATCCCCCCCGGAGTCCCGTGAGTGTGGCGGCCCCGGGCCTCCCTCGGGCCACTCCCGGCCCTCGTCTGACCCGCTTGCCTCTCCGCAGCCTGCCCTCCACCTTCACCCTGCAGCCCCTGCAGGGGGCCCCCCAGTCCATCCCCGAGGAGCAGCGCGTGGCCACGCCAGGCCCGCGGGGGCCCCCCTCTGAGCTGCAGCCCTTCCTGGCGCCCCTGGTCACCAACCAGAGAGTGACCGGCCCCTCCCACTTCCAGGACGTCCGTCTGATCGAGTTTGACGTGGCGGACTCCGGGCTCAGGTGGGCGTCTCCTGCGGCGGGGGCCGGGCCCCCC
>NW_004567107.1:252301-252967 GCF_000260355.1 Condylura cristata | reverse complement strand
ACCGCCTCGCCCGCCCGCAGGCACAGAAGGTGTACGTGCAGCACCGGCTGCGGGAGCACGGAGCCCTGGTGTGGCAGCTGCTGGACGGCCAGGGCGCCCACCTCTACCTGGCAGGGTGAGCCGCGGGCCCGCCGGCGTGGGGTGCCGCCCCCGGGCCCCGGGCCTGAGCCCCTGTCTGTCCCTCCAGCAACGCCAAGGACATGCCCGCGGGTGTGTCGGAAGCCCTGACGGCCATCTTCCAGGAGCAGGGCGGGCTCTCCGGCCCCGAAGCAGCCGCCTACCTAGCCAGGCTCCAGCGGACACGGCGTTTCCAGGCCGAGACGTGGGCCTGAGGTCGGTCCTGCTGGCGCCGGCCACTGGGACCCCGCCCTCGGCGCCCAGCAGCAGAGCGGCCAGCGCCCGGCGCTCCAGCCCACCTGGCCCCCCCAGCCCCACCCCGTCCCAGCCTTGCGTGGCCTGACGGGGCCGCGGGACCAGTGAGCCCCCTGGGGTTGGGGTGCAGGGGCCCGGGAGGGCTGATGCTCCCCTCAGTCTCCTGCATCTCTGCCCCCAAGCGCAGGGGTGCGGAGCAGCAGGAACCTCGCAGCAATAAACATTACTCCGCAGCCCGCCTGGTGGCGCCTCCTGGCCGCACTCGCTGGGGACAACTGGGGACGGCCGCAGCCG
>NW_004567107.1:248904-249835 GCF_000260355.1 Condylura cristata | reverse complement strand
GAGGCTCCTTTCCCGGAGCGGCTGCTGCTCCCGCCGGCGCGGCAGGGGCGGGGTGCGGGGCGCCCCCTCCAGGGCCGGCACGTCCCCCCCACATGCCTGGTTGACGATGATTTCTGTGTCTGAGGGCCAGGCGCGCTTGGGTGCCAGGGCCGGGGCTGGCCGGGGCGCGGGTGGGAAGCAGGGGGCGGCCGCCTGCAGCTCGGGGAACTTCTCGGGCTGGACGATCTTCACGGCCTCCATCTTGAGGATGACATGGGGGCCCTTCAGGCAGGACATGAGGAGGCCCGGCCAGCCGCTGCCCACCTCGGGCAAAGGGTCAGCCCGCATCGGGCGGTCTCCGGTCAGACAGGGCGTGGGGGCAGGCGGGGGTGTTGGGTGGGGCCTGGGGGGCGGTGAGGGGGCAGCATCCTGGTCCCGCCAGGCCTGGTGGGGACCTCGGCCACCCCGTGGACTCCTGGGGGTGGCCGGCGAGAGCTGGGCGGGCAGTTGGCCCCCCAGTGGCCACAGTGGCTTCTCTGGTCCAGTCCGAGGAGGAGGGAGGGGTGGGGGTGGGGGAGGGAGGCGGGGACAGGGGGGTGTGGGAGGCTGCCCTGGGCTGGTGGTCTGGCCCAGGGGCTCACCCAGGATCTCTGGCTGCCGCTGGCGAGGGGGCGTGGGGGGGGCTCCCCCTGCAGCCGCAGCCGAGGTCAGCAGTCCCCGGGCCGGGACATCCGGGCAGGCAGGGGCTAGGTGGGCCCCATGGCTCCAGGACAGGGCGCCCAGGGAAGGCAGCTAGCCTGAACCCTGGCTGCAGGACGACCGGGGCGGCCGGCTGGACGCGAGCAGAGAGGCCTGGAGCAGGCCCGCGCTGCAGGTGAGAGACAGCGTGAGGAGGGCGCCCGGCCCACCTCCGCGCACAAAAGATCGGGCGCCCGACCTCTGACCCTGACCC
>NW_004567107.1:243405-243929 GCF_000260355.1 Condylura cristata | reverse complement strand
TTCTGAAGGCCTGCGGGCTCCTGGGCAGCCTCTACCTCTTCATCTGCTCCCTGGACATCCTCAGCTCGGCCTTCCAGCTGGTGGGCAGTGAGTGACGGCGTGTGGGGGCTGCGGGCGGCGGCCGGCTGGCCGCAGCCTCAGCGCGTCTCTCCCTGGTGCAGGCAAAGTGGCCGGAGACCTCTTCAAGGACAACGAGGTGCTGTCCAACCCTGTGGCCGGCCTGGTCATCGGCGTGCTGGTCACCGTCCTCGTGCAGAGCTCCAGCACGTCCTCCTCCATCGTGGTCAGCATGGTGGCCTCTAAGCGTGAGTGTGCCCCTGGGGCGGAGAGCGGCCAGGCAGCGGGGCGGCCGGACAGGCAGGGGCTGACGCGGCTCCCCCCTAGTGCTGACCGTGAAGGCGTCTGTCCCCATCATCATGGGCGTCAACGTAGGCACGTCCATCACCAGCACCCTGGTGTCCATGGCCCAGTCGGGGGACCGAGAGGAGTTCCGGAGGTGAGCGGGGTGGCGGCGGGGCAGGACC
>NW_004567107.1:240127-241095 GCF_000260355.1 Condylura cristata | reverse complement strand
TCTGCTGGCTCGGCGGCTACCTGGCCATCCTGGTGGGTGCTGGCCTCACCTTCGTGCTGCAGAGCAGCAGCGTCTTCACCGCAGCCATCGTGCCGCTCATGGGTGAGCAGACAGGCAGTGTGGGGGGGAGGGGGGCGCACAGGGCCCCCTGTGACTCTCAGCTCTCCCAGGTGTGGGGGTGATCAGCCTGGATCGGGCATACCCCCTCTTACTGGGGTCCAACATCGGTACCACCACCACAGCCCTGCTGGCTGCCCTGGCCAGCCCCTCGGATATGCTGCTCAGCGCCGTCCAGGTACTGTCCACTGCTCCCCAAGTGTCCCCCCCATACCAGCCTGGGCAGCCCCGGCCCAGCCCATGGGTAGGAGGTGTGAGGCCTGGCCTGAAAGCTGGCCGCGGGCACCTGCACCCCCACCTAGGCCGACCGAGTCCACTCTTGGCCTCGGCCCAGTGGGGATCCCAGAGCCGACGCCCGGGGCCAGCCTGCCCGGCCCACCCTTCTCCCTGGCAGCTCCCCACCCTGCTCCAGTCTTCCCTCTTCTGGCTCAACAGGCCCCTACGTGGCCTCCGTCGTCTTCCGGCACGGGGTGGGGGCTCCATGCCGCTGCACCCTCACAACCCCACTTTCCCGAGCTCTGGAGTCCCCAGCTCTGCACCCCACGCCAGTTTCGTTCAGCCTGCTGCTGCCCCGCCCCACAGACACCCCTCTGGGCCGCGGGGCTGCAGCTCCCCACCTCCGGGCTGCAGACGGGCATGGCCTGAAGGCTGAGCGCGAGGCCGCGGCCCCAGCCCCGCACCGGCCCGAGCCGCCCTGGGATGCCCGCAGGCTCGCCCCCACAGCGGCCCGTGGGGCTGCGACCACCCACCTATGGCCCTGCACCCTCCCCACAGGAGCCAGGCCAGAGCCACCTGGACAAGAGGGCGCATGAGGCTGGGGAGGCCCCGGCAGCCAGGGCGGGCCCGGGTGG
>NW_004567107.1:237597-240027 GCF_000260355.1 Condylura cristata | reverse complement strand
CCGTGCTGTTTATTTGGGGCGCTGGGCGTGACGGGGCGCCGGCGGGGCCCTCCCGGACGGGTTTCTCAGGCTGCGCCCCCGGGAGGGACGCCCTGGGGTCCCGGGGCCCGGCCAGGCTGCCGACCGGCCCGCCTCGCCCAGGTGGCCCTCATCCACTTCTACTTCAACCTGGCCGGCATCCTGCTGTGGTACGTGGTGCCGGTGCTGCGGCTGCCCATCCCGCTGGCCAGGAGCTTCGGGAACCTGACTGCCCGCTACCGCTGGGTGGCCGTCGTCTACCTGCTGCTCAGCTTCCTGCTGCTGCCTCTGGCTGCCTTCGGGCTCTCCCTGGCGGGGGGCGTGGTGCTGGCTGCTGTTGGGGGGCCCCTGGTGGGGCTGCTGCTCCTCGTGGTGGCCATCAACTTCCTGCAGCGGCACCGGCCGGCCTGGCTGCCCAGCCCCCTGCGGTCCTGGGCCTGGCTCCCTCGCTGGCTCCACTCCCTGGAGCCCTGGGACCGCCTGGTGACCCGCTGCTGCCCCTGCCGGGCCTGCAGCCCCCCACCGGCCGCCGCCAAGGAGGCCCAGTGCTACGACAACCCTGAGGTCCTGGCGTCCGAGCCGCTGTGAAGGTGGTGCCAGCACCCCACCGGCGCGGGCGTCCGGGGGATCCCCAGAGCAGACTCTGGGTCTCCTGGCCCCGTTCTTTGCAAATAAAGGCGGCCCTGTCCAACCCCAGCCCGCTGACCCGTGCTGGCTTCCCCGGCTGGTGCTGCCTGGGCTGGGCCTCTGGTGCTTCAGTGCCCTCTAGCGGCCAGCCAGGGCGGGAGCAGGCACCGGTCAGGCAGGGGCAGCCAGGCCCGGCCCTTGGCTCTCTGGCGCGCTGTGGACAGGCAGCGGCAGTCCAGTGGCTGAGGAGGCGGCCTCCCCTCCCGCGCCTGGCGCCCAGCCTCCAGGGGTGGCGAGCCTGAGAGGGACAAGAGGGGAGCGACCAGGACCCCGGCCCGGCCCCTGCTGTGCGGGGCGCTCAGCCCCTGGGGTGCTCCCGTCACCCACAGGGCACCAGCACGCCCAAGGGCGCCTGGGCCAGCAGCCCACCCCAGGACGGGCCCAGAGCCCGGTGCCCGCACAGATGTGCAGCCGGCGCCCGCCCTCCCCTCGGGGGCTGCCCTGCCCGTCCGCTCCTGCCCAGCCAGACCCTGTTGGGCGAGGTGACTGGTCAGGGAGAGGCTCTGTCCTCCACGCCTCCCGTGCACGCCGCCCCGTGGGGTCCCTCAGGCGCCTCGGTGCCCCACGGGTCCCCCCGGCCTCAGTCCCCTTCAGACCAACAAACTCCTAGGCCCCCCGGTCCTGCTCCTCAAGGGAGGGCCCGTTTGGGGACCACGAGGGTCCGCCTGGGAGCAAGGCAGGCTCGTGCACCCCAGCTGGGCCCCCACTTCTGAGACCTCAGAACTCTTACACTCCCAGTAGAAGCCCCCAGGTGGGGGCAGCCAGAGGGAAGAACACCCTCTCTCCTTCCGGGGCGGGTGGGCCTTCCACCAAGGCTAGCCGCAGGTCCTCTGAGGCCACGCAGGGCTGCCCGCCTGCCACCCCGCCTGGCGGTAAGGCAGCCTCCCCCGGGACTGGGGCGCGGGACACAGAGCCGCCTGTGGCTGCTGGGACGCCCGGCCCGGCGGGAGGCCGCCTGCGCGCCCAGCCAGGCCTCTGGGCCGGCGCCAGCTGCTGCCCTCTCCACTGCTCAGCCACCCACTGACCCCGGGCAGCAGCAGGTCCGCCCAGCGGGCGAGGGCAGGGCCAGCTTTGGGGTGCGCGCCTGACTGTGCCCCACCTGTATTTTACTGCTGGTAAAAGGGGGCCACGTGCAGCGCCGGCCCCAGGGGCAGGGACTGCAGGACCAGGGGCTTTTGCGACCGAGTGGTCTCAGGCCGCCTCTGCACTGACAAACCAGCAGTGGCCACAGCAGGGTCTCCAGGCCCGCGGCTGCTCAGGGGAGACTTGAGCTGCTCTCCAGGATTTATGACGAGGCAGGCCAGCAGGCCACGGCCCACGGCCCTTGGGCTGAAGGCGCGGCCCCAGGAGGGCCTGCCAGGGAGCGGCACCTCGTGTGGGGCGGCACCTGCCCCCCGGCGGAGGCTCCCCACCAGGCCCGTGTCCCCACGCTCACAGCCCCGGAAGTGGCCAGGTATTGGGCTGGAGAGCAGAGGGGCGCGCTCACCCAGAAAACCAGCGACACCACCCAGGGCAGGCGGGGCGGGTGGAAGCGCGGACGGGCGGGCCGTGGGGTCCCGGAGCCCCGCGCCCGAGGCGCCCCGCGCAGCTCCGCGTTCATTTTGCTAAACACAAGCCCAACGCGGCGGGCGAGCACTTGTCGGGGCAGGCCCGCGCTGCGAGGGGGCGCAGGGCGGCCGCAGAGGCTGGGGGGACGGGGGACGCCGGCCCGTGCTCTCGAAGGCG
>NW_004567107.1:236664-237146 GCF_000260355.1 Condylura cristata | reverse complement strand
GACCTGGGGCGGGCGGGCGGCCCGCGGGCCAATGAGCGCACAAATCAATCATTTGAAACGCCCAATCGGCGCGGCGCGCCCGCTCCGGGAGGGGGGACTTGATAGGGCGCGCTCGGGCTCTCCGCGGACCAATTGAGTGGGAACGACTGGAGGAAGGCGGGCCTTAGGGGGCTCGATGGACGGGGCGCTCGCCAACCAAACGCGGCAGCTGGCCGGCCTCGTTCTCGCTGCCCAATAGGAGGCTGGAGGGGGCGGGCACGGCAGGCATATAAGCGGCGGCCGAGCGTCGGTTGTAGCACTTTGCGCGCCCGGTCCTCGGCTGTCGTCTCTTCCGCCGCTCGTGCCGCCGCCGCCGCCGCCGCCGCCGCCGCCGCCGCCATGAGGGAGATCGTGCACCTGCAGGCCGGGCAGTGCGGCAACCAGATCGGCGCCAAGGTGAGTAGTGGGGCGGCGGGGTCCGGCGCGGCCGGGCGCCCGGGCGC
>NW_004567107.1:233199-236219 GCF_000260355.1 Condylura cristata | reverse complement strand
GCCCGCCCCGCTGCAGCTAACGCCCTGCGGCCCCTGCAGGTGGCAAGTATGTGCCCCGCGCCGTCCTCGTGGACCTGGAACCCGGCACCATGGACTCCGTGCGCTCCGGGCCTTTCGGGCAGATCTTCAGGCCCGACAACTTCGTCTTCGGTGAGCTGCGCCTGGGGCTGGGCCGCCAGGCAGCCGGGGAAGCTCGAAGGGCGGAGGCCGCCCCAAGGTCAGCGTCCTCAGAAGGGCAGAGCTGGCTTCCGGGCCCCGTCTCCGGCAGAAGCTGGGCTCGGCTCCGGCGCGCTCCCCCGCCCCCCTTCGGTCACTCAATCTCTTCTCCAAAGAGGCTCTGGGGAGGAGGCTCAGCTGTCCGCCTGCCGGGGCCCCGCAGAGCCAGTCTCCCTGGAGGCCGGCACCACCCTGGCGGTGGGGTCACCTGCCCTTGGCAATTGGCCAGGCGAGGGGAGGGGGCTTGCCTGCCCGCAAGCCCAAGTTTTCGACAAGTTGGCTGCTGCCTCCAGCTTGGGCCTCAGGCTCCTCCCCGTGGGTCAGTGTTGGGCGGCACCTGTGGCTTGGCCTTTGAGGGTGACCACACCCCTGCCTGAGTGAGGGCTGCTCTCCTGCAGGCCAGAGCGGAGCTGGGAACAACTGGGCTAAGGGGCACTACACGGAGGGCGCCGAGCTGGTGGACTCCGTGCTGGACGTCGTGAGGAAGGAGGCCGAGAGCTGCGACTGCCTGCAGGGCTTCCAGCTGACGCACTCGCTGGGCGGCGGCACGGGCTCCGGCATGGGCACGCTGCTCATCAGCAAGATCCGCGAGGAGTACCCCGACCGCATCATGAACACCTTCAGCGTGGTGCCCTCGCCCAAGGTGTCGGACACGGTGGTGGAGCCCTACAACGCCACCCTGTCTGTGCACCAGCTGGTGGAGAACACGGACGAGACCTACTGCATCGACAACGAGGCGCTCTACGACATCTGCTTCCGCACCCTGAAACTCACCACGCCCACCTACGGGGACCTCAACCACCTGGTGTCGGCCACCATGAGCGGGGTCACCACCTGCCTGCGCTTCCCGGGCCAGCTCAACGCCGACCTGCGCAAGCTGGCCGTGAACATGGTGCCCTTCCCGCGCCTGCACTTCTTCATGCCGGGCTTCGCGCCGCTCACCAGCCGGGGCAGCCAGCAGTACCGCGCCCTGACGGTGCCCGAGCTCACGCAGCAGATGTTCGACGCCAAGAACATGATGGCCGCCTGCGACCCGCGCCACGGCCGCTACCTGACGGTGGCCGCCGTGTTCCGGGGCCGCATGTCCATGAAGGAGGTGGACGAGCAGATGCTCAACGTGCAGAACAAGAACAGCAGCTACTTCGTGGAGTGGATCCCCAACAACGTCAAGACGGCCGTGTGCGACATCCCGCCGCGCGGCCTCAAGATGTCGGCCACCTTCATCGGCAACAGCACGGCCATCCAGGAGCTGTTCAAGCGCATCTCGGAGCAGTTCACGGCCATGTTCCGGCGCAAGGCCTTCCTGCACTGGTACACGGGCGAGGGCATGGACGAGATGGAGTTCACCGAGGCCGAGAGCAACATGAACGACCTGGTGTCCGAGTACCAGCAGTACCAGGACGCCACGGCCGAGGAGGAGGGCGAGTTCGAGGAGGAGGCGGAGGAGGAGGTGGCCTAGAGCTGCCCGCGGCCGGGGCGCGGCAGCCTGCGGACTCTTTATTCGAGCACCCACAGCCTGTCCGTGCGCGCTGTCTCGTTCTCATCCCGGCGGCGCCGGCTGCGCAGACGCCATTAAAGCGTGTCCGTAGCGTCTCGCTGCCGCCTCTCCCGTTCTTTCTGGTAGGCCCTGCGCGTGCTGCTGCCGAAGGTCAGCCCGTAGTTGCTCTGTGCGGCTGCGAGGGCGCGAGCTGCTCAGAAGCCGCCGCCGGCTGCCCACCGCCCACCCTGCGGGCCGCTGCGGGCTGCGTGGCGCGGGCGCGGGGGCGGGCGAGGCCCCTCGTACTCACACGGCACCAGCCCCATGTAGAAGGGGATCAGGCCCCGGCTGCTGTAGATGGCTGTGTTGGGCCAGTGGGTCTTGGGCAGCCGCTCCCCCAGGGCGCAGACGGGGTTTCTGAAGAGGAACTGGGCGTGGGGGGACCGGTGAGCAGGAGCGCTGCCCTTGTCCCCAGCGCCTCAGCCTGGAGCCCGGCCGCAGGACGTGGCCCTGCCCGCTGCCCTCCCGTCCCTGGGGCCCCGGGGCTGGTGTCCTACCTGGTCCTTGTCGAACTCGTCCATGGCCTGTGTGACCCCGTCGCGGTAGCTCACCCCCATCACCCACGCAAAGCGGGGAACGAAGCCAGCGTAGCCTGGGGCGGAGGCGGCCAGGTCCAGCGCCTGTCCTGCCCGCCGCAGCAGGCCCCCGCGCCCCCCACCTGCGGCCAGGCCGTGCGCAGGGACGCCCGGCGGGGAGGGGGCCCCAGGCAGTCGCCCTCCCTTGCAGCCACCCCTGAACCTGCTGGGGCCATGCGCTCGGGGAGCCCCGCCCAGGCCCAGCGCGGCCACCTGAGATGGCTTTGCGCTGGATCAGGTTGGGGTGGTCCAGCTGGGGCAGCCTGTGGAACCGGCCCACGTCCAGTGTCCCAAGCTGGCGGGCTGGGGGCGGGTACTCGTCCCTCCTGCAGTGGAACAGCTGGGGTGGGGAGGAGGCTGGTCCCCGCCCTGGCCCCCAGTGGGCCAGGCTGGCCCCACCCGCCGGGGCTCCCAGTCACCTGGTACGGCCCGGGGGTCGTGTGGACGGGTGTGGGGCCCTTCCAGCCCTCCTCCCCGTATGCCAGCCGCAGGCCCGGGTGCCCCAGGTCCCCCTTCCTGCCGGGTGGGCACGGGGGGTAGGGAGGGTAGGGCATGAAGCCGGCAGGCAGCGGGTCCTGCCTGGGTGCCTTCGCCGCAGGCGGCCCCTGGCCATCCACCTCCTGGACTGGGAAGCGGCCCACGATCTCGAAGTTCTTGTAGGGCTTCAGGCCTGGGTGGGGGGACGGGCGTGA
>NW_004567107.1:229832-232344 GCF_000260355.1 Condylura cristata | reverse complement strand
TCCTGCTTCCTCCCTGAGCCGCCACCCCTCGGGGGCTCAGGATGTGCCTGTGGGGGTCGCAGGCCGCAGGGGCACGGCCTGCCCTGGGCAGGCTGGGGCGTGCGGCCCCTGCAGAGGCCAGGGGCGGTGGGCGGTGCCTGTGGCTCCTGCTTCCTCCCTGAGCCGCCACCCCTCGGGGGCTCAGGATGTGCCTGTGGGGGTCGCGGGCCGCAGGGGCACGGCCTGCCCTGGGCAGGCTGGGGCGTGCGGCCCCTGCAGAGGCCAGGGGCGGTGGGCGGTGCCTGTGCTGAGGCATTTGGGTGCAGGCGGGGGGCGGGCAGCCCGCGGACCTGGGGTGCCCCCGGTGCATGTGGTATTGAAGCTGCCCGGCTGACCTCCTGGGCTCCTACTTCGACGCATGCTGTTATGTAACGTGGGCGTCTGAAGGTGGGCTTTGTGGTCTCGGCAGTGGGCGCACGGATCTTGGAGACCCGAGAAACCCCACATTCTCCCAGGGAAGATGAAGGAAAAAGCAGCGTCCTCCGCATCTACAGGCGGTGATGGGCGGCCAGGAGGCATGGCCAGGATATGGACAGCTGGAGCGAGAGGGAGGGGCAGCCCAGCCCAGGCCCTGGAGACCGCCCAGGAGGAGGCCCCAGGCGGCCCAGGCGGTGGAACGGCGGGGCGGGCGGGGCGGGGAGAGGCCAGGGCCGGTCCAGGCCTGTGAGGGGCCCGGGGAAGGTGCTCAGGCCCACGTTAAAGCAGAACAGGGCCCACCTGGGGTCTGGGGGGCCTGCCCGAGTGAGGGTGCCTGGCAGGGGGAAGCAGGGCGGCAGGAGCCCCCCGCCCCGGCATGGCACCCCCCGGGCACGGCCCTCCGGCCTGCCCCAGCGTCCATGCCAGGAGAAGCTGCCTTCTATATGAGGCGGGGAGGCGGGGCTCAGCCGGCCCTTAGGCTGCTCAGCTCTCGGCTGCCCCTGCCCGCGGCGGACGCAGAGCGGCGGCCTCAGCACCAGCTGGCCGGGGCTGCGCTCACCCTGGGATGTAGTGGGGCTCGGGCGTGAAGAGGTGGTGTTTCTGTGCAGACATCTTGTCGCCTGCTCGCCTTCTCGTGGGCCCTGCCCCGGCCAGCCCGGCCCGCCCAGGGAGCAGCCCCGCCTGGCAACCATTGTGAGCAGGCGCCTGTGGGCAGCGCCTTACGGGTGGGCAGGTGGGGAGCCCGGGCCGCAGACGCTGCGGTTGGGTCTGGGAGGGCAGCAAGCTGCTGGGGGGACCCAGCGCCCCGCACGGCATCACAGCGGGACCCTGGGCCCGTGGGGCTCGCTCCAGCCAGCCCCGTGGTCAGCAGAGGCGACAGCCGCGGGCCCTTCGTCACATCAGCGCGGAAAACGGCCGCTGCTGACCTCGCCGCGGGTCCGGGGAGCGGGCTCCCGGGGCAGGCTGCCTGGACGGTGCTGCTGCCGCCCTGGGGCTGGCCAGCGGGCCGCGCGGGGCAGGGACGCTGCCCTCGGCCACAAGACGCTGCCGCGCTCGCCCCGGTGTCCAGCTCAAGGGCCCCGGCGGCGCCCAGCCCACACGGCCACCACGGACCCACGGAGCCCGCGGCGGGCGCTGTCTGGAGACACAGAGACCTCAGGGCCAGAGGGCCCCAGGACAAAGCGCGGGCCTGACTGCCTGGGGGCTGGGCAGCTGTGCAGGCACCGCCCAGGCCCTGGGCCCGGCTGGCTCCCACCCGCTCTGCCCTTGATTCCTCTTGTCCTGGGGAACCCCATCCCGCTGGCGCCCTCTGGCCTCTGGCGCCGGGCAGCTCTGACCCGCTCCACCCGCTGTGGCTTTGCGCTGCAGCGCCTGAGTGTCCAGTGGGTGCCCCCTGCTCTGGGGAAGCCCCTGGGCCCCTGCACACTGCCTCGCCGCCCCCCAGGGCCCCCTAGAAACTGCTCCCTTCTGCCCCTGCGGGTCGGGTCTCAAGAAGGGGTGAGGAGCCCGGGGCCCGGGGCCCGGGACAGGAAGCGGGTCTGGAGCATGCAGGGAGGGGAGGCTGTCCTCCTCCCCGTCCTCCTGGCCAGGCTGGCCACAGGTGACCTGTGGGGCAGAGGAGGGCAGGGGGCCTCTGGGGGCCCTCTCGGCCACTCCCCAGGATGGACAGTGCTCTGGCCCTAGGGTCCCTGGCAACAGAGGGAGGCCCCCATGGCTGGTGAGGTCACAGAGCCCCGTGTTCCCTGGGGGCAGCCAGGGCCCCCCCACAATGAATTTTGACCAGAAGGCGGTGAAGTTCCTGGCAAGCTTTCACCTCAATGGGGGCAGACACTGGGCCCACGGCCCCCTGAGGCAGGGCCCTCCCCGCCCCTGAGGGGGGCAGGTGGGGGGGGGGAGGAGGCTGGAGGGACTGTGCGGGATCTTGTGCAGGCCCCAGGCCGGTCCGGAGCCGGGGCCCACCTGGGATGCCATGCGGCCCCCGGGGGTGCAGAGGGTTCCAGCCAGCCTCAGGAGGAAAACGTGCAGCCCGCAGGAGCCCCCCCAGCGCTGCGGCCAC
>NW_004567107.1:227805-228798 GCF_000260355.1 Condylura cristata | reverse complement strand
TCTGGCCCGAGGGCCAGCAGGCCGGCGCCGCGGGGCCAGCACCGCCAATACAGTCGATGCTCCTGAGCTGCCAGGCCGTTGCCCACGTGTCGCGGCTCTCCCTGGCAGCCCCCATGGGTGCCGCCGTCTCTCAGTGCCAGGGCAGTGGCAGCTGGACTTCCTGGCCAGGGCAGCATGACGGAGTCCCTGGGGGCCGTGGGACACCCCCACCTTGCCAGAGCCAGGCCAGCAGCCAGTCCACCAGCGGGTCAGACGGCTGAGCTGAGGGACCTGCAGCTGGTGGGTGGGGGCCAGACTCCCTGAGCTGCCATCTTGGGGTCAGGTTAGCCTGCCCAGCGCCTGGCCAGGGCCCAGAGGACCCCACGCCCAGCCCAAGACCCAGGGCTGGGCTGCCCGACTCCCAGAGCTCGCCCGGGTCCACCTTGGGCCTCCCGGTGGCAGCTGCGACCCTTGTCACTATCAGCCTGCCCCCTGCCCTGCCCCCACGTGGCTGCCCTGCTTTGCTCCGTGCCCACCCGCCCCCTCAAGCCCTGCGTCAGGCCAGGGCCACGCCCCTCCCAAGAGGCCCCGCGGGCTCCGGGGGAGCAGCCAGGAGTCCCACAGGTACCCGCCCTGGGGACAGGGAGCCGCAGCTGTGACTTCCTGTGCGGCCGGAGTGACAGCAGTGGGACAACACACTGGCCTGCAGGGGCCTCACTGACCCGCGCAGTCGAGGGAGCCCTGACCTGGGGAGGCAGGCCAGGGAGGAGGAAGGGGACCCCGCCCAGCTGTGCCTCCATAACTCCGGGGTGCAGAGCCAGGAGGGGGACTGCAGGAAGAGCAGGCATGCTGGTCGCAGGGTGGACAGTCCAGCAAAGTGCAGCCGCCAGGACGGTGCTCGCGCAGTCAGGCTCTGGCAGACGCAGGAGGCCAGCGGAGCGCGAGGAGCCGCCTATGGCCAGCGGGATCTAGGCGGCGGCTGGGGGCGGGGCCTGAGCGGCGGCTGGGGGCGGG
>NW_004567107.1:223440-226046 GCF_000260355.1 Condylura cristata | reverse complement strand
CCCGACCGCCCGCTGGGGTCTCGGCGCCGCTGGCCCGAGCTGACCGGAGCGCGCGGCCGCAGGTGGTGCAGAAGCTGACGCGCATGGTGGGCCGCAGCGTGAAGCTGTACGACATGGTGCTGCAGTTCCTGCGCACGCTCTTCCTGCGCACGCGCAACGTGCACTACTGCACCCTGCGGGCCGAGCTGCTCATGTCCCTGCACGACCTGGACGTGGGGGACATCTGCTCCGTGGACCCCTGCCACAAGGTGCCGCCCCCGCGCCGTGGTGCCTGCCGGGGCGGGGCGGGGGGGGGGGCGTTTGCCTCGGGGTCCAGCCTCCCGCTCCCTCCTGCTGGCACCAGGGGGGACCCCGCCCGAGGCCCAGCCCCCACCCTGGCCACGTGGGGGGCGCAGGGGCACGGCGAGCCCCGTCCTGAAGCCCCGTCTCACCTGCCGCAGTTCACCTGGTGCCTGGACGCCTGCATCCGGGAGCGGTTTGTGGACAGCAAGAGGGCCCGGGAGCTGCAGGGCTTCCTGGACGGGGTGAAAAAGGGGCAGGAGCAAGTCTTGGGGTGAGGCTCGCCGGCACCCACCCCGGCCCCTGCCCAGGGCAAGCGCGTTGTGACCCCAGCGGGGCGCCTTAGGCGAGCTGCCCCCCCAGCCCCCCTGCCTGGAAGAGCCGGGAGTTGGGCCAGGGTGCCCGAGGGGGCAGGGGGAGGCCGCTGCCCGGGTCGCTGGCCGGACCGACGGGCAGCGGACAGAGCACGACTTGTGTGCAAACTTCTTTTAACTCCCCGTGTTTAAGCAAGCGCAGGGTGGGGTGCCCACCTGCGATGGGCCTGGGATGGGTGCGCGTGGGTGGGCCGAGCCTCGCGGCCGGCCTGCCACAGCGTGCCAGGTCTGCCCTCAGGGACCTGTCCATGATCCTGTGCGACCCCTTTGCCATCAACACCCTGGCGCTCAGCACGGTGCGGCACCTGCAGGAGCTGGTGGGCCAGGAGACGCTGCCCAGGGTGAGCGTGCGGGCCGCCCTGCCGCCCCGGGGCGTGTGAGGCGCGGGCTGAGCGCCTTGGCCCTCCCGCAGGACAGCCCGGACCTGCTGCTGCTGCTCAGGCTGCTGGCGCTGGGCCAGGGGGCGTGGGACATGATCGACAGCCAGGTCTTCAAGGAGCCCAAGATGGTAGGGCCGCCTGCCGGCCGAGGGGCCCTGGGGCCTGGCCACCCGCCGACCTTCCGGGTGGGGGGAGGCCCCTCTGGGTGCCGGGGCCTCTGTGGGCAAGCCTCCGGGCAGGGCCGGCCGGGGTCGCTGGAGGAAGCCTGGCAGGGCAGGGGGAGGCAGGAAGGCAGGCCCCTGGTGGCCCGGGGAGCGGTGGGGCCGGTGCAGAGCAGCCTCGCGCTTCCCTGGCCAGGAGGTGGAGCTCATCACCAGGTTCCTGCCCATGCTCATGTCCTTTGTGGTGGACGACCACACCTTCAACGTGGACCAGAAGCTTCCCGCTGAGGAGAAGGCCCCTGTCCTGTACCCCAGCGCGCTGCCTGAGAGCTTCACTAAGTAGGCTGGCTTCACTAAGTAGGCGGGGTGGGAGGGGCGGGGGGGGTGGGCGGGGCCGGCGGGAGGGGAGGGGCCACCCGGGAGCCCTGACCGCGCGTGCAGGTTCCTGCAGGGCCAGCGCCTGGCCTGCGAGGTGGGCCTGTACTATGTGCTGCACATCACCAAGCAGAGGAACAAGAACGCGCTGCTGCGCCTGCTGCCCGGGCTCGGTGAGTGACCGTCTGCCCTTGCTGGCATCAGTGTCCCCCTGGCAGGGTGTGGGGCGCAGCAGAGGGGAGCCCGCGTAGTTAGACCTCACTGGCGCGTGGCCCCCAGTGTGCGCAGGGAGAGCGCCCTGGGCTCGCCGCCCCGGGGTTGGGGGGGACTGGCCAGTGGTGGGGGCACCCTGGCTGGGCTGCCTCTGGGGCGCGCCCAGCTGTCCTTCCTGCTGCACGCCCTCCCGGGGGCTCCACGGGCTCGTTGAACGAGCAGAGGGCGTCCGGTCTTCACCCTTGCCAGGGCAGTGCGGGGTAGGGTGCCCTGTGCTGGCTCTCGGCCCTCGGCCAGGCCGGCCACTGGCGCCTGGTGACCTGGCGCTGCTCCTGCAGTGGAGACTTTCGGAGACCTGGCCTTCGGCGACATCTTCCTGCACCTGCTCACGGGGAACCTGGCGCTGCTGGCCGACGAGTTTGCCCTGGAGGATTTCTGCAGCAGCCTCTTCGACAGCTTCCTGCTCACCGCCTGCCCCAGGTACTGCCCCCGGGGCCTCCACTGGGGGGGGGCGGGGACGGGGCGCGCGGCCTGCAGCCCCGCCTCTCCCAGGAAGGAGAGCGTGCAGCGCCACGCACTGCGGCTCCTCGTGCACCTGCACCACCGGGTGGCCCCCGCCAAGCTGGAGGCCCTGCAGAAGGCGCTGGAGCCCACGGGCCAGGTGGGTGTCCCCCGCTGCACCCCGGCCGTGCCCGTGTGGCCGCGGCGCCGCTGAGTGTCCGCGCCCCCCGCAGAGCGGAGAGGCCGTGAGGGAGCTGTACTCGCAGCTCGGGGAGAAGCTGGAGCAGCTGGAGCCCCGGCACGCCAGCCCCGCCCCCGCCGCC
>NW_004567107.1:220056-220745 GCF_000260355.1 Condylura cristata | reverse complement strand
CGGGCCCCGGTCGGGGGAGGAGCTGCGCGCCAGCCTGCGCGCGCTCCTGGTGCGCGAGCACCCGCTGTGGCAGGCCGCGGCCATCGTGCCCTTTTTGCTTCTGGACAAGTGGGCCGTGGTCAGCTGCTTCCGGGACGAGATGGCTGGGGAGGGCTTCTTCCCCGAGCAGGCCCAGGCCGAGCGCCTGGCGGCGCAGCTCAGCTACTACAGCGTCTCGGGCCGGGAGTTCGCGGTCACTGGCTGCAAGCAGGTGGTGGCCAAGGTGAACCTCCTGTAGCCGCGGCCCTGCCCGGCTGGCCGCCCGAGCTGGCAGCGCCGTGCTGGGTCTCAGGAGGGGCCCGGGGCGCTCCCCGCCTCGGCGGAGCCTAATAAACCAGTCTGTGGCTGTCGGGCTGGCTCCCGCTTCCGACTCTGACCCCGCGGGATGGCCACCCGAACCCGCAGCAGGTGCGCAGGGCGACGCGATGGCCATCGCGGGCCTGCTCCCTGCCGGGGGAGCCCTGGCTCCGGGGGACCCCCGGCCACTGTCGCCTTTTGGGGTCCCCACAGTGGTCTGGCCCAGGGGCCCCCGGACTGCTGTGGAAGGGGTGCTCTCAGGGGGAGGCGGCGAGGAGTCGGCGCCGGCGGCCTGGATTCCCCTGCTCTGGTCACCGACCTGCGCCAGGGGCCTCGCGCGCCTCCGCCCGGCC
>NW_004567107.1:218121-219146 GCF_000260355.1 Condylura cristata | reverse complement strand
TCGGGGCTGCGTGGGCGGCCGGTCTTGTGGGGTCTGTCGTGCCGGTTGGGGTCCGGCCCAGACAGGCCAGGAGGCCCCCGGGCCTGGGCAGGTGCTCCCTGGCCCTACAAGGGTCTCCTTGCCCAGGGGGCTCTGGGGAGCGCAGTGCTGGCGTTTGCCGCGGGAGGGACCCTCCCTCGCCAACTGCGTGCCAGGGCTCAGGGCCTGGGGCGTGGCAAAGCGCTCCCTGGGGTCGGCCGCCCAGCGCCCCCACACCCAGACGGCTCCCCGCTGCTGCGCCTGCCCCTCTGCCCGGCAGCAGGGCCCGCGGGCTTCGGGCGGGTGCACCTGCACCGGGCAGCGCCTCCTGCGCCGGGCCGCGCCACGGGGCTCCCTTTGGCCAGCTGCGCGCCGCCTCGTCGCACAGCTGCAAGAGTGGCCCGGGCGGCGGCCCGCGCTGTGTCTCCGGGTTCCCGCCATAGCACACCTGCGCTGTGCTCCCCACGCTTTTTATTTGCTTTGGGTCAAGGGAGGCCAGGGTCGGGCTCTGTGAGAAGCTGCCAGGCTATTTCCAGCACTGTCCGGGGAGCACCACCCAGCGGGGCACCGGCCTGCAGGAGCTCCGTGCGGTGCCCTCCCAGCGGGGCTTCGGGTCTTTCCAGCTCGGCTACCTGGCGCCACCGGGCGCATCCGGCTGCAGCCTTGCCTGAGGCCTGGGGTGCGCTGTCTGGCTTTCGCTTCTCCTGAGCTCCGATATTTGCATCTCTGTGTTCTTTTGCCCTTTAAACAATTCCAAAATCGCCGTTTTGCTTTTATAAGTAGCAGCGGCTCTCCACGTATCCTGCGCGCAACTCACCGCGGAGCTCGCGGCCTCGGCTTCCGCGCTGCGCAGGCGCCGCCCGCCCGTCGACGTCGCAGCCCGTCTGCAGCGGCTTTCAGTGCGAGCGGGCAGCTGCTGTCCAGTCCACGTCGGGCCTGCGCGCCGAGTCCCCGGCCCAGCCTGCCAGCGAGTCCGCGCCGCACCTCAGCGCTCCCCAGAGGGCGGG
>NW_004567107.1:214292-216281 GCF_000260355.1 Condylura cristata | reverse complement strand
CCGAGTCCGGCGGGGAAGTCCCCAGGGCGGCCCTTTCCTGGTGCGTGTCCCCAGGTCTTCCTGGCGCGGGGCCCCCGGATCCTGGGGTCCCTGGGCGCGGCCGCCGCGCCGCTCCCACACTGCAGCTTTGACGCTCTTGCTGGCCGGCCGCTGCCCTGCGCTTCCTTCCCGGTCCCTCTGGCATCCGGTCCGGCGGCCAGTACTTCCTGCGACTGTCCACGGCCAGGGTCAGACCAGAGACGGGCAGTTGGACCGGAGCCACCCTGCCTTTCATGTGGTGTCGGCGTCGTCCTGGAGGCCACCGGGCTCCCAGGGCCCAGCCCCTGCGGGCCGAGTCCCCGTCCTGCCCACCTGCGGGCGAGGGGCAGCGGGGCCGGGCTGAGCCTTCCTGCCCGCCACCGAGGCCGAGGCGTGACATGTTTCCAGCAGGGACCTGCCCCAGAACGTTCCGGGGACTCCCAGGACAGCCCTGGCCTGCCCACTGCCTGGGCAGCGGCCCCCTGAGCAGAGTTCCCTGCGCCGAGGGCTGCCCTGCGTGTCCCTGCTGGGCCCAGGCAGGGTGGCCGGCCAGGGCTTCCAGCCACGGGGCCACGCACAGGAGAAAACCACCGGGAGCAGCTCCTCAGACTTGGCCGGAAGGGAGGACAGGGCTGGGCACAGGCCCCCCGGGCCGCTGAGGGTCGGGCCGCGGCAAGGTCCAGGGCTGTGTCCGCCCCGCAGTCGGTGCTGGCCCCCTGCTTTCCAGGGGCCGTCTCCTCTGGGGCCCCTGGATGCAAGGTCCAGTCAGCAGACTCCGTCCCTCTCCTGGCCGGGCACCCCACCGGAGCGCCGGCCTCCAGGGCGCCGGTGGATGCTGCACGTGCCCCAGTGGGGACTGTCCACTCAGCCCTGCAGGCGCCGCAGGCCAGAGCCGGCCTGTGCCGGCTGACACTGGGGTGCAGGAGAACGTACCCCGAGGAGTCCTCAAGCGGGGAGAGGTGGACACGCAAAGGCCAGTACCCAGAGCCAGCTGGAGAGCCGCTGGCAGTGGCTGCGCCCACCCACCGGGCCTGCAGGCCCTGGGCCACCGGGCAGGTCTGGAGCCTCCGACAACACGGTGTTGCCTGCAACCGGGAGTTAAGCTTCGTCATGCTGGCTGCTGTCCACTCAGGCCTTGGGCTGCTGTCCGCTCGGCTGTCCACCTCAGACTGCTGTCCCTCTCGGGCCTCGGACACGGGGCTGGGTGCCTGTCCCTGCAGGGTGCCAGGCCGGGTGCTTCATGGACCGGCTGGGGGTTCCCTTCCTGGGGACTTGGCCGGGGTCTGCAGCTCAGGGGTGTTCCGGGCCCCCAAGTCCAGTCTGGGTCTCTGTCTTTTGGGCCCTGCTGGCCAGGGCAGAGAAGGGAGCGGCCCTCCTCAGAAGTGACTGTGATGGCCCTGACTCACGAGTGACCCCTTCTGCACAGCCAGTGGGCCAGGCTGAAGCCCCAAGCCTGGCACCGGGAAGGGCCCCAGGGACGCCGGGGGGCCTGGAGTGGCCGGCTCCGCCCCCTGCCCTGGCAGCGACCCCAGGTGGTGGGAGCTGGCGGCAGGGCGCTGCGGTCCTGGGGTGCAGCTAGCCTGGGCTGAGCGGCCAGCGGCTGCCGCCAGCGCCTCGACCAAGAACCACCACACATGTTTCTGATATAAAAACATCAATGAAAAATTTATTTGTAAACTCTCCAGCTACAAGTCTAGAGCGTGCGGGAGGCGCTGCGACAGCATCCAGTTAGGGCGGCCGGAGCCACAGCAGCTTCCAGATGAGCCTAGAAAGTCTGAGCGTCCGTGAACACATTAAGGGGGGCTGGGTCGGAGGGGCCGCGAGTCCGCACGCCGCGCCCGGCCGCGCGCAAAGGGCCGCGGGGTCCCGAGTGCCCCCATTTCCGCGCGAGGGGTCAGCAGCACTTTACGGGGAAGCCTCATTTAAATCTGAATAATTCCGCTCCCTCCACGCCGGCCGGGATCCAGGAGC
>NW_004567107.1:210734-211610 GCF_000260355.1 Condylura cristata | reverse complement strand
GCGGCCCTCACGGGGCCCCCGGCCTGGGCTCCCACCTGCCCCCACCCCGCTGCTCGCCCTCAGGAGGGTCAGCCCTGCTCAGGAAAGGCTGGCCAAGGTCAGCCCGGGCTGCTCGCCACTGGCCTGCCGCCGTCGGACCCGCCCCGGTGGGCTCGGGTACCCCTGGTGACCAGGCTCTGGCCAGCCTCCTCCAGGGGTCCCTGGCACTGGTCTCCTTGAGGCCAGTGGCCCCGGGCCTCCTGCCCCCCGCACCCTGCAGCACGGGCAGGAGCCCCGAGTCCAGGCTCAGCGCAGTGAGGACCGGGAGGCGGCAACTTCGACGGCAGGGCCCTGCCCGGGGCCGGTGAGGGGCTGGGTCAGCTGCTGGGCTGCGACCACAGAGGGGCCCAGGCCAGGCCACACTGGCCGTGCTTCTACCCAAGCTCACCCCTGCACGGGGCCTCCCAGCGGAAGGCCTATGGTCCCGAGCAGGCCACGCGGCATGCAGCCGGCCGCCGTCCACTGTGCCCTGGCCAGGGGCCGGCGCATCCCCTGTGTCCTCCTGCCCCCTGCTGGGGCGGGGCAGATGGGAGCCGGGTCCCCCAGGCCCGCCCGGGGTGGCTCAGGACAGCCCCCGCCACGGCCAGGCCCCTGGGCTGCAGGAGGCCATCTGGGGGCCCAGCTGGGTCTGGAGTGGAGCCTGGGAGCCGCCCCATGGACGCCGCGGCGGGCGGCCGGCCGGAGACAAAGGCCCCTGTGAGTCCAGTGTGGGAACGGCAGCCACCCCCGCGGCCGTGAAATCAGCGGCCGGCACCCGGCAGGAGCAGAGTGGCGAGTGGCCGCGGGGACTGGCCCGAGGATGCAGCACCCGCCCGGGGCCAGCGCGTGGCTCAGTCG
>NW_004567107.1:203523-204917 GCF_000260355.1 Condylura cristata | reverse complement strand
ACTCCCCTGCCGCCCTCTGTGCCCACCACCAAGACTGTCCGGGCCTGCCTGGCCTCCCCTGCCCAGGCCTGAGTGGACACGGGCAGGCGGGGTTCAGGCCTGCTGTCCTGAGCCAGGCCCTGGCGCTGCCTGGGGGCTGACCGCTCCCCTGGCCGGGGAGCCCCACTTCCGCTCTCCGGGAGAGGCAGCGCTGCCCCGGTCAGCCTGGCCAGGCCCTCGCAGGCAGACAAGCGGCCAGGGCCGAGCTACCTGGCCTGGAACCCCAGCGCCGAGGCTGGGGCGGGTGCTGGCCGAGGGCAGGCAGAGCAGCCACAGGGGACGCAGGCCTGGCCAGCCAGGGCCAACAGAAGTGACCGCAGCGCAGCAAGGGGCAAGGGGACAGCTGGACAGGCCCCACGCGACTGCGGCTGGCTGCTGCTTCGGGGTCCCTCGCCTGCCCGCTGGCCTGGCCCTGGGGCCAGCTTCCTCAGTCGAGCTGCACGGCGCCACTGGGGTGTGGGGCTGACCATGGATCTGGGGCAGCGGCCAGCTGGCCAGCGCGGAGGGGCCCAGTGTCCCAGAGGCTGGCGCTTCTCCGAGGCTGACCGCGCCATCCTGGGTGACCGCGGCCCAGGGGCGATGCTGAGGTGGCCGGCGTGGCCAGCCTCTTCCACATCTGGCCGCCAGCTGAGAGCAGGGCCACCGGACATGGGCCAACGCCCAGTCGCGGGCACCGGCGCCGGGCCCGTCACCTGGCGAGGCCGTCCAGGCGCGCACACAGCCCTGCCGGGACCCGGCGGCCACCTGAGTCCCCACTCGGCCGGTCTGCGCTTCTGCAGTCCTGAAGCCAGAGGGCTCCGCCCTGACCACTGCTGGGCAGATGCCCCCGGACAGGTGCGGCAGCAGGAGCCTGGCCAGAGGGGCTCCCTTCACCCCAAGGCCTCCCACCTGCGGCCCCAGGCACCCATCAGGGCTTCAGAGACACATTCAGAGGTGTGGGAATGGCGCTGGCCCCTTCCTGAAGCCGGGGTCAGACTGGGCCGGGGGGTGCCCAGGACGGTGGGTCTAGGCCTGAGCCCCCAGGGCCATGTGGCTGGAGGCCAGGCGGCTATGGGGGTTGGGGGGCGCTGGGCCTGAGGGGTGAGCTGCCCCAGAGCCTGCACCCCACTCAGAGCCCCAAGTCTGGGGCCAGACCCGACCTCTGCTGAGAGCAGCCCTGGAGGCCGACGCTGGCCCCTCCCACGTCTTGGGGGCCAGTGGGCAGGGTCTCCCTGGAGGGCAGCGATGGCCTTTGTGCTGCGTGACCCCGGGGCACACAGTGTGGGAACTGCAGCGCACAAAAGGCCGGGGGCAGCGCAGTCTGGGGGAGAGGCCTCCGCCCACCTGCAGCCCCTGCTGCGGGCTCCTGCGAGCCA
>NW_004567107.1:193488-202878 GCF_000260355.1 Condylura cristata | reverse complement strand
CCCGCGCGCCCTCCCCCGGGAGCCCCACCAAAATAGCAGAAGGAAGGAGAGAAGACGGAAAGGCAGACCCGGGGCCCTCGGGACCCGCCGCCCAGCACAGGGCCCGGGGTCTGCGTCGGGGGGCCCCTCGCCGCCCAGCCTCAGAGGCCAGCCGGGCGGCCGTGCAGCCCCGGGAGCCTGAGGCCCCTGGGGGGGCTGCTGTGCGCGTCAGCCCCAGGACCCCACTCCCGGTTGCGCGGGGGATCGGGGTGCAGCTGTGGGGGGGACCCACGGCTGCCACTGGGCCACGCACGGGCCCAAGTCTCCTTACCACTGGCCACACAGCAACGTGAGGGCGGGGCCTGCTGTCCCCTTGGCCAGGCTTGGCCGAGCCCTGCCCGCTCCGGCCTGCGGCCGCCCACATGCCACCCGTGGACGCGGGGTCCCCCCCAACACGGGCGCCAGGCGAGGGGCAGTGCCTCCTGCCCAGCCACTTCCTGTTTCCTGAAGAAGCTGGGCAGGGGCTCTGGGCAGCGCAGGGACGTGCCCGGCGCCCACTGACACTCAGGGCCCCGCCCGGAGGAAGACGATGGGCCTGGCCAGGGCGCCGCAGGGCTGGGCCGGGCCTGAAGTCGGGGTGCCGTGCCCTGGGGCCGGGGCCACACAGGTGAGACCCTCATGTGGCGGAGCCGAGCCTGGGCTGGCCGCTGCCTTCGGGGCCTGGTGGGGACCCAGCTGAGTCCCAGGGACCCAGAAATTCCACAAAGTACCCAGCTCGGCCGGAGCCCCAGGGGCCATCCCCCTCCCCACCCCAGGTTTCCTGGGAATAGCGGGGCGGCCACAGCCTCGGCTGGCCGCTCCCTGTGGCCTGAAGGGGGGCACCCCCAGCCCGCTGCAGACTGAGGCGGCCCTGCAGCCCACGGGCTTCCTCAGGCGCACGAAGAGGAGCGCTGATCTCCTGCAGGCCGTGGGCCTTCTGGCCACCCAGAGTGACCATGCAGTCCTGTGGCCCCAGGGGCCTGGCAGCGAAGGCAGGAAGGGCAGCGGACCCCCGCCCTGCCCCAGGGGCCGGCGCCACCCAAGCAGCCGGCCTGGGGCCGCGGGGGCCGCGCCCGGGCCAGAGCCTGCACCCTGAGGTGTCTGAGCCCTGGGCCTGCAGCTGCCCGAGACCCCTGCCCAGTGGGTTCCCGGGACGAAATTGCACTCTGAGAACAACCCTCAGAGGCCCGAGCAGATGCAGTGGTGAGACGCGGACGGCCATGCGCCCTGGAGGCCAGGTGGGGGCCCTGCTGCGGCCAGTGTCCAGCTCTGGGCAGTCTGGGCCTCTCCAGGAGCCGGGCCTAGCCCCGCGCGAGGGCTCGTCCGAGTTAGACGCTGGAAGCCGGACCACCCTGTGCCACGTCCTGCCCTTCAGTGCAAGTGAGGTCAGAAGTGTTATGTGTATTTTAGCACAGAAAGGTGGGGAGAAAAGCAGTAAGTGGCCATGTGCAGTGATAATGCACAGCGTGGGGCCACTGAGTGCAATCAGGACAAGAGACGCAGCCCGGTGGACAGCCCCCGACCCCGTGTGCACCGGTGGGGTCCAGCAGGGCAAAGGCAGCGCTTTGATGGCCAATGACTCCTCCCAGAGCTGGTGTGTGCTGGGCACTGCACTGGCGGCCGGGCAGGCGGGGGCCACACCCCACGCACCACCACCTCTGAGCTGCAGCACTGGGAAACCCCCTCACTCTGAAATACGCGGACTGACAGGTAAGGTGGGGGGCCGGGGAATCCCAAGGGGCCTAAGACCCCTCTGCTGACTGCTGAGTATGTCCTGGAAATGTCCAGAGTGACCTAAAGGACAGACACGGGACCCAGAACTTCCAGCCACAGAAGAGCAGAGTGAGGGGCGCCACGAAGCTCCAAGACTATGAAAAGCCAGAAGAACAATCACGAGCAGGAGGTGAACAGCCGAGCCGGACGAGGGCCGGGTCACAATCAGTGTGAACGGGATAGACTGCTGACGGCTGAACGCCGAAGAATCCCGGTCTGATTTATTGTTTGTGCTCAGCTGCAGCTGAATGCGAACTATCGCCCTGATCAGAGATCTGTGAGGGGGAGGCAGCCGGAGGGTGGGCAGGCCGCAGCCCGAACACCAGCCGAGCACATCTCACGTCAAGGCCGCGAGGAAGAACCCGGGAAAGGTGCAGTTGGAGCGCGCAGACGCGGCGGCCAGGCCGAGCCAGGCGGCCCCACAGGCCACACACAGGCCCCAGGCCGCAGGGAACGTGCTTGGCGCCCGCTTGGCAACAGCCCCGAGAAGTCAAGAGCAGGAAACAGCGGGCCCAGGGGCCAGCGCAGGAAACAGACGCTCGATGCGAGGGCCCACCCCACCCTGGCCGCGTGGAAGGTCCGGGGGAGACCAACCAGTGGGGACGGGCCCCTCCCCGGCCAGGCGCCCGCCGTGCTGCCCAGCCTGACCCGCAGCTCACAGTCACCAGGGCCGCAAGGGGGACGCCCCTGGGGCAGGAGGGCCCAAACGAGGCCCGGTGGGTGGGTCACTGCATGGCTCCCCAGACTCAAGGTCACCCTGGGTCAGAGGTGCTGAGGCCCCTCCCACGTGCCCACAGGGCCCACACCGTGGGTGCCTCAGCAGGACTCGGTCCCGGCAGCACCAGCCAGGCCACCGATGTCCCCGAGCCCTTGTGCGTGAAAAACGGGCCGGCCTGCAGGTGTGGCCAGGGACCAGGGTGGGGCCCCGGCCAGTGGGCGGTGCTGAGAGGCCCGGACACCCCACAGCCAGGGCAGACGGCTGCAGGTGTTGTGTGGGCTGCTCAGCAGCATGGGGGCCGGCCCCGACGCCGCCTCCCTGCACCCACACTGAGCTGCGCCCCCCACGGCGGGCTGGACAGGAGGCACCAGGCGAGGGTCAAGGCTGGAGGGGCCCTCACCCAGAGGGCTGGCTGGCGGCCTGCTCCTGGACGCCGTGAGGGCACTGGTGGTGAGGCGGGCTACATGTCCTCGGAGCTGCAGGCACACGTTCATGGCCCATGCCCAGCTCTGAATCAAGGTGTCTGGCACCAGCCCCCCCCCAAGTAGGGCTGAAGCAAGGGGACACCCCATGCTAGCTGCTGGGCCTGCCTGCTCAGAGAGGGCCCGGTCAGCCTGGGGACCCCTGGAGGCCTCTGCCAGAGGACGCCACTGGCCCCTGGAGCTGCCACAAGAACGCCGGGGCCCTGCCTCCCCTCCCAGCACAGGGGGTTGCCGGAAGGCAGGACAGAGTATGACCCCCACGCCGCGCCCTGCAGGGGAGAAGCCACCCCACAGGGGCTGGGGTGTCCAGGGATGCAGTGGGTGCCTGGCACCGATGGACAGGCCACACTCGGGGCCCACCTGTGGGACTGGGCCTCGTGCCTGGTCAGGTCTTCTACGAGGGCCAGAGGCAGCCGTCCTCTGGCAGTGGGCAGCTGAAACGGTCCTTCCTGGGCTGAGAAAGCGCTGCGGCTCTCTTGGGAGGGGCAGGCCTGCTGGGCAAGGCCAGTCCCAGGCGCCGCCCCGCCCAGGCCCCGCCCAGCCCTGGCCCCACCCACTCCTGCCAGGCCCCGCCCCGCCCAGCCCTGGCCCCACCCACTCCTGCCAGGCCTCGCCCAGCCCCGGCCAGGCCCCGCTCAGCCCCACCCATCCCGTTCCGGGGGCTCCTCGGGGTCCGCATTTTCTGGCCTCAGAGTCCCGGCAGAGTTGTGTCTCGGGGCGCGCCTCCCAGCTTGGGGTGCTCACCGCTCCGGGGGCCTGAGCGCTGAGCTCCTAGAGCGGCAGGAGCGCCGGACGGGCGGGTGGAGGGCGAGGGCAGCGCTGGCTGGGCGGGTCGGGCTGCGCGAACTGGGGGCCCCGCGGGCCCCTCTGCCAGAGCCCGAGGAGGATGCTGTTCCTGCGTCTGGGAGCCCGCCCGCTCGGCCAGAGACACTGAGGACTTCCAAGTGGCCGGCGAAGGGTCGCCCGAGTGGGGCCCTTGGCCACCGCCGCTGTCCCCGGCCCCCCCACCGCCGCTGTCCCCGCTGTGGGGGCCGCTCCAGCCTCATGTTCCCCCTCTTGGGGTGGCCGTGGACCCAGTCGAGGGTGGGCTCCCAGGCAGCCCTGGCCACGCCCCAGCATAACCCAGCGGCCTCGCCCTGCCCTCCCCTCGTCCAGGGTGGGCCGGCAGCAGCACCCGGGGGCTGCTGCTGGGGGCTCTGCCACGCCGGCCTGGGGCCCTCCGGAGCTGCTGCCCCCAGAAGTCCTGCTGTGGCGGGCGGGCACTGGCCCGATGGCCGGGCCGCAGCCTGAGCCCGGCCCCCCTGCGACCCACAGTACGTGGAAGCGCCCCGCGGGGTGTCGGCTGCCCTCCCTGGCCTGGCCCCGGCAGCAGGGCCTGCCTCCCGCCGCCCTCCTGGGGGGCCCACGCTCCTCTGGGGTGACTCAGCCAGCACCCCCACATCACCCAGGCGCAGCCCAGCACTGCCCCCCACTGGACACCACTCCAGACAGCAGTCGCTGCGGCCCGGGGAGGGAGGCCCGCTGCGGCAGCCTCCGGGGCCCCCACCTTCACCAGGGGTCCCCCAGCAGGAGCTCGGGTGCCAGAGCCAGGGAGAGAGGAGTCCGGTCCCGTGGCCCCCGCCAACGCGGGCTTGGCCCTGCCCAGGGCGTGCACAAGGGGAGCCCCAGGACGCCCGCAGACGCCCTCTGTGGCCGTGCCGCTGACGGCCGCGGGATGCGGGGTGCCTGGGTCTGGGCCGGCTCCTGCGCCCTGAGCGGGGCAGCCTTTCTCAGTGACGCCCCAAAGTCCGGGCTTCCCTCCGGGCCCAAGGCCCCCGCCCTGCCGAGCAGACGCTGCCCCCACGCTGCGCCCGAGGCCCTCTGCCCATTCCCAGCTGCAGCGCCCTGCCGCCCGCCTCCCCGGGGTCCCGCCTCCCGGGGAACCCCCTTCGCTGCCACTCCAGGGGGCCCAGGCTTCCCTCGAGCTGGCAGGGCCCGGCCAGGCCCACGTCCACGGGGCGCCTGGCGGGAGGAGGGCGGCCCGGGAGCCTGGCCTCGGCCGCCCGCCGGCGCTCGCGTCACCGGCCGTGTTCACGCCACTTGCCAGTGGGCCCCGTCCAGCCCCCCGGGTGCACTGGGGGCAGGAGCTCAGGCGCAGCGGCCAGTCGGCTCCCGAGGCCCAGACCCCACCAGGCAGCGCGGTGCGGCTCTGGGCCGCCCGCAGCGACCTCTGCGCTGCCTTGCTGCTCGAGCAGGGCGGCCTCTGGCTGGGCCTGGCGGCGCGGGGGGACCCCCCCAGCCCCCATGGGGAGCCCCCACAGACGGGCTGCCGGCCACACCGAGGGCATCTCCACCGCCCAAGGAGGCCTGGGCATATGACCTGGTCATCGCGCTTGGCGGATGCATGTGGGGCTGGCCCCAGCCTGTGGGCCCCACCACGGGTGTGACCTGACCAGACCCAAGGGGCGATGGCAGCGGGGGATCCGCAGGGCAGGGAGGGTACCTGGGGGGGGCCCTGCCCGCCCTCAGGGTGCCGCCTGGAAAGGCCCCCCAGAGAGCCGTTGCCGTGGACCGAGCTGCTCCCTGCATTCCCAGTGCCGGCCGTGACCCCAGGCCCGAGGGGCGAGGGGGGCGGTGGACCCTACTGGCCAGCGCACATGTCCTGCTGGCAGGCCCCAGGCCCCGACTTCCCCTGGCCACTCTGGGAGGTGCCTGCTGGACCCTCCTCAGACGTTCAGTCTGGGCCCGGCCCGTCCAACTGCTCAGGCCACTCTGCTCCGGCGCGGCGGCCGCACCTCCCTCCGGTGCCCCGGCAGAGACCAGCCTGCACCGCCCCCTCCACCGCTGCTGACCGCCCGGTGTCCGCATGCCGCGTCAGCCAGGCTGTCTGCAGAGCACGAGGCCCGGGCAGCCGGGGCCAGCCCAGGACAGCAGCAGCACGCCCAGGAGCCCGCGGCAGAGAGCCAGAGCTGCACGCCAGCGCCTGCGGAGCGCGGGGAGAGGCGGAGCTGGAACTCAGCCCTGACCCCAGCCATTCCGAGCAGACGCTCCTTGAAGGAGAGGCAGTGCCCGGCCAGGGGCTGACCGCAGGGCCACAGACCCCCGCCCCACTGCTCTCCTCAGCAGCTGGTTTGGGGGATCCACCTGTTTTGCTCCCCACTCTGATTTGAGGGGTCCTCTCGCCCCCACCTCGGGCCTGCACCCCAGCTTTTGTTTGCATCAATACATTTCTTAAAAAGTAAGCACAGGCCCTCCCTGGTGGCGCAGCGGGTTAAAGCACAGCACTGAGAATCTAAAGCCACTTCCTCATGAGTTCGATTCCCGCCTGCCCCGGAGGTGACCCCAGGGCGCGGCAGACCTCTCCTGACCTGCCCGCTGCTCCCCTCAGCAGTGTACTTCGTCGATCTGCCTGTTCTGCTCCCCGCTCTGTCTCTGGTGAATTCTCTCACCCTCTGCATCTCTGGCCTGTACCCCAGTTCTGTACAAATAAATAAATAAATCTTTAAAAAAAAAAAAAAAAAAATTTAAAAAAAAAAAAAAAAAAAAAGTAAGCACAAAGTCAGAAAGATCTTCAAACTCGGAAGTAGTAAAAAAGGCAGATCTGAAAATAATCGAATTATAATTCCAGAAATGAAAACAAAGCAATCAAACAATCAGTGATGGATTTCGGAGTACGATGTAGTGGGTGAAAGGGGAGTTGGAGGAGTGGACACGAGAAACACTGAGGACAGCCAAGCACACGGAAGTCCGAGGGGATGAACAGGGCAGCCAGGGCGGGGGGGCGGAGGGGGACCGGGCGGCCGCCGGCTCTGAGGCGGGAGCCGCCGGAAAGCCCCGGAGGCCAAACGTGGGGCCCATGGGCTGTGCTGACCGGGCTGTGCCGAGAGGACAGGCCACCGTCGGGGCCCGCGCCCCAGCGCGACCGCAGGAGGCCTCGGCCCGGAACAGCCCCCGGGTTTACACCGGGACAGGAGCTCCTGTGGCCGCGGTGGCGGCCGCTCACCCAGAGGGTGTCGCGGTGCCCAGGTGTAAGCAGAGCGCCCGCCTCCTGCCAACTCGCTGGCCGGGCGGACGGTCCCCAGAGGTCTCCAGGAACCTGGCCACCACTGGCCAGGAGCACACGTCCCCATCAGCCCTCAGAGGTAGAGTCAGAGTCCCCAACAGGGCTCACAGCTCCCAGTAATAGGCTGGACGATAAGACACCAAGGTCGGTCTTGAGGCCAGGTGGGGCCTCTGTGCCCCCTGCAGGGTGGGGAGAACAGCAGCCCAGCGGGCAGCTCCTCTGGTCTGTGGGTTGCAGGAGTCCTGAAGGGTCGTCTTATATCCTTAGAGGGAGCCCCGCCCGCATGTATGATTGGACCATTTTCAATGCTGTGGCTGATTGGGCCTTTGAGCACCAATCAGCTCACAGCTCTCGCCTAATTGGTCCATTCCAGGATCCAGGCTGTACATGGTTGCATAAAAGGGCTCTGAGGAGCAAGTGACTTGTGGAGCGCCCTGTTCCAGCCCACCCCTGGGTGGGGCAGGGTCACGCTGACAGAAGCAGTCTGTCTTCCCTGGGATCCTGTGCGCCACCTGTGTGTGTGTGGGGGGGGGTGACTGGCTGTGAAGCTGCTGTTTGTCTTGCTTGGGACGTGGGCTTTTGAGTCTGTGGATGGACCTCATTCCGTTCTGGAAGTGTTCCAGTCACTACCTCCCCCCTACTCCCCCCACCCTCCTCCTGGACCCTGAGCGCCGTTTCTGCCCCTGGAACCCTGCGGCCTCAGCGGCAGGAGCGGCCAGGAGGACTAGTCCCCGGAGGCTCCATCACAGCCAGTAATCATGGTCGCTCCTCACAGCCCAGCAACGGCCATTTGGTAAGTTGTGGCAATTGCCAATCAGCGCCTTTTTAAACAACCAGCGCTACTTGGCTGGTAGAATGGACCAATCAGGTGAGAGCTACGAGCTGATTGGTGCACAACGGCCCAATCAGCCACAGGATTGAAAATGGTCCAATCATACGTGTGGGTGGGGCTGGTGGGAGGATATAAGTCTGGGGCTGGCAGCTCAGAGAGGCAGAGGGGCTGCCGCTGTGTAGACAGAGTCCTTGACCGTTTTTCCTGCTATTCCCGCCTCACCTGGCAGCTCCAAGACCAACATTGCTGTAGTCAAGCTTCTTAGCAGTAGCCGTGAGCCCCTCTGACTCCACCTCCGGGGATTGGTGGGGACCATCCCCCTGGCCAGTGCTGTCTGGGCTCCCAGGGGCCGGTGGGGACCGTCCCCCTTGCCAGGCTGCCTCCCGCCCCCACCCCTACCCCAGGGTGTTGGGGCCTCGGTTGCTCCCCCTCTGCTTGTCCCCCAGCTTCCTGGGCTGCGCTGCTCTGGGCGCTGGGGGTGATCCACTCTCAAGTTTGGGGGCTCTCCCTGTCCACTCCAGCTGTGCACCCCACGAGGTCTCCAAGAGGACTCTGCTGCTGTCCACTCCTTCCCTCTGGCACCAGCTCATTCCTGCCCAGCGGCAGCAGGTAGTGCAGTTAGCAGCCGAGCCCCGTGTGGATCCAGGGGCCACTTGGGCAGGGCTCACAGTGGCGCCTCAGTCGGCCCAGACCCCTTAGCCCCCCAGTGCCTGGCCCCCCACTGCCCAGAATGCCATGGCCACCATGTTCTGTTAAGCGGAGAGCATGGATGCTGTGGCCATCTGCACTTTCAGGCCACAGCCAAGCGTTGTAGGGGTACACCTGACGTGGAGGGGCCGTCCATGGGCCTGACCATCTTGGGCGTGGCCACACCAAGGCTGCCCATGCCCGCCCAGCTGCTGTGGGGCACACAGGCAGAGCTTGCCAGTTCCGCAGATGGAGCCAGTGCTGTCTGCAGACAGGTCGTTCCCGCCAGGGCTGCGGCCGCGCTCACCGCCCGGTCTCCCCGGCACTGGCCTGAGCCAGCACTATGCCAGGCTGCAGGCCCGGCCGGGGGCCCGCGTCTGGTGGCGAGAGTGCCCTGGTGGCATGATGGTGCAGGGCGCCTGCTCGCCCGGTGCCGCCGCCTTGCCCCGTGCTGCTCGCCTTGCTTTTGACCGCTGTGGGGGTTAGAGCCTCCCACGGGGCCATCCGCAGCCGCCTGCGGCCCCGCGCCCACCCCTGCCCCAGCGCCTCAGGCGTCGGCAACAGCTGCGGGGCCCTGAGCGTGTGAGGAGGCTGCGGAGTGGGCCTGGGCCAGCACCACACCCAGGCTCCTCGCCAAGGGGCCTTGGCTCAGGGTTTGTCCGCAGAGTCGGGCGAAGAGGCGGCCTGGAGCTGGGAGGGTGGCCACAGGGGTCGGCCCCCCGCGGGGCGCTCGGCTGGAGCCGCCAACCTCCTCCCGCGCAGCACGCTGTCCGGCTGTCCGATTCTCTCTGGCCACCCGGGTCCTCTCCAAGCCGCCCCGCGCCCAGCTCCCGCCCGC
>NW_004567107.1:188950-192327 GCF_000260355.1 Condylura cristata | reverse complement strand
CCTGGACCCCTGGCCACCCTCCCCGGTGCGGGCGGCGGCCCCCTGCAGCCTGAGTGCCCGCACGTAGCTGGGCTATTAATACTCCGGTGCAGCGCCCCGCTCCGAGCAAAAATAACCCGCGCGCAGAGGGACCAAAATAGCGGCCTGGGAAAGGCCTGGGCTGGCCACTGGCGGGTGGGGGCCTGTCCCCACTGCGCTGACCGGCGCCGCCACCGCCTGGCCGCTGTCCAGGGCTCGGCCTCACAGCCCGGGCGGGGGAGGGGTGGGCAAGGGCTGCGCGTGGGCTGCCGGGCGGTGGGTCAGCTGGGGGCCTAGGTGAGCCGTGGCCCCCGGGGGCCCCTGACAGCCGCTGCAGCCCCTCGTGTGGCCCTGACTTCTGGGGACCCTGAGCAGAGGTAGGGTGGCTGCGCCCACAAGGCCCCAGCGATGTGTCCAGCCCCCAGTGGGCAAGAAGCCCAGCGTCCTGCCCGGTGACCCCACCTGCCCTGCTCCTCCAGGGCCAGCCTCTGGCCCTGGGCTTGGCCAGGTTCAAGGGCGAGGGGCCTCAGAAGTGGCCGCCGGCCACCCTCCAGACCAGGCCCAGGGTGACCCCAGGGGCCAGCGGGGGCAGGGCGCTCTGCAGCCCCGCTGCCAACCTGCTGTATGCCCGGTGGCCTCCGCGGGGCAGGGCAGGCGGGGCGGGCAGGGGCCTCTGCCTGGGGAGGTCCCAGGCGGTCCAGGCCGCAGGCTGAGGCCCCATGGGCGCCCCCACCCAGCCATGGCCGGGGCCTGTGGCCACCACTGGGAGCTGACTGTGCGCCCCGGGGTGGGCGGCACCCTGCTGGCACATGTCCACCTCCTCTGCAAGCCGCCCCTGCAGCTGGCGGGCAGCTCTGTCCAGCCCCACCGAGGCTCCACGCACCCAGGGCGCCCCCTCTCGGCCGAGCTGCGCAGGGGACGCTGTCAGTGTGGCAGTGAGTGGGGGCTGGAAGGCCTCGGCCTGCGCGGTGGGCACCACCGTCTGGAGGCTGTGGGCAGCGCCAGGGAGTCACCCCGTGCTCTCCGCCAGCGGCACCCCCAGGAGGGATGTCCAGGCTGTCCGTGGCCACTCACCTCCCTGCTTCTGCGGCAGGGAGCCGGCCAGTGCCCACCCGGGCCAGGGAAGGGTCACTTGCTGGCCCAGTGGGGGGGCAGCGGCGTCGGGGCGCTGGCCCTGCCCCCGGAGACGGCGGGGCCAGCGGCCTTCCTGCTCCTCCCGGGGGCCGGAACCGGCTGGGGGAGGGGCCGCCTGAGCCGCTGACCAGGGAGGCCAGTCGCCCGCTTAGCCCCGCGGGTCGCCCGCCCGGAGCCCGGAGGCCGGCAGGTGCCGCAGCCACGCCCAGGCCGAGGGCCGCCCCGGGCAGGGGCCTTTTCCCCTAAGCAGCGCTATCTTTTACCTCCATAAGCTGTTTAAAAAATGTAAATAAAATAACTCGGCAGACAAAAGCGGGCATTCATGGCCGGAGCAGCCGCGGGACATGAAATATGGCCGCGCCGAGCCCGCGGCTGCGAGGCGGGCAGGGCCTGAATGCGCCCGCGCGGCCACCGGAGCGTGCAGGCCGCCCGCCACAATGGCCCGCCGCGCACAGGGCCTGCGGACAAGACCCCCTTTGTGTGGGACGCCCCGCCTCGGGCGAGGGGCGCATTCAGCCCAGACGCCTTTGAAAGCCGGTAACAGAAGCCGGGACGCGCCAGCGGCCCCACTCTCGGGCCATTCAGCCCGCGGCCGCGCCCGGCCGGCCCTTTGTTCCACCCACCCTGCTCCTGGGACCCAGCCGGCCCCAGGGGGTGGGGGGATGTGCCCCGCAGCCGCCCAGTGCCCACCGCGCCTGGGGCAGCGCCGCCCACCCGGCCTTTGGGCCCCGGGCCCCCAGAGCCGGGCTCAGCCCCCGAAGGCAGGGACACCCCTGGCTCCCTCCAGGGGCTCCCCAGGCCCGAGCACCCAGCCGCCGGGCCCCAGGCTGCGCCCGGGCCGCCGGCCTACAGGTCCGGCCTCCTGGCCAAAGTGAGAGCCCACCAGGGCAGCCGGCCTGGCCGCCACACTGCAGGTCACTTGGAGCCCCGCAGCGGGTCCGGCCATGTCGGAGAGGCCCGCTGATGGGCCAGAGCTTACTGCATGGAGTGGCCCCCTCCCCGCCCTCCAGACTCTGCTCCAGCCTGAGGACCTGCAGGGGTGTGTCCTGCGCCAGACAGATCCAGAGGGGCCTTGGTGCCTGACCCCAGGCCACGATGACCAGGGGCCAGTCCCAGTGACCGAGGGGCAGGCAGAAGGGCGAGGTCCTCCGGCCCCCCACACCCCTGCTCCCCTTGAGCCCCACCTGTGTTTCTGGGGCTCACAGGGAGGGGCTGGGCCACACAGGGCGGCCCAGGCAGCCACCCACCCTGCTGACCGCGTCCAGCAGTCCGAAGGCCTCTGGGGGAGGTGAGCTCAGGGACCAGATACAGCACAGGTCTGTATCTGGCTGGCAGGAGGCCCGGGGGGGCCGACGCCCACTCACGGCAGGGAAGGCCCAGCCAGGCATTGCCATGTCCAGCACCTGGAGAGGCCGGCGCGGGCAAGGGGAGGGCAGGGCGGGCTAGGGATGGGGCAGCCAGCGTCTCGGCCGCCTCTCCTGGGCAGTCCCTGCTGCTGCCGCGGGGCAGGGCTGGAGGGAAGGACACCCCAGCTCTGCCAAGCAGCTGCGAACCAGCGGCCACAGAAGGGAATGCTCTTCCCGAGGAGCCGCTGACCTTCCTGGACCAGGGCAGCCAGACCCAGGCTCGCGGCGGGCAGGCCCTCCCTGCCCACACCTGCCGTGGGACTCCAGGATGGGGGGCCGAGCTCGCGGGGGGTTGGGGGTGGTGGCCGGCAGGGCCTGGGCGGGCCCTCCCAGGGGTCCTCCTGCGAGGGCCATCGACGAGATGGGGCAGAGGCCAGCCGGGGAGCCCTAGAGCCGGGCACCCATGTCGTGGGCCCCTGTGGGTCCCTCGGCCGAGGCAGAGACCCCGGGAGGGCTGTGTGGCCGGTCACCCCGGCGGGCAGGTGAGCGCGGGGCTGGAGGCCTGGGCAGCGGCACAGGACGGGAGGCCTTGCCTCAGCTGAGGGTCAGAGCTCCGCTGCCAGGGACGTGGGCAGGTGTCGGCCGGGCTCAGCCTCACCCCACTGGTGAGCCCAGGCTCCCCATCCCTTGGCTCAGGCCAGCCTGTGAGTGACCAGGGGAGCCCCCACCTCCCAGCCGCGCCCTGGGGACCAGCAGGGCTGAGGCCCGCAGCCACTCAAGATGCCCCCACAGACCTGGCCCCTGGTCAGGCCCTGAGCGGGGACCCCTGGGACGCCCCTCTGGTGCCCAGTTGGATCCCAGTCTCAGCCCAGCGCCCTC
>NW_004567107.1:186186-188125 GCF_000260355.1 Condylura cristata | reverse complement strand
CAGCCCCGCCCCACGGCAGGCCCGGACCCCACTCTGCAACGCGCACAGGTCTTGGGCTGCGGAGGCCCAGCCACTGCCCCTCTGCTCTCCAGGGGTGGGTGTCCGAGGCCTTGACCTGCACGGGGACACTGGTGCTGGGCCAGCTGGGCACCAGGTGCTCTGGGGCTTCGAGCCTGACCCTGGTCTCCCTGGTGTGGCCAGGCAGGTGGGAGGGCCCTGGACAGCCACGTGGACCTTTTCCCCAGTGCTTGGTGGTGCTGCCTGGCCAGCGTATGTGAGCAGTCGCTGCCCCCTTCCCACGAGCCGAGGCCAGCCACGGGTGCTGGGTCAGAGCTTTAATGGACACAGCTGGCCAGACGCAGGCCCACCCCCGCACCTGTGCAGTGGACAGGGCACAGGGGCGTGGTGGGCCAGGCCTCTAGCACCAGTCCCCACAACTCCCAGGGGCCTGAGGCTCAGGAAGGCTCCAGCGTCCAGGCAGGGCCCTGTCAGCCCTGGGGCTTGAAGAGCTGGACAGCAGCAGTCCCGAGCACAGCCACGAGGGTCAGCACAACAAGGACGACGCTGGCCGTCCAGACGCTGAAGCTCTGTGCCCGCCACTGGGCAGGTGCCTCCGGGGGTATCATGTTGGTCAGGTTCAGCATGTACCCGAGCGTCCAGCCCACGTCGGTGCCGCTGACCTGTGGGTCACATGGGGTCAGGGCTCGGAGGCCACCGGAGCCTGTGGCGCC
The DNA here is from genome assembly GCF_000260355.1 of Condylura cristata. Taxonomy (NCBI): domain Eukaryota; kingdom Metazoa; phylum Chordata; class Mammalia; order Eulipotyphla; family Talpidae; genus Condylura; species Condylura cristata. The sequence goes on along the minus strand of NW_004567107.1, from coordinate 187,394 downwards.
CGGGGTGGGGCTCACCTGCTTGCGGAACTGGATCCCCGCCCAGGTGTCCTGGCGGAAGCCGTAGCCGTCCCGCAGCAGCGTGAGGATGTACATGCCGGTGGCACAGTACTTGGGCAGGAACCTGTCCTGCACCGGCGCCTCGGCCTGCACCTGCGGCGATGGCCGGTCAGCCCCACCGGCCTGGCCGCCCGCCCCCGGGGCCAGCACGGCCAAGTGGCCCCCGCCCCCAGCCCTGCTCTGTGAGAACGTCCACCCACCTGCGCCCAGGTCTTCTGGCAGAAGGTCCAGACCGTGCGGTTGGCCGTGTCCAGCGACTGCCCGGAGGTGAGGTTCAGGAAGTCGAAGGTGTAGTAGAAGCCAGAGAAGGCCTGGGGACGGGGGAGGCGGGCGCTGTCCTGCGGGCCCGGGACAAGCCGGGGAGACCGCCCGTCCCCCTAGGCCCATCAGCCCAGGCGGCAGGGTTTCGCCACCACCCGCCACAGGGGCTCGGGGTCCTTGGGCGCTCACATAGAAGGGGCCCCGCACGGGGGGCTGGTACACGCCGTCGAAGGCACAGTCCTCCCGGCCCTCACAGCTGGAGAAGTCGAAGAGCCGTCGGATGGCGGCGGCACAGGCCTGCGGGTCCCCCAGGCCCCGCACGGTCAGGTTCCGGCTGAGGTCGGGAGCGCCGGCCCAGCGCACACAGGGGGACTCCAGCAGGGCTCTCAGGGGCTTGGAGCCCACGTAGCCCCTGTGGTAGCAGGGGTGCTCTACCACGGGCTCCTCGCTTTCCTGCCCGAAGCAGACAGGTGGTATGAGCGGGGCGCCCCCGCGCCCCGCTGGCACCCCGCCCACCGGCCCGCGCGGCCCAGCCCACCGGCAGCAGCCCCACCAGGAGCCGGTTCAGCATCTGGTCGCTGCCAAAGCACAGGTAGCTGTGGGTATACACGCTGTAGCTGGAGCCGTAGAGGCGGAAGGAGGCCCGGGCGCTCTCGTCCAGGATGGGGCCTTCGGGCACGAAGGTGATCTGGGTGGAGGCCCCGCCCAGGTCCAGCGCGCCCACCAGCTCCCGTGCCGGAGGACGGGTCCACTCTCCAGAGAAGGAGTACTGGCCGCAGACAGGGGGGTGAATACCCACCGGCTGCCTGGACCCTCCCTGCGCAGGCCCCGCCCCAGGCTCTGCCCCTGCCACAAGGCCCCGCCCACACCGCCTGCCCCAGGCCCCGCCC
>NW_004567107.1:184473-184955 GCF_000260355.1 Condylura cristata | reverse complement strand
GCCCCGCCGCAACCCACCTTGGCGTCCGCGGGCAGGAGGACCCCGGGGGCCTGCACCAGCAGGACGAGGGTGGCGAGGCCTGAGAAGGCTGCGGCCCCCAGCAGGGCTGCGAGGACCCCCTTCCTGCAGGACACGCCCATGGTGGGGGCAGCTCCTCGCAGGAGGGGCGGCGTGACGGCGGAGGGCCGACCGGGCGCCTCGTGCCGGAGGGGCCTGTGGGGGCTGGGCCTGCCTTGGGACAAGGCCAGTCCGGTTCATGGGACAGCCCCACCCTCTGGACCCTGACCCTGCTCCCAGCTCCTCAGGCCCAGGCTGAGCTCGGGTCCCGCCCCCCACCAGCCTCGCATGCAGCTTCCTCCCTGGGAGCCCGGCTGCGGTCGGTGGGGACAGGTCCCCCGGGCCATCTCGTCGCTGACACACGGCCAGGCAGGACCCGGCGTCCGGAAGCGCTGACCCTGCGGAGGGTCTCGAGGCCGCGAGGC
>NW_004567107.1:161795-163197 GCF_000260355.1 Condylura cristata | reverse complement strand
GCCCGCCGCCAACTCGTGGGGAAGCGCCCCGTTGTCTTCCTATTAAAGACCTCGGCCCCGGGAGGGTGTCCTGTCTGTCCCTGAAATGACCCAGCGCGATCCCCGAGCCTGCCCAAGGCCCCGGTGCTGGGAGAGGGCTGGCGGGCCACGTGCCCGGCCCCTGAGGCCCTGTGGGTCCGGGAGCCGCCGGGGAGGCACCCCAGGGAGGCCGCCCTGCAGGTCAGCGTCAGAACCAGGCTTTGTCTGGGCGCCACTGGGCCCTCGCCCGGTCTGGCGCCTTCAGGGATGGGCTGGGGGGCTCCGGCCCAACTCACCACTGTGGCTGCCGAGCCCCTGCAGCCCACAAACGCTGGAGCAGACGCGGGTGTGCCAGGATGAGAATGGGGCCAGGTGTACCCCAGCTGTCAGCTCTGTGACAGGTGCCTGCATACCGGGGAGACTGCATGCCCGCCCAGGCCACCCCGAGGCCCGCTGCCGGGGGCTCCCCTACAGCCCTGGGGACCCCCCCCCCCGCAGCCTGGCTCGGCCTCGCGCCCTGAGCCCAGACAAAGCAGCACTACAGGCTGGCTGACAGGCACTTTATGCTCAGGGCGTCTCAGCTGTTCTCCCACTTCCAGAGCTGGAGGGTGTGGTCGTAGAAGGAGCAGGTGGCCAGGAGGCTGAGGTCCAGGCTGGCCGCGTCCAGACACAGGTCGGTGCCGCAGATGCCGGGCCCCGCCGTGCGCAGCTGGCTGCAGCTCCTGGCGCCCTCGGCCAGCTGCAGCGAGGCCAGCTTCTGCACCTTGGGGCGGCCCTCCCTCTCGTCCGCTGGCCGGTCAGATGGGGATGCGGCCAGCTCCCCCACGGCCCTGCCGTCCGGCCTGGCCCCAGGGTCGCCCAGAGGCCAGGAGCCTGCGATCAGGGAAGGCTGGGCCTGGGGCAGGTGGCAGAAGTAGAGCCGGGACCAGTCGGCGCCGTACACCAGGGAGCCGGGCAGTGTGTGGGACATGCAGACGGTGCACGTGTCCTGCTTGTCCTCTGCGTGGGCAGACGGGGGGGCGCGTCACCCGGGCACCCTCCAAGGAGCAGCCGCCCAGCACAGCCATGGCTGTGATCGCCGGGTGCCCAGGTGCGCTGAGGGGCGGAGCTGAGGGAAGGGGGGTCCACGCAGCCCAGGCAGGGCCCCAGACCTGCGCTCTGCTGGGGAAGGGGCAGGGCCATCTACCATGGCCTGCGGCCGGGCCCCGAGAGAGACAGAACCGGGAGGTGACCCTCGGCCAGAGCCGGCTGTGGCCGGCGGGCCGGGGTGCAGCGGAACCCTGTGGCCAGGGGGCAGGGTGCGCTGTCACCAAATGGGCGGCTGGCGCCCAGCTAGTCCCTGGTAGGCAGGACAGTGCTCCGGGCGGGTGCGGGGCCGGCCCTG
>NW_004567107.1:159434-160728 GCF_000260355.1 Condylura cristata | reverse complement strand
GAACTGCGCCACGTCCGGCGCTCGGGTGTCCCAGCCCTTCAGCAGGCCGTCGTCCCCGCCTGTGGGGCGCCGTCACAGGCGTGAGGGCAGCGCGGCACTCAGCAGCGCCCCGCGTGGCCGGTGCGGGGCCCCAGGGCAGCTGCCAGCAGGGCGCCCAGAGAGCCATCCAGGCCGAGCCTGGCAGGAGGCTGGCACGGGCAGGGGCGGGGCCGGCGGCGGCGCATACCCGAGTACACGACGTCCGGCTGCCAGTAGTTGAAGGCGGCCACCCAGGCCTCGAAGTGGTGGGCCTTCCACGAGGCCTCTTCCTGCAGGCCGGCGTCGCCCTCGCTCACCTTGAGCAGGTGGAGGCGCCCCTTGGAGTCACTGCTGACGACCCGCAGGGGCTGGCCGCTGGTGCTGTGGGCGGGCAGTGGGCGGGCTGAGCCACCCTCCGGCCCCGGGGGGGTGGGGGCCTCGTGGGCTTCTCCGGGGAGACCTGCCCTGTCGGCGCGGGGCGCAGCTCGCCGCCCCCCAGCCCCGCCCTCACCTGCCAGCTCTCCCGGTGGACCAGTCCAGCGACAAGGCCAGGCACTGCCCCTCGAGGACGAAGCGGGACAGCACCTGCATCGTGTACATACCCTGCCCAGGGAAGGCTCCGATGGGAGGCGCCGCCTGGCCTCAAGAGGCCCCCGGGGCTGGCCAGCCTGGCCCTCTCGCTGGGCAGCAGAACCGGCCCGCGGGCACCTCCACGCAGCCCCGTGGGGGGCGCAGCTCCCCCACCGTCCTGGCCTCCCTGGCCCTGGCCAGCTACAGCGCAGGTGCCCGCGGCTGGCCAGAGGGAGGCCCAGTGCACAGACGCCTTCGACAGCTGTGACCAGCGCCGGGGGGGGGGGGGGCGCGACTGGCTGCGGCTCCCACCGCGGCGTGGCCCGGGCCGGCCCCTCACGCACTGACCTGGCCCTCCGCCACGTGGAGCAGCTCCACGGAGCCCCCGGCGTCCGCCACGCCCAAGAGGACGTGGCCCCCCACGGGGACGTGGCACCTGAGGAGAGGACCCGCGTCAGGGCAGGCCGGCGCCACCTGCAGGGGGCGCGGGCAGCGGCCACCACCAGACGCACCACTTCATGTCCAGGATGGCCGCCGTGTCCCGTCTGCGGACCTCGGTCAGGGGGCCGGCAGGCCCGTCCTCGCTGAAGCTGTACAGGTAGAGGCGGCCCAGGCGGCTGGGGGCCTCCTCGCAGCACTGCCCATCCTGCGGGAGGGGACGTGTCCTCTGGGGCCGGCAGAACCCAGACCACCGCCCGGAGGCGGC
>NW_004567107.1:157097-158879 GCF_000260355.1 Condylura cristata | reverse complement strand
CGCCCCCTGGCGGCCGGCGGACCTGGGCCGCCCGGAGCTCGGACGCGGAGGGGCTCGCCCTCGTTGCTCCTCACACCCGCTTAGGGGGCCCGCGTGGGGTGCGGAGATCTGCGGGCTGCCAAGGACGTCGCGCCGGCCCCGCGGACGCGGGCAAGCTGCACTGTGGGGCCAGGTGGGCAGCCTCGCCTGCGGACATGGGCACCGGCGCGGCGGCAAGGCGAGGGTCACCCACGGGGCGGCCCGAGCCAGCTGAGCGGACACACCCGAGGCTGCCCTCGGAGAGACCTCCAGGGGCAGAGCTGCCTGGCCTCCCCCAGGCGCGGGCCCAGACACGCAGGGGGAGGCTTTCTCCTGGGGGCTCCTAGAAACCGGACTCAAGGCCAGAGCTGCGAGACGCTGGGGCCGGCCAGGCCGAGTGGCCCCTGTGCAGGCGGTCTAGTCCGGGGGCTCCAGGAGATGGTGCGGACCAAGGGCCCCCACACCCGCGGGGCCTTGCAGCATCACAGCCCGCAGGGGCGACCTCAGCAGCCCAGACTGGCCACTCTGGAGGGGTGTGGGCCCTGCCTCCCCACGAGCCACAGGGCACTGCCCTGCGGGCAGTCAGGCTGGGCATCGCGGGAGGCCCAGCACTCCACTCCCATCATTTTCCTGAGTGTGACCTGGCACGCAGCCCGGCCAAGGAAGCAGGCGAGACCCACGGCCTGCCTGTTGGCCCTGGCCCCCAGGGCCCCTAGCGCCGGGCACTGCGCGCCCTCAGAGGCACACGCCCATTAGACCCCTCACAGCTACCACGGCCATGCCACCCTCTGGGAGCAGGACGGTCATCCGCCGGCCCGCCCAGGCTCACGCCACCCAATGTCGCACCTCTCCGTCAGCCTAGGGGCCAGGGGACCCGGGCAGATGGCAGGATGCACCCATGTCCCTGGCCATGGGGCTGCGGAAGCCCCTACCCGAGCGCCCGTGGTGCCACCGTCTGCCCCTGTCCCGCACACGCTGCCCACAGGCCCCAAGGCCATCGGTCTGTGCAGTAGGCACTTCCCTCCGTCAGAGGGCCAGGAGCTGCAGAATCTTGGGCCACGGGTGGCCACGACACACAACCAGGCGGGCTGCTGGCCATCTCCCCAGGACACCTCCGGCAGGGACCCGGGCAGCCCTGCAGACGCGGCCCTGTCCTCAGCAGGGACAGCTGCCCCAGGCTATGGCCAGCAGTGACGGGGAGCGGGCTGCCCAGCCCGAGACCCCCAAAGCCCACGGGTGGGTGTGGGACACAAGGCGTGGCCTGGGACAAGGGTGGGCCCCACTGCGGCTCGCCTGGAGGGGCCCCACGCCGGCCCAGCAAGGACCCCGGAAGGCGCTCGGCAGCCAAGTCCACCCTTTACTTCCCCGCAGGACTTTGGGGCCGCTGCGCTGCCCAGGGGCCCGACGAGCACAGTGACCTTGGCCAGCGAGGGCCGCAGCAGATGATTCTCTTGGTCGTTTATAACCCACCCACTGTCCCCCAGAAAACTGTACATGAGTTTACAAACATATCAACATATAAATAAGAAGTCCGAGACGTCCAGATCCGCCGCCCGCCGCCGGTCACCGCTCCGGCTCCGGCTCCGGAGGGCAGGCCCGCCGCTTCTCCCGGCAGTGCCTCTTGTGCGCCGGCCAGTCCTTCTGCTGGCACCGAGGGCCGCAGTACCGCGCCGCCTGGCAGCGCCCACAGATGCTGAACTCCCGGAGCTGCGGGCAGAGGCGGCTCAGCCGGAGGGTGGACGGGGACAGCGGGCGGAGCCGGGG
>NW_004567107.1:154883-155510 GCF_000260355.1 Condylura cristata | reverse complement strand
GGCGGGGCCTGGGCAGCAGCTGCTGCCTTGCCCCAGCTGGGCCGCAAACACGGGTGTGACCTCCTCGCCCAGGACCTGCCCTGGCACCCACTCGGGCAGTGGGATCTGGCAAGGGTGACCGGTGCCGGTCTGCCCACAGCCGTCCCCAGACATGCCCCCGGGGCAGCTGCCCTTCTGGGGTCCTCACCCCAGCCACAGGGTCCCTGGTCGAGGGTGGCGCGGGGGGCTGGGAGCGCAGCAAACGCGGTGTGCACAGTGGGGGGCTCCAGCAGCCGTCCAGAGCCGGAGCCGAGCTGTGCTCCACCCGCGGTGTCCAGGGCGCCCGCCCACACGAGGAGCCGGCGATGGAGACCGGCGCCCGGAGCACAGGCCGGGGCAGGACCCGCAGACCCACCTCTGCTTGCTGGGCGTCTCCTCGGCCCGCGGCCGCCAGCCCCAGGGCACCAGCTGCAGGTTGTCCAGGCGGTTGTCCACGGTCACCGCGTTGAGGTGCACCACCTGGAAGCCGGGGGCAACGCCCCCTCGGTGCCGCTCCCTGGAAACACACGGCTCTGCAGCCCTGCCTGGCCCTGCCCACAGCCCGGCGGGCGGTGGCCCGGGGCTGACCCACGCGGCAGGGCCCCAGGG
>NW_004567107.1:150149-152408 GCF_000260355.1 Condylura cristata | reverse complement strand
CGCCGGCCCTCGCCCGCCGGCCCTCGCCCGCCGGCCCTCGCCCGCCGGCCCTCGCCCGCTTTCGCGCAGCCTGAACGCTGTGCTTGGTTTCCGCCGCGTTTTCCCTTGGGGCGGGCACTGGGTTGATGCCCGTGAAGTTTCTTTGGCCGCAGTCGAGCCGCACCGGAGATTAAACTAAAAAGGACAGGGACGGCCTGAGCTGCTTGGCTTCAGAGTGGGAGGGGAGGGGGCTTCTGGCTGGGGGGCAGGTGGGCAGCGGCCCTGAGAGGCCACTTGGGTGTGGGCACGGGGTTCTCTGGGGAGCGCGCTCTGCGTTCCCCGGGAAGCGCAAAGGCTGGTCTTCGGTGACAGGACAGAGAGTGACCGGTGGCAGGCACGGGCTGTGCCAACCCCCAGCCCCAGTGGCAGGAGGGCGCAGGCGGGGTCCCCTGCACGCTGGCCGCTGGGGGCCAGGAGCTCTGTGGCACTGGAGCTGAGGCAGGAGAGGAGGCCGGAGGAGCAGGATGGGGCGGCAGGTGCCAGCAGGGTCTTTCCAGAGGAAGGCTGGTGTTGGGGTGCCGAAGGAGGCGAGCTGGGGCACAGGCGTGTGGGTGCAGGTGGGCGAGCGCGGCGGTGGCACTGCCTGGGTTTCTCCTGACATGTACCGAAGCACCCGCTGGGCAGTGGCACTCACCAGGCTCGGCCTGCGACCGCCGGGCCTGCCCCGGTCTGGGTGGCGCTGTCTGTGCCCTGCAGGGCTTCCCACCCACTTTGGGGTGATCTCGGCTGCCTGGCCTGGCCCCCAGCCCGTGCTGTTCTGAGCCTCTTCCTGCCTGCAGGGCAATGGCCAGTCTGCCCGCCTTATCCCCTCCCCCCACCCGAGTTGGAGCAGGTTCTGTGGGTTTCTGTGTACATAGTACAGCTCGCCTTAGGCGAAAGCCACACCGCTGGCCCTGCTGGGCAGCCCGGCCCGGAGGTGGCCAGCTCCCCTTGACAGCCAGGCTGCAACTGACCCGCCCCCCCCAAGCAGCCCGGGCAGCAGCCGCTGCCCGGCCCTGAGGTTACACAGACTGTCCGGCGCCCAGCTCGCCCCGACCCCCTGGCCCCCCTGGTGGGCCCAGTGATGACCGGTCATACTCCACTCATCTGCCTCTCGCAGCCCGGTGCTGCCCGCAGCCCTGCAGGGCGGGCCAGCCCTGAGTGGGCGCTGCGGCCCCGAACTCTTGCAGGGCCGCTGCCTGTCTGCCCTTGCCACAGGACGTAACGGGCCCTGGGATGCCCGAGACAGGCAGGAGGTGGAAGGACCCGACGCGCGCTCAGAAGTGGCTGAGCCCTCTTGCGAGAGGCACTGGGGAGGGGCCTGCAGGCGCCGAGGCCCGCGGGGTGCGCAGGCCTGACAGGGGCCGGCAGGCGCCTTCTGAGCCGCCGTGCGAGCTGGGCGGCGCCACACCGTGCACCCGGCACCGTGCACCACTGCCAGCGGGAGCCGGGCGCTGCCCACGCGGGATGCCGCCAGCAAGCAAGAGCCCAGCCTTTGTGCGCACGAGGTCAGCTCGCAGTGGCGGTTATGTGGGCAGGAGGACAGGGAGAAAAGGAAGGGGAGGCTGAGGAACGCGTCTTGTCCTCTGGGGCTTCCGGGGGCCAGGACTCTGCTGACCAGGCAGTTCTCACCGGCTGACCACCTGTGTCATCGTCGAAACCAACCTGCGGACCCTGGGCCACGCTTATCTTATCAACAAGGCGTGTCCTGGTCAGCTTCTGGGTGCCTGGTCAGACAGCAGTGCTCACGTGCCGGGTCACTCCTGACGTGGACCTCTGCAGCAGGCTGGCGCATGGAGCCCCCGCACCCCCCTGCCGCCTTCCCAGCCTCCTGCTCTGACTGACGTGAGGCACCCTGGAGGCCTGGCTCCTGCGACTGAGTGGCCGGTTTCCGAAAGGCAGTCGTCCCTGTGCAGGAGTGCAGGCCCGCAGGTGACAATCGTGGTGGCCGGACAGGCTGCTGGAGCCCGGCAGACCCGCAGGCAGCTCTCAGGCTGAGAGGCGGTGGGCCCCAGTGCCCCGGGAGGGGGGGCACACCCGCACGCCTGGAGGTCATGGGCCAGGGGCGGTCCCCCGCCTGTCCTCGGCCAGGGCGCCTGGGCAGCGCTGTCTCGGCATCCGGCCTGCCGAGGGCCGGGGCCTGCCTTGGCCTTCCGCTGGGGCTCCCACCGCCTCCGGAGGCGGCCACGCGCTCCCCCTGGGCGGGCTCCTGCCCCGCCTCCGGGGCACTGCCTGGGGGGG
>NW_004567107.1:146360-149199 GCF_000260355.1 Condylura cristata | reverse complement strand
GCCCGGAGCGCGCGTCGGGCACTGCCAGCCCCTGGCCGCTGGGAGGCCGGGTGGGGCCCCGGGCGGTCGGGGAAGCCCAGGCACTTCCGCATCTGCCCTCTTGTCCTGCGCCCTCCGGAGACCTGGGGTGGGGCCTCGCGGAGGCCCACCTGGCGCGGCCACTCTGACCTGGACTCCTGCTTGCCCCGCCTCCTCCGAGCCCGCCCCACCACCTGCTGGGCCCCACCTGGAGCCTGGCCCAGGGCTCTCTGCGCTGGCCCAGGACAGAGCTGCAGGCCCTGCCCAGACAGAGCATGTGCCCAGCAGGGTCCTCCCGGCGCTGGCTTACCTCTAGCCTGAGGCTTGCCCTATTCTCCATGCCCGGACTAGTGGTCATCTGGAGCTGACCTGCACCCTCCTGGCCAGCTCCTCTGCTGATGCTGGGCCTTAGGGACTGGCAGCTGGCTAGGGCTGTGGAGTAGGGCCAGGCCCTGGGCCCATAGGTGCAGTGGACAGAGGGCGCATGACCCCACCTCTTGACCAGGAGGTGTGTCACGTCCCCGGAGGATGCTCTTCTCTGCCTTGGGGTGCCTGGCCCAGGCCCCAGTGATGACTCCATAGGGAAAGCTCCAGAAGTCACGTTTCTTGGGGCTGGAGTCCCCTCAAGCCTTGAAAATGGGTGCCCACTCCCACCTGCCTCCCTGCACATCCCAGTGCGCCTCTTACCTTGGCCCCTGTGCCAGCAGCAGTGCTGGTGCCCGGAGCAGACCCCTGTGCAGGACAGAAGGCCCCGGGCGGGCGGCGGGTTTGACTCAGGGCAGGAGTGGAGGCCAGTCACCCAGGCAGGCCCCAGGACCTCAGGAGGCCACGGAGTGGGCCGTCTGGGGCAGCCCCGGCCACAGAGGGTGTTTTCCGGCCGCTGCTGCCCTGGGCCGGGCAGTCACTTGCTGTGCCTGCCGCTGGCCCCAGGCCGGGGCCTGAGGCACCAGGTGGCCCAGGTGAGCCAGGGTTGGGCCCCAAGGCGCTCTGTACCCCCGGGGCCGGGAGCGACCTTCTCTGCTCCCTCTCCCACACGTGACACCGAGACGTTGGCCAACCCGGGGCGGGTCAGCCACCGGCTCCCCTGACCCCAGGGAGGCGTGGTGCCAGCTCCCGAGTCTTGCTGCTGCTTAGAAGTCCCCCCGAGTAGCACTAAGGGGCTAACAGTCTCCCACTGTTCATCACCGGGTGGTGGCCAGCAGCCCAGACCGCGGTGGCGGTGCTGTACCCTCTGTGTGCGTGCGTGCGGGGTCCCTGAGCCGAGGCTGCACCTGGCCGGCCAGTGTGGGGGCCCCTCCCCGCCGCTCACTGCGCTGCCCCGGCATTCTCAGAGCCGCCCGCCGGGCCTCTGCCTCGGGCCTGTGGCCAGGCATCGCTCCCCGCCCAGCCTGCACACGTCCGTCTGGGGGGAGCACCCTGCTGTCCCAAATGTCCAGGGTGGAAACCGTGCAGGCTGCCCGAGATGGCCGAGGGGGTGGTCGAGGGGACGCGGCGGAGAAGTTTGCTGGGACTGGGGTGGTGAGGCTGACCGGCCCAGAGGCGGGCGGGGGCCCCTGGCCCTGCCAACAGGTGTGGAGGGCGCGGGGGCTCGTGGGCAGCCCAGCCGCGGGGGGCCAGCCCGGGCAGCGGTGTCATCGGTCGGCCCCCTTGCGGCCTGAGGTGGGGAGGGAGAGGCCTGCGGAAAGGCTGCGGCCGGGCGCCCCGCTGGGGGTGGCTGCCTTGGGGTGCCTGGCCGGGGCGGCTGGGTCTGCTGGCGGTGCTCCCGCTGCCCTGCCGCTGCTGTCCCTCGGCAGCGGGCCCTGGAACCGCACCGGCAGGACTGCGGAGCTGGGCCCTGGCCCCGAGGGTGCCCACCCCGGGAGGAAGGCCTGCCGTGCCTCCTGCCAGCTGAGGGCACTGGCTGCCCGGCGGGTCTGACTGCATTCCTGCAGTGGGGGGCAGCAGGTAGTTCCCTGGAGGAGGCCTCCTGCCACTGACTGTCCGGAGCCGCCCCGGGGTCAGGCCTGTGTCCACACAGGTCGGCGGGCCCAGGGCAGAGTCTGACCCAGGATCACGAGCCGGGCCTGCCGGGGGTCTCCGGGTGACTGCAGCCTCCGTGCCTGGGGGAGGGCAGGGAATCCTCCGACCTCCCCGGTGCCCGGGGGCACTGCCTGGCCCCCAGGTGCTGCTGGCCGGCCTGTGTCCTGGGCAGGGGCAGGGCGGAGCCCTGCCCGGAGCTGGCTCACGCGTGCTCCCCGCAGCCATCCGCGTGAGCTGCACGGGCGCCTGCAGGGTCTCCGGCAAGGCCAACGACTCGACGTGGGCGGCGGAGGAGAGCTACGCCAACAGCTCGCTCTCGCTGGCTGACAAGGGTGAGCGGGCGCCGACCAGGCCCGCGGGCGGGACCCTCCCAGGCTGGGGTCCCCCGCGGGCAGCCGGGCCCCCGGTGGCGGGGGCTCTGCTCCCATCCTACGCTGCAGCCCAGGGCGGCTGTGGTGCGCGGTCCGGGTGGGGTGGGCAGGGCCTGGCCGGTGCTGGCGTGCACCTGCCCGACCCCTGTCCCCGCAGGGAGCCTGCCGGCCGGAGAGCACAGCTTCCCCTTCCAGTTCCTGCTTCCTGGTGAGAGTCCGGCCGGGCAGGGGCAGCGGGCAGCGGGCAGGGGGCGGGGGCACGGTCGATGCCAGTGCCTGCTCTCTCTGCAGCCACGGTGCCCACGTCCTTCGAGGGCCCGTTCGGGAGGATCGTGTACCAGCTGCGGGCCGCCATCGACACCCCGCGCTTCTGCAAGGACCGCCAGTGCAGCCTGGCGTTTTACGTCCTGAGCCCCCTGAACCTGAACTGC
>NW_004567107.1:143851-145414 GCF_000260355.1 Condylura cristata | reverse complement strand
CTCCGCAGGTGCCACCATCCCCTACTTCGCGGAGGGCTCTGGGGGGCCCGTGCCTGGCAGCGCCCTGACCCTCCTGCCGGAGTACAGCTCGCGGGGCCACCCCTATGGTGAGCGGAGGGCCGGGCCGGCGGGGGCAGCCAGGGGCCTGTGCGGACACGCCCTCTCTCCACAGAGGCCCCGCCGTCCTACGAGCAGAGCTGCGGCGGTGCTGGCCTGGCCTGACCCCGGGAGCTGACCCCGTGCTGCCTCACCAGGCCCGCCGACCTCCCCTGGGCCCGGGCGCCCGGGGCCCGTGCCTTCGCCCCAGCCCGGCCCGGCCCACGCAGGCCCCGCTGCTGCGGGGAGCCCCTGGCCAGCTGGGGGCAGCCCTGGCTTCCCCAGCCCGCACCCGCCGGGGCGGACTCTTCTGTGAATAAAGTGCGTCATTTGCAGAGCCAGGCGCCGGCCGCCTCTGGTGCCCCGCCTGCCCGGCCGCCCGTGTGTCCGCGGGGTGTGACCGCGCCACGGCCCCGAGCCAGACCAGGCTTTGCAGTGAGAGGCGCGGTGGAGCTGGGCGTGAGCCCACGCGGAGACCCGGCCACGCACTCGGGCCTCCCGCCCGCACCCCCGCTCCAGCCACGCGCCGGCCAAAGCCTCTTGTCCCGGAGGGTCCCGGAGGGTCCCCTGCCCTGGGGTGTCCACGCCCACCGCCCACACTCACCCACAGGCCTGTGGCGGGGGCTCAGGACCTCCCCACTGGGCAGTCGCGTGGGCGACGCCTCTCACAGGTGCACACACAGTCCAGGCTTGGGAGGGCCCGGGGGGGCTCTGGGCCGGGTGGCCACGACGAGGCTCGGGGTTCGTCCCCACTGGGCAGTCGCGTGGGCGACGCCTCTCACAGGTGCACACACAGTCCAGGCTTGGGAGGGCCCCGGGGGGCTCTGGGCCGGGTGGCCACGACGAGGCTCGGGGTTCGCCCCCTGACTGCCGTCGCCGAAGGGCGGGCCCGGCCAGGTGTCTGTCCCCCCATCTGTGGCAGGCCGGCGGGCTCAGAGAGGGGGCCGCTGCCGTGACAGGCGCCTGCAGCCAGACTCCCCGCACCCTGCGGCCGGTCCACCTGCTGCCGTCACGCAGTGGCCCGGGCGGGAGGCCCGTCCTGTCGGAGCACCTACCCCCACCAGCCCTGGCTACCAGAACTCTCCCCCAGGCCGCCCAGCCGGCTGAGACCCCCGCTGCGTGGTCAGGACAGCGTGGCCCAATGCGGAGGCCGCGTGGCCGTCTGCGCGGCCGGGACTGCTGGCCTGGGTCCAGCGCCGTCTCTGCCTCTTTGCTACCTGGGTGACCTGAAGGCCCCTCTGGAAGGTGGGTGAGGAGTGGCTGGGTGGCCTTGCCCGGCCCTGGCCTGCGCCCCCCGGGTTCCCGACTGCGGACTGGCCGTGGGGGGGGCGCCTGCTCCCCGGCTCGTTGATTCAGAGACCCGCTGCCAGGCAGCCTTGGGGCGCGCGGCTCCGCGGGAGGGTGCGGGGAGGGCCCCGAGGTGGGCCTGCCGCGAGAGGACGGCGGCTCTGCCCGGGAGACACCGCG
>NW_004567107.1:105731-106295 GCF_000260355.1 Condylura cristata | reverse complement strand
CGCCTGGGGGGGCCTGGGCCTGAGGGGGGCCCTGCGCGAGCCTCCGTCGCACCCCAGCCCCCACCGTCTGGGCCTCTGGGCCTGCCCCTCCCTCTAGTTTTTCTTAGATTGTCTGAGCTTTTCAGGATTTTTCTCACTTCTTCTCCATGAGCTTGGGGTGATGTCACTGCATGCAGCCCTTTTTTTTAATGTTTGTTTCTTTTTTTCTAAAGATTTATTTATTTCATTTTTTTAGATTTAGTCACACACACAAGAGCTGGGGTGCAGGCCAGAGGTGGGGGGTGAGGAGCCCCCTAAGAGAGCGGGGAGCAGAGCTGGGGTCCACTGAGACCCAGGGCTGAGGGGCAGAGGGGAGGCGGAGGGGCCAGCTGGCCCTGGGCCCCTCCCTGGCTGGTGGCCGCGGGCCGCGGGGTGGCAGCCTGAGCCTGGCCGCCCCCTGCAAGGCCCGAGTCTCCCTGGCGACAGTGAGACCTGCAGAGAGGCGCCCGGCCCTGCCCACAGCTCTGTACTTGGGGGTCTGCAGACAGGGCTCCCGCTCCGCGGCTCCCAGGACAGAGCGCGGCT
>NW_004567107.1:104838-105359 GCF_000260355.1 Condylura cristata | reverse complement strand
GGGCGCCGCCAGCCCTCCCTGCCCTCTGCTCCGACTCTGCCAGGTTCTCGAAGTGCTCACGTGGACAGAGAGGGGGGTCCGCCCACGCAACGCCTCTTTCCCTCCCACCTGGCTGTCCTGGGGCGGGGCGGGGCGGGGTCGGGTCTGCGGGGGGCCTCCTGGTGCGCGGGGCGCCACCCTCTGGGGTGCGGCAGGCCGGCACGGAGGTCCACGAGGGGCGTCTGGGGGCTCGGCCTGCTCTTGCTGCCGCCCGCCCACCCGCCCAGGGCCAGCATGGCACAGGGTCACGCTGACCCTGGAAAGGGGGCTCTCGGCCCGGTGAGGGCAGCGGCCTCCTCCTCCAGCCTGGTGGCCCCGGGGGCCTGGACACGCCTTCGCCGGGCGCCTTGGAGCTGGGGGCCCCGGTGGTCACAGAGGCGGAGTGGGCGGGACCCAGCAGCTCCGTGCTGGTCTGTCCCACAGCCCCGGTGCCTGGGGCCCCGCTGGTGCCCGGCAGGCCTCGGCCTGCCCTCTGGGCCTCT
>NW_004567107.1:102929-104101 GCF_000260355.1 Condylura cristata | reverse complement strand
CGCGAGCGCTGGGCCGCCGGCGCCGCCGAGGCTCGAGGAAGCGGCGTCCTGGTCCCCCAGTTCTCTCCCAGTTGCCGCGGCTGCGTGCGTTTGGGCGCTGGCTGGGGTGCCCTTGTCAGGGCCCTTGAATTCGTCTCCCTTTGGAGTCCCCGGCTTCTGGCGCCTGTGGCTAGGCTCTTGTACACGTGGGGCGTTTTCGGCACCTCCTTTCTCCCTGTCCTCGGAGCGCTGTGTTAGGTCATAGCCCCGAGGGGCAGAGGCTCCCCGCACCCCGCACGGGACTGGCCAGGGGCTGCTGCCACAACCCAGGGGTGCGGCCAGACTTGGCCCCTGTCCGGGGAACAGCGACTCCTGGCCCCGCTGTGCAGAGGTTCGGGGGGCTGGTGCCCCCGGCTCTGCCTTCCAGCTGTCACACTGCCGCAGTGTTGAAACAGGAGCGACCGGGCCGCAAAAGGGCACAAAGCTGGGTGCCGGGAGGAAGGGCGGCCGCCCCCTGCCCGGGCCCTGCGGCCAGAGCCCCTGAAGGAGTCCCAGAGGCCAAAGCCAAACCACGGGCTGTAGCAAGGCAGCACCGCACAGCAGGGGCCCATGGGCGCAGCCTGGCGAGGGCCTGGAGGGGGCGGATGCCGTGCGGGGGGCAGGCGGGTCGCGGTGACCACAGTCTGTTCGGACCCCTGAGCACGAGGCGGCTCAGCTGGGACCTGGTCGGTCCGTTCCACGACTCAGGAGGCGCACGGTTACATAAAGGGTCTCTGGGGCGCAACTGTCACGACAGACTTGCGGTGGAGCGCAGGGAGAGAGCGCTGGCTCTGCTGCTCCCCGGCAGCTGAGTCCAGGTGGGCGCCCGCAGGACCGGGGCTCTGCGTCCCTGCGGCTCCGCGACGAGTCCGTTGCGGCAGGCGCCCCCAGAGCCCTTCCGTGTAACAGTGCCCTTCCTGGGTCTGGAGTGGAGCAATCCGGGGCTGTGTGCCCAGCTCTTGGGTGCATAAATACACGACTCTCAAAAAACCAAACACTACAAGTTGATAACAGAGGAGATGCTTATACTGTTACTGCAGCCCAGCTGCCTCGGCCGTGGCCGCCAGCAGGGGTAGGGGACCAGCGCGGCAGGTGGCCTCGGCCCTTCTATGGCCCTGCACTCCCTGCATTGTGGAATGGGCCAATCAGCTGCG
>NW_004567107.1:97958-102008 GCF_000260355.1 Condylura cristata | reverse complement strand
CCGCCCCCCAACCGCCCCCCGCCTCTCTCCTGCACCAGCTGCTGGGCTCCTGACGGTGCCTCGGGGTGAGGGTCTCCTCCCGGCCCCCTCTGCATCTGCCCATGAGGGTGGGTGGTGGTCAGTTCTCTGGCCTCCTGTGTCGCCGTGGTCGCTGTTCCTGCTCTGCCCGTTGAGTGACCCTTGATTCCGAGCTGTGTGAGCTTCCCCGTGGCTCCTCCCGGGCGGGGTGTCTGTCTGGCCGTCTGCGTTTGCTTTCCCTGAGCAGCAGCCTGTGGCTGGGGCCACCCCACCCTGTGTGTTTGGTCTTAGTTCCCTTGCGGTAGGGTCAGGCCTGCAGAGACATCTTATGGTTGATGTCGTGGGAGTCTCACCGGGGCCCCCTTTCTGTTTTTAAGGACGTATTTGTTGATGCACACAACTGGGGTCCAGGCCGGAGGTGCGGGGGTGAGGGTGAGAGGACCCACCAGAGACAGTGGGGAGCAGAACAGGCAGGTCCACTGAAACCCATTGCTGAGGGGGCAGCTGGCAAGACAGGAGGCGTCCGCCGCGCCCCGTGGTCGGCCCTGGCTGGCGACGGACTCTGCCCGCAGTGGCCGCTGACCCCCGGCCGCCGTCTTTAACCCTGCGCCCCCGGGAGGCCCCACCAGGGGTTTCTTCTGTGTGTTTTCTTGTTGCAGGTCTTACAGCTCAGCCGTCAGTGCACTTGGGTTTTGAGGGTGGCGCTGGAGGCCCAGCCTCGTTCTCCCAGGCCACTTTCCAGCTCCCGCGCTGCTTCTCACAGCACCGCCTCGGGAGTGGGCATCCCTGGGGGCTCTCTGGAGCTTGTGCGTCCCGAAACAGTCGTTCGAGCCCTTTGCCCATCTGACGAGAGTCTTCGTTGTTGGGGCGCAGGAGTTCTGTAGTGACCGCCTTGCCCCGAGCGCTTCGAACACTTCACCCGCTCTGCTGCCGCCGCCTGGCGGCGTACAGAGCTGGCAGATGTCCAGAAGTTGCTCGTCTGCCCTCGGTGTCGTGTCAGCGCGCTCGGTGTCGTAGCCAGATCGTTGCCAGACTCAGCGCCACACGCCTGCCCTTGCTTTCAGATCATCACAACCTGGGTCTTCTCCTTGGGCTTGGGCCCGCCTTTGAGTCACCTTTTGTAGCGTGTTGGGTGATCCCTTCGCGTGTCCACGGTCGCTTTCCCCAGCGCTGTTGACAGGCCGCCGGCGGTGGGCCCTGCGGACAGCCCGGAGCGGCACGGGCGAGGCCGGGAGCCGCGCTCCTGTCCGCGCCGCCTTCGTGCTGGTGCCGCGGCGTTCTGATTGCTGCTGCAGCTCTACGGCGAGTTTCGAATCCAGGAAGTTGGACTCTTCCAGCCTCATCCTTCCTCTTCTAGATTATTTGGACTTGCCATGGCCCCTTGATATTCCCCGTGACTGCAGAATGGGTTTTGTGTGTGTGCAAAGCGAAAGCCCTGGGGTGTGGGCGGATCAGATGGTTGCTCACTTGAGCTTCCGCGCTCGCCTTGTGTCAGCAGAGCCTTGCGTCTGCGCTCCGCTCCTTCACCTTTGTGGACGCCCAGGTGTCTCACCTCTTTTACCGTCGTTATGAACGGACGTGTATTCATTACTTCCTTTGCAGAATATTCATTGTGCAGAAAAATGCAGCTTTCTCTCGAGTGGAATCTTTAGAGTTTTACTTTTTAAGGTTTTATTTGTGCACGCAAGAACGGGGGCACAGACCAGAGTGGCGGGTGGGGGTGAGAGACTCCCCAGGGACAGAGCGGGGAGCAGAACAGGCGGCTCCACTGAAGCCTACTGCTGAGGGGCGCGGCGGGGAGACAGGCGTCGGCCGCACCCCGGGGTCGCTCCCCGGCCTGGGATCGAACCGCGGTGGCTGCGGGCAGCTGGCGGCGCCGCGCTCTGACCCGTCGCGCCACCAGGGAGGCCCCTTTCGTTTTTAAGGTGGCCTCTCATCTGTCGGCAGAGACAGTTTCACTCTTTCGCTTCCCGTTGGGAATCTCTTTGGTTGGCTAATTGCTGTGCTGCAGGTTCTCGCCCAACCTTGAGCTGCGGGCGCAGAGGCGGGCAGCCTTCCTGCCTGGCTCCTGAGCTCAGAGGAGCGGCTTTCTCGGCGTGACGTGCGCCTGTGTCGTTTCGTGCCTGGTTTCCTTCTGTTGCGGGCGGGTCAGGAGAGGTCTGCCGCGCCCTGGGGTCACCTCCGGGGCAGGCGGGACTCAAACTCATGCGGAAGCGGCTTAAGCTTCTCAGTGCTGCGCTTTAACCCGCTGCGCCACCGGGGAGGGCCCTGTTTGCTGGCATCTTTGTGGAGGATTTGGCCCCACTTTTCTCCGGCGATACTGGTCTGTAGCTTTCTCATGGTCTGTGGCCGCGGGCAGCACTGACCTTGCAGGGCACAGCAGAGCGCGTCCCTCTTCTTCGGCTTCGTTGGGAAGTGTCTGCGGAGCATCAGTGATCTTCAAGATTCGGTGTCATTGGCCGCGGAGTCCCCCGGCCTGGGGCACTTCTCTGAGGAGATGTTCGGTTCCTGGCTCAGTTCCTGCTTTCTGTCCTCTTCGGTCCTCGTGGGTTTGCCGCCTCAGGTCACCGCGCCGCGGGCAGTCAGCTGCTGGTCGTGCTCGGGCTCTTCTCGTTCCCCGGCTGGTGGCGCCGCCGCGGCCGTTCCTGGCGTCTGCAGCCCCAGCCGGCGGCCTCTCCTCGGCCCGCCTGCTTAGAGGTTTCTGTTTGTTGCTCTTTCAAAAGAGCCGACTTTGTGTTTGACTAATTTTTGTGTTTCTCATCACTATTTTGTTTCTCAGCTCCGGTCTTTCTGATGTTTCCTTTCTTCTGCTAGTTTGGGGTTTAGCTTGTTCTTGTTTTTTTTTTTTTTTAACCTTTATTTCTTGATGCGTACAGAACTGGGGTACAGGCCAGAGGCGCAGGGGCGGCGAGAGGACGCACCCGAGACAGAGTGTGGCGCAGGACAGGCCGACGGATGAGTCCACTGCTGAGGGGAGCAGCGGGCGGGTCAGGCGAGGGCTTCCGCGCCCTGGGGTCACCTCCGGGCAGGATGGCGGCTTCGGCTTCCGGTGCTGCGCTCTGACCCGCTGCGCCCAGGGCGGCCCGGCTTGCTCTTGTCTTTTGACCCAAGTCCGATCGTCCGGATTTGCCCTCGGCAGCCGCGGCCCATGGCCGGGGGTGTGGTGCTTTTGTGTTCATGACTAAGAATTTAAGAAATCCCTTGTGGTTTCTTCTTTGGCCCACTGGTTGTTTACAAAGGAGTTTGATTCGCACAGTTTGTCCGCTTTCCAGTCTCACCTGTACTTGCTGACTCCTGACCTCCTCCCGGCGCTCTCAGAGCGTTTTGCGTGACGCCCATCTTTCAGAATCTGTTGGAACTTAATTCTCCACCCCGCCACACACTGCACTCACCCTCACCGCTGGCTACCGTCAATCTGACTCTCGTATGCACTTGTTTTTTGTTTGAAGACTCTACAGGTAAGTGATTTCGCGTGCTGTTGTCTTTCTTTGACTTACTTCCCTAACCCGGCGCCCTCCCGGCCCGTCCGTGTCATCACACGCGGCAAGCGGCTCTTCCAGTGGCCGAGCAGCTCCGCCGCAGTGATGTACGCGGGCATCTTGTATCTGCTGACGGCTGCCGGGGGTGTTCGCGCATCTCGACCGCTGCGAACGGTGCTGCAGAGCGCGTAGGAAGGCAGACATGAGCTTGTGCTCGTGTTCTTCAGACAACTCCCGCGAAGCGGAGTTTTCATGTCATGTGATAACTGTTCGCACTCACACGCGTCGGCACAGCGCCTCGCCAGTTCAGTCCCCCGGTGGCACCCGAAGTTCCCCGTCCTGCAGGTTCCTGTCAACTTTCCTTGCTTCTTACATGTCCTGTGGAGCCATTCTCGGAGGTGTGAGGTGGTAGCTTGTGATTCTGATCTGCACTTCCCTGATCAATGATTTTAACACCTTTCACGTACTTGCCGGCCACCTGTATGTCTTCTTTGGAAACATTTCTGTGCAAGACTTTTTGGACATTTAAAAATTGGATTTGTGTGTGTGGGGG
>NW_004567107.1:51978-55547 GCF_000260355.1 Condylura cristata | reverse complement strand
GGGGTGCGTGTGTGCAGGCGGGGTGTGCGCAGGGGTGCGTGTGTGCAGGCGGGGTGTGTGTGCAGGGGTGCGTGTGTGCAGGCGGGGTGTGTGCAGGGGTGTGTGTGCAGGGGTGCGTATGTGCATGGTGCGTGTGTGCAGGGGTGCGTGTGTGTGGGCGGGGTGTGTGCAGGGGTGCGTGTGCAGGCGGGGTGTGTGCAGGGGTGTGTGTGTGCAGGTGCGGTGTGTGCAGGGGTGCGTGTGCCAGCGGGGTGTGTGTGCAGGGGTGCGTGTGTGCAGGCGGGGTGTGTGCAGGGGTGCGTGTGTGCAGGCTGGGTGTGTGCAGGGGTGTGTGTGTGCAGGGGTGCGTGTGTGCACGGGGTGTGTGTACAGGGGTGCGTGTGTGCATGGTGCGTGTGTGCAGGCGGGGTGTGCGCAGGGGTGCGTGTGTGCAGGTGGGGTGTGTGCAGGGGTGCGTGTGTGCAGGCGGGGTGCATGTGCGTTGCATGGGGCACGTGTGTGCACCCGGTGTGTGTATGCAGGGGTGCCTGTGCATGCGGGGTGCGTGTGCTCACACGGGGTTCGTCTCCGTGCACCTGTGGGCTGGCAGTGCCCGCCTGGGGCTGTGCAGACCTGGCTCGGGTGCCCTGCAGGCTGTGGTGCTCACTGGTGTTTCCCGGACCTGCTGGCCTCTCCAGCCCCTCAGCGTGGCCAGGGCCTCTCTGGGCCTCATGGTGCACAGTGGCCCAGGGCCAGGCCTGGCGTCTTGCCAGGACATCACAGATCTTTGTCCCTTTGCCTCGTGGCCGTGTCTCCCGGGTGACCTGCACGGCCACTCTGTGCTCCTGCTCAGGGCCCTCCGCCAGGCCTATGGGGTGTCCCCCATCTGCCTGTGGTGGCTGGGCCTGCCACGGTGACCGAGATGTCCTGGCCTCTGCAGAGGCGTTTTGCCCTCAAGTTCAGGTCTGTGTGTACCTGGAGCTGACCTGGCACGATGCTGTGCTGGGGTGGACGGTGCCACTGTATGCCGTGGAGTGGCAGTTGGGGCCACATCACCTGACTGAAAGCCCCCAGCCCTCTGGGCAGCCCAGAGCCTCGGTTGTTTGCTCCCAGCTGGGTGTGGCCCTGCTGGCATGGCTCCGTCAGTGATGGCGCTCGCTGTCCAGTGTCTGCCGTGGAGTGTCCCACCACGTGAATGAGCTGCTGGCCATGGAGGCTGCTGGCCTCTGCTTCTGTCCGGTGCCGCCTGTCCGCAGGGCAGGGCAGTGCCATTCCACCTCTCTTGGGGGTGGACAGAGAAGAGAAATGGACAGAGCAGAGGGCAACAAGGCGGGAGGGCGGAGGGGGACCGGGCGGCCGCCGGCTCTGAGACGGGAGCCACCGGAAAGCCCCGGAGGCCAAACGCGACACCGAGGGCCCACAGGTGGGGCCCATGGGCTGTGCTGACCGGAGCCAGGGCCGAGAGGACAGGCCACCGTCGGGGCCCGCGCCCCAGCGCGACCGCAGGAGGCCTCGGCCCGGAACAGCCCCCGGGTTTACACCGGGACAGGAGCTCCTGTGGCCGCGGTGGCGGCCGCTCACCCAGAGGGTGTCGCGGTGCCCAGGTGTAAGCGGAGCGCCCGCCTCCTGCCAACTCGCTGGCCGGGCGGACGGTCCCTGGGAGCCCAGACGGCGCTGGCCGGGGGGACGGTTCCTGGGAGCCCAGACGGCGCTGGCCGGGGGGACGGTCCCTGGGAGCCCAGACGGCGCTGGCTAGGAGCACAGGTCTTACTGGTCCCCAGAGGCGGAGTCAGAGACCCCCAGGGCTCACAGCTCCCCATGAGAGGGTGGAGGACCCCAACACTGGTCTTGGGGCCACCAGGTGGGGCCGTTGGGCCTCCTGCAGGGTGCTTGCTGTCACAGGAGGCCACCCCTTCCCTGGAGGGGGCCCTCCTTTCTTCATGGTTCGGTCAGAGCACACCCCCCAACACATACACACACAGAGCACACACACACACAGAGCACACACCCCCAACACACACATACCCCGCTTATATCTTCCCACGGAGCCCCACCCACACGTCTGATTGGACCATTTTCAGTCCTGTGGCTGATTGGACCTTTGAGCACCAATCAGCTCATAGCTCTCACCTGATTGGTCCATTCCCAGATCCCCAGCCCGCCTGGTTGCATAAAAGGGTTCTGAGGAGCATCTGCCAAAACTGGCTTGTGTGGGAGCAGGAGGGAGCCCCTGACGGTGCTGCTGCTGCTTCTGCCACCCAGGCTGCCGGGCTGTGGTGGCAGCTTGGTGTTGGGCTCACGCTGCTGTGGAAGTCAGTGGGCAGGTTTCAGGAGGTCAGCATTCTCTGGGGACTGTCTGGAAGTGGGGTTGCCAAGTCCCACGGGGTGACCTGCCAGGAGCCTCCCGGGGGACTGAGCCATCTGTGCAGGGCATGCGGGCGCCTGGCTGGCCGAGGTCTTTGCCCGGCTCTCCCCATCTGTGTGCTCACCTGATGGCCAGGTGTCCACCCTGGCAGTCCTGTGCGGCCCGGCACACACCGTCATCGGAGGTGCGCCTCGAGCCGACACCCCGAGTGCGGATTTGCATGTTTGCACTCCTGCCTGCGGCCTGGGATCCTGTGTTTTCCATGAAGCATTTCGTGGCTCCCCCGGGTTTGGCCTGTGGTGGGCCCAGCTTCCGTTTCCAGGTGTGGACATCCCGTTGCCCCAGAGCCACTTTGGAGGGCTGACCCTTTCTGCTCCGAGTGGACCCTGGGTCTCATGGAGCCTCTGACCGGCCTGTGTCCTGTTCCAGGGGCCAGTACCTGGACTACGAGAAGGAGGAGGTGGAGGCCCAGCCCCGGCAGTGGAAGAAGTATGACTTCCACTACGACAACGTGCTGTGGGCCCTGCTCACGCTCTTCACGGTGTCCACGGGGGAGGGCTGGCCCATGTGAGTGCCCGCCAGTGTGGAGGGACCCTAGTGTCCGTGCCTCCGGCCAGAACTCCCTGGAAGCGTTTCCTGGAGTTTGACCAAGGGCCCTGCATGGTACCCCTGGATCTCCCTTGTCGGGGGATAGGTGGGGCAGGTGGGCTCCTCGCGTGGGGCCCCTACACTGGACGGCAGGCCCTGCTCTGGGCTGGGAGGCCCCCTTGGGAGTGGGCTCAGTGCTCTGTGGGCCCTGAAGGCAGCAAGCTGGGGATGTGTGGCGGGCGAGTGGTGTGGGCAGGGGACTGGGGTGCTGTGGAGGCAGAGACAGGGTGGGCAGTGGGCTGAAGTCCCCACCCGTCTTTGGGGTGGAGTCTCCTGCACCGGGAGCACCCCTGGGCCACCCGCGGCCTCGGCCACCCCAGGCTGGTGGCGGCACCGTGCTGACTCGGCCCCCCCCAGGGTGCTGAAGCACTCCGTGGACGCCACCTATGAGGAGCAGGGCCCCAGCCCCGGCTACCGCATGGAGCTGTCCATCTTCTACGTGGTCTACTTTGTGGTCTTCCCCTTCTTCTTTGTCAACATCTTCGTGGCCTTGATCATCATCACCTTCCAGGAGCAGGGCGACAAGGCCATGTCCGAGTGCAGCCTGGAGAAGAACGAGGTAGGCCCCGCCCGCCCC
>NW_004567107.1:50579-51603 GCF_000260355.1 Condylura cristata | reverse complement strand
GCGGGCGGGCGGGCGCCGGCTGACCGCTCCCTCCCACAGTTCTACGACGCGCCCTACGAGTACGAGCTGATGCTCAAGTGCCTGAACGTGGCCTTCACCTCCGTGTTCTCCATGGAGTGCGTGCTGAAGATCATCGCCTTCGGGGCGCTGGTACGTGCTGCCGGGCGCCATGGGGCCCCCCCCGCCCCTGCCCGCTGCCCGCGCCGAGCGCTGGGCTGACGGTGATCTCTGCCCAGAACTACTTCCGAGACGCCTGGAACGTCTTCGACTTCGTCACGGTGCTGGGGAGCATCACCGACATCCTGGTGACGGAGATCGCGGTAAGCAGCGGCCTGCCGGGGGCCACGTGCAGGCTGCTGCCCTGTCACGCCGATGCGGGCCCCTTGGGGCTGAGTAGGTGGTGTCTCGGCAACTGCCGGTGGCGGGGTGGCCGGTGGCCCCGCCTGGCACGCTGACCCGGCCACGGGCTCTGGGCGAGGGCCTCTGCCCCATGGACAGGTGAGCGGAAGGAGGGGTCAGCTGCACACTGCGGGCGTGTGCGTGTGCACGCATGCCCGTGTGTGTGCGCCCAGGGCGGGCTGCTAAACGGCTCGCGGTCGGGCCCTGGCTGGCGGTGGCGGGCCCCGAGCTCTGCCTGGCATGACTCGGTCACCCTGGGGCTCCGGCCGCCTCTGTCCGGGCGCAGGACGATGTCCCGGTGACCCTGATGCCAGGCCCCGGCCTCTGGGAGAGGCACCAGAGTGACCCGAGCAGCTCCGTGGTGGCTGCCTCCGGTTGTGGGTTCTGAGAGCCAGCACTGGGCCGGGGCTCTGGTCAGTGCCTGCTGGCCGGTGTGGGCTTCATGGGGAAGCCGGTCCTGCTGCCTCAGGCATCCCGCTCAGGCTTGCCCTGGCTGCTCTTGGCGAGTGGTTGACCATCACAGGGTCGGCCGGCCAGTCTCCCTCATGGAGCCTGTCCGTCTCCCGGGACCACCAGTGCCCCGGAGCTAGCCCCCGCCTGCCCGTCCCTGGCCACTCCCCGAACC
>NW_004567107.1:46733-47290 GCF_000260355.1 Condylura cristata | reverse complement strand
CCGCTGCCCACAGGCCCTGCCCTACGTGTGCCTGCTCATCGCCATGCTCTTCTTCATCTACGCCATCATCGGCATGCAGGTGGGTGCTGCGGCCCCGCCCAGCCGCTCGGGCAGCAGACAGGGGCCTCGGGGTGCCCATGGCGTGTGGGCTCAGGCTCCCGGGGGGTCCGGCAGGCGCAGACCACCCTCGGTGGCTGGTGCCCGGCCCGCCATGGGCCTGCGAGCCCAGCGCCCACGCGGGGCCGTCACCTCCTCTCTGCCGTGTGTGATGTGCCGAGCCCTGACGCCGTCTAGACAGTGTCTCCCCACTCGGAGCCCTGACTCCGTCTAGACAATGTCTCCCCACTCGCGCCTGAGCCGGACCGCGCATGCCCTGGGCTGTTTCGGGGGTGTGTGGCGGTTCATAATGTCTCAGCTAGACTTTGGATTTTAACCTAAATGTAGTCACTGGCTCCCTGAAAAATAATGTGGGTAAAAAGGCCACCGAGACTAACAGAGGTTTGGGGGAACCCTCCCTGGGCCTGTACCTGGCCTGTGCCGTCCCCGGACTCCGGGCT
>NW_004567107.1:40213-44878 GCF_000260355.1 Condylura cristata | reverse complement strand
CACCCAGACAGGGCATCGCCCAGATCAGGAGAAAGAGGGAGGAGGCACGCGGGGGACAGATTATGCTGAGGGGGTGCGGCAGTCCCCCCGGGCAGGGCCGGGGCAGCTGTGGGGGTGCGGCGGGCCCCATGCCGGCAGCGGTGTGACGCAGCACGGGACCCGTCAGGGCCCGGCGGGAAGCGCGGGCTTGGGCCTCGGTGCCCAGTGTGCCCGAGGAGGAAGGTCTCGTGGTGGCGGCGAAGAGGCCCGGGGCAGCGGGCTGGGCAGAGCCGGCCACCCCAGCGCCCACCTGTTCGCAGCGACAAGGTGGGGACAGAAACCGCGCGCCAGGTGCCGGGTCTCCACAGGTGGGAGGTCGGTAGGTCCCGAGCGTGAGCGACAGGGCTTGTTCCCAGCAGCCCTCGCGCTCCTCGGGAGCGGGAGAAGCGGAGACTCGCGACAGGTGCAGGTGTCCGCGGAGGGGGAGGGCCGTGCGTGCGTCTCGCGTGCGGGGCCTCCTCCAGGGAGGCAAACCTGCGCGTCAGCAGAGCAACGCAGAAAAACGCTGCCGGTGGCTGGCACCACAGAAAGGGTTTGTGGGGGGTGATCCCCTCACAGCCCAGAAAGCTGCTTGGGGCGCGGGGTGCAGGCGCTTGGGAGGCCACTGTCCCGCGGGGCCGCCAGCTTCCCTCTGCTCACGCTCGTGCCTCAGCCGCCGGCCTGGCCTTCCCGCCCCAGGGAGCCGTGCCGCGGCCACGGTGACCCGGGCGTGCAGGGCAGCGAGGCCCCCCGGTGAGCCGCCTCTTCCCCGAGGAGTGGCCCGGCGCCTCCGCCCCGAGGAGCAGAGTCCCGCACGCCGTCTGTTCTGGTCTGCCGGCAGCTGCAGCTTCGAAGCACAGCAGTGAGCGAGACGGAACTGCCATGTTAGGGTGGATTCAGTCCCCTTGACCGGCGCAGAGGGCGCTGACAGACCGCTGGCTCGGTGACAGCCTGGCAGCGTCACCGTCGGCGCCGCGCGGAGGACCGCGGACGTGCTGAGTGGCTCAGTCTTGGTGACAACTTGAGGTCGGCGTTACACTCTCACGGGCAAAGCACTCCCCTGCAGAGGTCACCTACCCCGGCCGGCCGGTGTCTGTGCCAAACGCACAAGCCCTTAGCAAGAGGTCAGGACAGACAACATCCGAGCAGGTCTGTGCCCGCGAGGAGTTCGGTCAGGCCCCAAGACTAGAAAGTGCAGGCACAGACGCTTCCCTGTGAGTTCCAGCGAGCGTTGAAAGAAAAACCAGCACCAGTCTCAAGCGCTTCCAAAAACACCGAACGAGCAGAAACGCGTCAGCTCCCTCCGACAGCCGGCACTACCCGGGGCCGAACCGGACACTGCCGGGAAGGCAGCTGCGGCCCGCACCCTCATGCACGCTGATGCAAACCCGCGACGGGTGCTGCAGGCCAAGCCCAGCGGCACATTCTAGGATCGGACCCGCCCACGTGGCTTGGCTCCCGGAAGGCAAGGATGCTTTGGCATTCGAATCCCAACGCAGTGTGTCATGTTTAACATATGTAGAGAAAAAACTTACATGGTTATTCTTGCTGACGTAGAAAAAACATTTGATAAAATTTAACCTCCTTTGTGGAAAAAAATCACTCAACTAAAGAGGAATAGGAGCTACCTCAACATAATAAAAGCCCACATGAAAACCCCACAGCTAACGTTGAAGTGGCGTCTCGCGGGTGTTCCTGTTGGCCACATGCCTGCGTCCACCCAGCCTAGTTAATACAGCCGGCGAAGTCCGAGCCAAAGCGGTTAGGCGAGGAAAAGGAAAGGCATCCAAGGTAAAAGGGAGGAAGAGTGACTGTCTCTCTGCAGATGGCGTGCTCAGACACGGATCACCCTGAGAACTCCCCCAAAACCCACCAGGACCAGAGCTACAGGATACAAAATCAGCAGACAAAAACCAGATGCGTAATATTCACTAAAGGTGAAAAATTCAAAAGGAAACAGAAAATTTTTCATTTACTACAGCATAAAGAAGGAAAAAAGTTCGAGGGTAAATTTAATTAAGGAGGTAAAAGACTTGTGTACTGAAAATGCCAAATGTTCCTGAGAGAATGAAGACTCCAGTGGAAAGCAGCCCGCTGTGGGCTTGGAGATGGCGCTGGCAGCCTGCCGGCACTGCCCCGGGCAGTGGGCGTGAAGCTGCTGCTGGCTCAGAGGCGGGAAAGCACAGCGGACTCACAGGGAATCTGAACGGGCAGCGCTTTGTCCAAAAAATCTAGACAAAGAACAGAGTTGGAGGTCTCGGACTTCTGATTTCAAAATCTGCTCCAACGCTTTGCTGACCAAGAGGTTCAGTGCTGGTCTGGCGACAGCACACAGACAGCAGGTGCCCAAGTGAGCCCGGGCCGGGACCTTGGCTAAGGCTTGACCAAGGTGCTGGCCGGGCTGTGGGAGAAGACACTGTCCAGCAGATGGCGCTGCTGACCTGGGCAGCCGCTTGCCGGAAGCCCCAGCCAAACCCGGACTCGAGCCACGTGCAGATGAGCTGAACGGTGGTCAAAGGCATGAGCAGAAGACTAAAGCTATCAAGTTTCCTTAGGAGAAAACACTGGGCAAATCTCCTTAGATTTGGGGGGGGATCCTTACATTTGGCAACAGAATCACAAGTAACAAAAAAAGCAGGTGAGTTGAAGCACTCAAATTTTAAGCTTTGTGAATCAAAAGACAATCTCCACACCATGAAATGACCACCCAGGGAATGGGAGATATTTGCAACTCCTCTGTATGGTCAGGTGTTGGCAGCCAGAATATTAAAAAAGTCTTACAACTTAAGGGTTGACAAAGGATTTATTTATTTTTTTAAAGAATTGGGCCCTCCCCGGTGGTGCAACGGGTTGGGGCGCAGCACTGCAAGCTGGCCGCGGCCGCAGCCGCTTCAGTGCGAGTCCATCCCCGGCCCCGGAGGTGACCACAGGGCGCGGCAGACCCCTCCTGACCCGGCCGCTGCTCCCCTCAGCAGTGGGCTTCGTCCGTCGGCCTGTCCTGCTCTCCGCTCTGTCTCTGGGGAAGCCTCTCACCGCCCCTCCACCTCTGGCCTGTACCCCAGTTCTGTATGCAGAGATAAATAAATCTTTCAAAAAAGAGAATTATTTATTTATGCGTTCAAGAGCTGGAGTGAAGCCCAGAGGTCTGTGCGGGTGAGGGACTCACCAGAGACAGAGTGGGGAGCAGAACAGGCATCTACTGGAATGCGCTGATGAGGGGAGCAGCGGATGAGGCGGGCGAGGCCTGCGGTGCCACGCGGGTCGGCTCCTGACCAAACCCCAGCTGCAGTGGCCGCGGATTGCTTCAGAGTGCTGCTCTTTAACCCCTTGTGCCAGCAGGGAGGCCCACAATTTGGAAAGGATTTAAATAGACATTGGTCCCGGGAAATACACAGGTGGCCTGTGAATCCATCCTAAGATGCTCGCTATCACTAGTCATTAGAGAAGTGCAAATCAAAACTGTAATAGGACATCACTTCACACCATTAGGACTGCTAATAGTAAAGAAACATTTGAGCAGAACAAAAGCGGAAGTGGTAAGTACCGGCAAGGATGTGGAGACATTTCGGAACGTAAAGTGGAAATACCGCAATGGAGAAGGAAAGCGCGGCCCCCAGAGGGGAAGGTAGAAGGGCCCGGCCGTTCCCCTTCTGGGGCTACATCCCAGATAGCTGGAAACGGCCCGGCTGAGCATCTGTGCACATGGTCGTAGAATCAGATTGACAAGAGCCAGAAGTTAAAAGCCACCAAAGAATCCAGCCACAGATAAATGGGCAAACAAAACAGGATGTGGACGTGGATCACTACTCAGCCCTGAAAAGGAAAATAACCTCGACACCACTTCATTAGGAATGACCCTCGAAGAAACGCCCAGCGCAATAAACCCAGACAAGAAGAAACTCAAGCGCCGTGCAGTTATGCTCCGTGAGTACCCGCAGTAATGAGGTGCAGCGAGAGCGGAAGTAGATGGTGGCGCCGGGGCCTCAGGAGGGGGTGAGGAGTCAGTGTCCAGCAGGTCGGAGTTCGTGTTTGGCACGGCCAAAGGACTTCCCTGGATTGACGGTGCTGACAGTGGTACCATGGCGCTTCGCACCCCCGACCGGGTCACCCCGGTGGCTGCAGGGCTGGGTCTGGGGAGGAGGTACATTTACCACAGGAAAAGACAGTCATCGGTAACCCTCCGCAGACCTCCTCCTCACCCCGCGATGCACCCTTACCCTGATAGAGAAGCCAGAGACATGCCACGGAGGGACGCCCCAGAAAACGCTCCTGAGTTTGCTTGTAAAGACCTGAACAAGATACCAGGAGGCCGATGGCAAGAACTCAGGAAGAGGATTGCACAGATGCTTCTAGAGAGGCGCAAGCGACTGCAGAGCCTGGAAGAGGGGAGAGAGGCGGCGAAGGGAGGTGCTTCAGGGCTGAGGGCCTGACGCCAGGCGTGGGGACGCGCAGATGCTGTGTGACTGGACTTTGCTGAGACTAGAGCTTACGTGTGCTCACACAAAACGGATGATAAACTCGCCAGGCGACGGGCGAGTTACTTGGCTCCCTGGTGGGGATGCGTTCAGAACGTCGGCGTCAGGTCACCCCGACACACGCTCTGGCACCTGACAGCAGTCACACCCCAGTAAAGCGGGTGGGTGGGAG
>NW_004567107.1:10289-11216 GCF_000260355.1 Condylura cristata | reverse complement strand
CGCCGCCCACGGGCCAGGCAGAGGCCGCGGCATCACGAAGAGCCTCCCGGCGCGATGGCCCCTCCGGGTCAGCTGGCCCCGCAGCGTCAGAGTCTGCACTGCTGCGCAGTGTTCCGTGCCGCGCAGAGCAGCTTTCCAGGGTGTTCCACAGACAGTATATTACCTCGTCAGTATTTTCTGTCTTTGCTGGAAGAACACTGGCTACAATCTTACATCTTCCTTCACTTAACATTATACGAATTTTTCAAGTCATTTAAAAGCAATCAGAATTGCTGTGCCCAGTCGCTACCTTTGTTTTATGTAGATATCACGATACATTTGACTGTTCCCTGGAGCTTTAACTTAGATTGTTTCCAAGTATTTGTTCTAGAAGAAAATGTTGGTTAGCATTTTTACAAACAAAGACTTTCATTTGTGTTCAACACATTTCCTAAGGCCATTTCCCCAAAACTGAATTACTATTTTTTAAAAAAGGTTTATTTATTCGGACAGAACTGGGGTACAGGCCAGAGATGCGGAGGGTGAGAGGCTTCCCCAGAGACAGAGCGGGGAGCAGAACAGGCAGATCCACGAAGGACACTGCTGAGGGGAGCCGCGGGCGGGCCAGGAGAGGTCTGCTGGGCCCTGGGGTCACCTCCGGGGCAGGCGGGGACCGAACTCATGCGGAAGCGGCTTCAGCTTCTCAGTGCTGCGCTGTGACCCGCGGCGCCCCAGGGAGGGGCCTGAGTTACTATTTTAAAAAATATCTTTGCATTTAATATTCCGACGCTGCATTCTGAGTTCAAGGCTCCCTGGGAACGGCGGTGCCCTGCACCAGGCGATCCCTGGGCAGCTGCAACTTGCCGCCACTCATTCTCTCCCGTCTCTTCACCAAGCGCCTGACCTTGCACGTCCTGCGCCTTCCTTTACGCGGGGCCTCCTCGCCCC
>NW_004567107.1:0-9088 GCF_000260355.1 Condylura cristata | reverse complement strand
GACTTATAATGTGGGGAACACCCTGCCCCCCGCCCCAGGCCTAGCAGGCAGGAGAGCAGAGCCCTGTCCGGGTCTCTGGGGGTGCAGGTCCTGACCCAGTGGGGTGCGGGGCACCGGGGGCTCTGCTCTTCTCAGGGCGCTGAGAGGCCGCTGTGCTGGTTGGGCCCACGTCTGAGGGCTGAGGGGTCCCCTCCCTGTTGCGCAGCTGATGTGGCCACTCAGAGCCGGGAAGGGGGAACTTTGACACCTGGACTCTGCCTCACCAGGTGACTTCAGGCTGTCTCTGAATAGAGTCCAGGCTGTCCCAATCCTGTGGCTGACAGGAGCCACACGGCTGCCACAGTCTGGCTACAACCCTGTGATTTTTAAAATGGGCTATCAATAGCCGATCCAGTGTACTGAAAGCAGCGACCCTCTCTGTCTCACTGAGAAGCCTTGCGGCGGGGACACCTGGTGCTGTCACTGGGTGGAGGTTTCCTCAGGGGGGCTGAGAACTGGCGGGCCCTTTCCTAAGCTCTCAAGATATTTTCTCCGCTGACGTGGCGCTAAGAGGATCCCTCCTATTTCGGGCATTGAATGAGTCACACTCACTCAGTTACCTGGAAACTGGAGATTTCGTAGATGACCCACTTAACTTTTTAAGATTTATAATATGTTAAACTGATTTTCCCTCCTTCCCCACAACACCTTTCATGCTTGCTTTGGAGAGAAGTTGGACTCTTCAGGAAAGGAGAAAAGTCAGTATTGAGCACTTGCCGAAGACTTCCTGACCCTGTGCAACACGATCCTTACTTACGTGATGTGAGCTCCATTAATGACACCGTAGAGGCCTTAGTCCTACTCTGGGATGAGAATCCTACAGCCCGAAAGAGACCATGAACTTGTGGAAGGTCGCGCACAGAAGGACAAAGGTCAGCTACCTTTGGCCTCCCAGGTGTCTGTATTTTTGACTGAACCAGAGGTTGTCAAATGAGGCTGAACTGTAAACCCCTTGGAGGCCAGCGTGTGGGGGGCCCATCCTCAGAACAGCTCCGTGGGTCTTGGGCTTCCTCCTTCCTAATGTCGGAAGCTCAATTAAAACACAACTTAAGGTGTCATTGCGTTACATGCAGATGTTGTCGTTCATCTTACACGTGATTTAATAGTTGTAGAATAGCTCTAATCCCACATGTGATTGCTACTGGTAAGAGACTGCAGCTAAAAATATCCTTTTTTTTTTTTTTTTAAAGATCATGCTTAGTGAAATAAGCTAGAAAGAAAAGGAAAAATACCGGATGGTTTCACTCATAGCAGGAGTATAATGGACCAGGAGAGAAAACAATAATATTAATGAACAGCTATATACCAGAGACATTTTATGGGGTGGAGCGGGGAATGGGATCAAAAATGGGGCGGAGAGATGCACTGGAGTATGGTGATGGCACACGGGTGATTTGGTGATGGGATGCCCACGGGGATGACAACTGAGATGGAAATATGCACAAAATGATGTAAAAATAATTATTTTTAAAAAACAAAATGCCTCTTTCTAAAAAAAATACATCACAAACTGCATGGACAGTTTTAAATTTTCTAGTGGCATGAAAACAAAGCACCAGATGAAATTTTTTTAATATTCTTTTTTTTCCTAATTATTCCCATAAGGCAGGCTTAACTGCTGCACCTACCAGGAGGAATTCCTGGAGCTCTGGAACAACTGACAGGGAAGGGAGGTGTCAGTAATGGCTGCAGTGTTGCCCAGATGAGACCCCCCGTCATTGTTAAGGTTTAGGTTTGTCTCATCTATACGAATAAGAAACATCATACAGCAGCAGTGACCAGAGCCCTCAAGATACTGGACTTCATGGTGATTGTTTTGTTAGCGTGTTTGTACTGTTGACCAAAATTGTCAATGAATTTAGGTTATTTGGTGATTGGATTATAAGGGTTATTTATATAGTTATAAGTTAAGATACTTGCATATCACTCTTAGAAACTTTCTTTACAGTATTGAAGCACACACATCTATGGTCTGAAATGATAGTGATTAGTGCTATCATTAACATGAACTGACACTTGTGCCCTAAAAGTAGTTCTTAGGTTTTACTTCTCAGAGACCTGAGTTTTCCTCAAACACTGGTTCCCAAAGTGCCACCTTTCCTTAGATTTTGATTGTCAAACCCTTCTATTCTGCAAAGTATCCCAAAGTTCCCAAAGTATCACTTTTCCTCAGATTTTGCATCTCAAACATTTGTAATTAAGTCCCATTCTCCACAGGAATTTCTCTTCAGAAACCTGTGTTTTCTTCAGACACTTGTTCCCTTAAAGTCACTTTTCCTCAGATATTGCATCCAGATATGTACACTATGTACCTCTTCTCACATTTGTCTCAGAGATGTGTGTTTTATTCAGGCAAGGGTTCCCCTGAGGTCACTTTTCCTCAGATTTTCCGTCTCAGACACTGATGACGAACTGAAATTCTCTAGAGGATTTTCTCCTCATAGACCTGCATTTTCCTTAGACACTGGTTCTCAAAGTGTCACTTTTCCTCGTATTTTGCATCCCAGACATTAGTGAGCAACTGTCATTCTCTACAGGATTTTCTCCTCAGACAATTGAAGACACCTGTTTCCTTTACATAACATTTCCTCAGAACATGTAGGCTATATACTTCTCATCACTTTTTTTTACTCAGAGACTTGTGTTTTCTTCAGGCACGGGTTCCACTGAGGTCACTTTTCCTCAGAATTTCCATCACAGATACTTATGATGAACTGAAATTCTCCACATGATTTTTCTCCTCAAAGACCTGAATTTTCCTCCGACACAAGTTCCCCAAGTGTCACTTTTCCTCAGATTTTGCATCTCAGACGTTTGTGATGAACAGTCATTCTCCACAGGAGTTTCCCCTAGGAGACCGTGTATTCTTCAGACACTGGTTCCCTAACATCAGATACTGCATCTCAGACTTGTACAATATGTACTTCTAATCACTTTTTTCCCCCCTCAGACATGTGTTATGTGTGTTTTCTTCAGACACAGGATCTCTTAAGGTCACTTTTCCTCAGATTTTCTGTCTCAGACACTTAGGGCAAACTGAAATTCTCCACAGGATTTTCTCCTCAGAGACCTGCATTTTCCTCAGACACTGGTTCCCAACTTGTCAGATTTCCTCAAATATTGCATCTATATATGTACACTATGTACTTCTCACTTTTTTTTTTTTTTTGGTCGCAGTGACATGTGATATCTTCAGATACAGGTTCCCTTGAGGTTACTTTTCCTAAGGTTTCCCATCTCAGACACTTATGACAAACTGAAATTCTCCACAGGATTTTGTCCTCAGAGACCTGCATTTTCCTCAGATGCTGGTTCCCAAAGTGTTACATTTACTCACATATTGCATCTCAGACATGTATACTAAGTACTTCTCAAGTTTTTTTCACTTAGAGACGTTTGTTTTCTTCGTTGCGTTAACATCACTTTTCCTCAGATTTTCCATCTCAGATGTTTGTGCCGAACATTACTTTTCCACAGGACTTTCTCCTCAGAGATCTGCATTTTCCTCAGATACTGGTTTCCAAAGTGTCACTTTTCCTTCTCATACGTTTGTGCCAAACACATTCTCCACAGGATTTTCTCCTCAGAGAAACATGTTTTCTTCAGACACTGGTTCTAAAAGTGTCATTTTCTCCTCAGATTTTCCATCTCAGACCTGTATGATGAACTGAAATTCTCTACAGAATTTTTCTTCAAATTACCTCAGACAGTGGTTCCCAAAGTGTCACTTTTCCTCAGTTAATGCATCTCAGGCATGTACGCTATGTGTCTCTTCACAGTTTTTTCTTTTTTTAATCTCAGAGACGTGTGTTTTCTTCTTAGACGGGTTCCATTAACGTATGTCACTTTTCTTCAGATTTTGTTTCTCAGACATTTAGAGAAACAGTCATTCTCCACAGAGACTGTTAATTTCAGACACTGGTTCCCAAAATGTCACTTTTCTTAGATATTGGAGCTCAGACATGTATATACTATGTACTTCTCAAGCTTTTTTTTTGACTCAGAGATGTATTTTTTTCTTCAGCCACGGGTTCCTCTAAGGTAACTTTTCCTTAGATTTTCTGTCTCACACGCTTATGATGAACTGAAATTCTCCACAGGATTTTCCCCTCAGGGACCCGCATTTTCCTCAGACACTGGTTCCCAAAGAGTTAATTTTCCTCAGATTTCGCATCTCAGACATATACTTCTTTTCACGTTTTTTGTTCCAGTGACATGTATTTTCTTCAGACATGGGTTCCGTACAGTCACTTTTCCCCCAGATTGTCTGTCTCAGACACTTATGACAAATTGAAATTCTCTACAGAATTGTTTTGCAAAGACCTGAATTTTCCTCAGACTGGTTCCTAAAGTGTCATACTTTCCCTCAGATTTTGCATCTCAGACTTTTGAACCAAATAGTCATTGTCCGCAGGACTTTCTCCTCAGATCTGCATTTTCCTCAGACAATGGTTCCCAAAGTGTCACTTTTCCTCAGTTAATGTATCTCAGACATGTACGCTATGTGTTCTACTCATGGTTTTTAAAATATATATACAGAGACTTGTGTTTTCTTTTTAGACGTGTTCCATTAATGTCACCTTTCCTCAGATTTCGCATCTCAGACATTTAGAGAAACAGTCGTTCTCCACAGGATTTTCTACTCAGAGACCTGTTAATTTCAGACACTGGTTCCTAAAGAGTCACACTCTCAGGTATTGCATCTCAGACATGTACACTGTGTACTTCTACTCACATAGTTTTGACTCAAATACGTATGCTTTCTTCCTTTAAGGTAACTTTTCCTTAGATTTTCTGTCTCACACACTTATGACATACTGAAATTCTCCACAGGATTTTCTCCTCGGGGACCTGCATTTTACTCAGACACTGATTCCAAAGTGTCACTTTTCCTCAGAGTTTGTGACTCAGACATTTCAGCCGAATAGTCATTCTCATGATACTCTCCTCAGAGACCTGCATGTTCCTCAGACACTGGTTCCCAAAGTCCTTCCTCAGATATTTGCAACTCAGACATTTGAGCCAAATAGTCATTATCCAGAGGATTTTCTCCTCAGAGGCCTTCATTTTCCTCAGGCACTGGTTGCCAAATTGTCACTTTTCCTCAGATTTTGCGTCTCAGACATGAACGGTATGTACTTCTCACGTTTTGTTTTGCTTTGTTTGTTCGTTTTAAGGGACTTTTCCTTCAGACACAGGTTTCTCATATGGTCACTTTTCCTCAGATTTTCCATCTCAGACACTTATGATGAACTGAAATTCTCTACAGGATTTTCCATCAGAGACCGCATTTACCTCAGACACTGGTTCCCAAAGTGTCACTTTTCCTCCAATCAGACACTTGTGATGCACTGAAATTCTTGCCAGGACTTTTCTTCAGAGACCTGCATTTTCCTCTGACACTGGTTCCTAAAGTCTCAGATTTTGCACCTCAGATATTTGTGCTGAACAGTCATTCTCCACAGGATTTTCTACTCAGAGGCCTGCATTTTCTCAGACACTGGTTCCAAAAGTGGAACTTTTCCTCAGACTTTGCATCTCAGATATGAACATATGTACTTTTCACGTTTATTTTTGCCTCAGGGACCTGTGTTTTCTTCAGACATGGGTTCCCTTACAATTATTTTTCCTCAGATATTCCGTCTGAGACCCTTATGATGAACTGAAATTCTCTATAGGATTTTCCTTCGGAGACCTGCATTTTCCTCAGACACTGGTCCCCAAAGTGTCACGTTTCTTACATTTTGCATCTCAGACGTGAACGGTATGTACTTCTCATGTTTATTTTTTCTGCCCCTTGGGACGTGTTTTTTCAATAACGAATCCCTTACGTAAGGTCAGTTTTCCACAGATTTTCTTTCTCAGACCTTTATGATGAACTGAAATTCTCTCCAGAATTTTCCTTCAGAGACCTGCATTTTCCACAGACACTGGTTCCTAAAGTGTCATTTTCCCTCAGGTTTTGCACCTCAGATCTCCAAGCGTAATAGTCATTCTCCGCAGGAAATTCTCCTCAGAGACCATCAGACATTGGTTCCCAAAGTGTAAGTTTTTTCTCCGATTTGCATCTCACATACTTAGAGAAACATTGACCCCCCACAGGATTTTCTACTCAGACTGTTGTAAATTTCAAACACAGGTTCCCTTAGTGTCTCATTTCTTCAGATTCCCCATCTCAGACCCTTATGACGAACCGAAATTCTCTACAGGGTTTTCCTTCTTCAGAGACCCGCATTTTCCTCTGACACTGGTTCCCAAAGTGTCACTTTTCCTCAGATTTTGCGTCTCAGACGTTTGCGGAATAGTCATTCTCCACAGATGTTCTCCTCAGAGACCTGCATTTTCCTCAGACTCTGGTTTCCCAAGTGTGACTTTTCCTCACATTTTGCATCTCAGACGTGAATGGTAAGGACTTCTCACGTTTATTTCCCTGCCCCTCAAGACATGTATTTTTTTCAATAACGAATCCCTTACGTAAGGTCACTTTTCCACAGCTTTTCTGTCTCAGACCCTTATGATGAACTGAAATTCTCTACCGGATTTTCCTTCAGAGGCCTGCATTTTCCACAGATATTGGTTCGCAAAGTGTCACTTTCCCTCAGATTTTACTTCTCAGACATTTGAACTGAATAGTCATTCACCACAGGACTTTCTCCTAAAGACCTATTAATTGCAGAAATTGTTCCCAAAGTGTCAATTTTCTCAGATACTGCATCTCAGAATATACAGTATGTACTTCTCCTTACATCTTTGACTCTGAGACATATGTTTCCTTCAGCCACAGGTTCCCTTAAGGTAATTTCCTTACATTTTCCATCTCAGAAACTTTTGACAAACCGAAATTCTCCAAAGGATTTTCTCCTCAGGGACCTGCATGTTCCTCAGACACTGGTTCCCAAAGTGTCACTTTTCCTCAGATTTTGCATCTCAGACACTTATGATGAACTGAAATTCTCTACAGTAGTTTTCTTCAAAGACCTGCATTTTCCCGAGACACTGGTTCCCAAAGTATCCCTTCTCCTCAGAGTTTGCATCTCAGACATTTAGAGAAACAGTCTTTCTCCACAAGATTATCTACTCAGACACCTGTTAATTTCAGACACTTGTTCTCCAAGTATCACATTTCCTCAGATTTTCTGTTTCAGACGTTAGAGACGAATAATCATTCTCCACAGAATGGTCTCCTTAGAGACCTGCATTTTCCTCAGACTCTGGTTCCCCAAGTGTGTTTTTTACTCAGATTTTGCATCTCAGACATGAATGGCATGTAGTTCTCATGTTGTTGTTTTTTTTTTTCTAAGTGACTTTTTTTTTCAGACACAGTTTCCCTTAAGGTCACGTTTTCTTAGATTTTCCATCTCAGACATTTATGATGAACTGATATGCTCCACAGGATTTGAATTCACAGACCTGAATTTTCCTCACACACACGTTCTCAAAGTGGCACTTTTACTCAGATTTTGCATCTCAGACATGTATGCTATGTGTTCTCATTTTTTTTTTTTCTCTTTCAGAGATGTGTTTTTTCTTAGACGGGTTCTGCTAATTCAGTTAATGTCAACTTTCTTCAGATTTCACATCAGGCAATTGTGGAAACTGTCATTCCTGCACAGGACTTTCTCCTCAGAGACTTGTTTCTTTCAGACACTGGTTCCCAAAGTGTCACTTTTCCTCATATTTTGCATCATAGACATTTGTGCCAAAGTCATTCTCCACTGGATTTTCTCCTCAGAGACCTGCATTTTCTTTAGACACTTGTCCCAAAGTGTCACTTTTCCTCAGATTTTGCATCTCAGGAACGTACGGTATGTAGTTCTCCTCACTTTTTTTTTCTCAGTGACATGTGTTTTCTTCAGACACAGGTTCCACTAAGGTCACCTTTCCTCATATTTTCCGTTTCAGACACGTATGATGAATTGAAATTCTCTACCGAATTTTTCTTCAGAGACCTGCATTTTCCTCAGATACTTGTTCCCAAAGTGTCACTTTTCCTCATTTATTGCATCTCAGACCTGTATGCTATGTGTACTCCTCATGACTTTTTTTAATGTCAGAGATGTGTGCTTTCTTCATAGATGGGTTCCATTAATGTCACTTTCCTTCAGATATCGCATCTCAGACATTTAGAGGAACAGTCGTTCTTAGGATTTTCTACTCTGAGACCTTTCATTTCAGACACTGGTTCCCAAAGTGTCACTCTTCTCAGATATTGCATCTCAGACATCTACATTATGTACTTCTCCTAACCTTTTTTTTTTTTTTTAACTCAGAGACGTATGTTTTCTTCACCTACGGGGCCCTTAAGGTAATATTTCCTTAGATATTCCATCTCACACACTTATGTCGAACTGAAATTCTCCACAGGAATTTTTCCACAGGGACCTGCATTTTCCTCAGACACTGGCTCCCAAAGTGTCATTTTTCCTCAGATTTTGTGTCACAGACCCTCACGATGAAGTGAAATACTCTACAGAATTTTCATCAAAGACCTGAATTTTCCTCAGACACTGGCTCATGAAGTATCACTTTTCCTCAGATTTTTTGTCTCAGACATTTGAGCTCAATAGTCATTCTCCAGAGGATTTTCTCCACAGAGACCTTCATTTACCTCAGACACTTGTTCCCGCAGTTTTCGTCTCAGACACTTATGATGAACTGAAATTCTCCCCAGGATTTTCTCCTCAGAGACCTGTATTTTCCTCAGACACTGGTTCCCAACCTGTCACTTTCCCACAGATTTTGCATCTCAGACATGTACGGTGTGTAGTTCTCCTCACTTTTTTTTTCCTCGGCGACATGTTTGTTCTTCAGACACAGGTTCCCTTAAGGTCACTTTTCCTCAGATATTTCATCTCAGACACTTATGATGATTTGAAATTCATCACAGGATTTTCCTTCAGATACCTGCATTTCCTCAGACACTGGTTCCCAAAGTGTCATTTTGCCTCAAATTTTGTGTCTCAAACATGTACAGGTTGTACTTCTCACATTTTCTTTTGTCTCAGTCAGGTGTGTTTTCTTCAAATAAGCTTCCTTTAAGGTGACATTT
>NW_004567106.1:68351348-68352097 GCF_000260355.1 Condylura cristata | reverse complement strand
GCTGCGTTATCCTGCCCCACGGAGGTCAAGGTCAGCTGAGACGTGAAGTTACTGAACTGGGTAACGTTGAATCTGACGTGGGTGTCTCCTTTTTCTTGCTCTTCTCCATTGTAATAGCGAACCAGGAACTGGGGGCCCTGGCCCGGGGTCTGCTTGTACCAGTACACAGTCCGGTGTCCATTCTCATAGCAACATGTCAGGGTCACGCTCTGTCTTCTCGCTGTGACCACGTACCTGGGGCTCTGCGAGACGGCGGCGTCCCCTGGGCCTGTGGTAGAGACAGACAGGCTGAGGCAGAGCCAGGGAGCCTCTGGCAGCCGTCACGGGCAGGCGGGTCCCGGCGGCCGAACCCTTGGGGCTCCCAAGCTCAGGCCCCACCTGCTCCCAGGAGACACAGGGCCACACAGCAGAGAAACCTGGTGCCCATCGCTGCCCCAGCATGACCAGCTCCTGCCCAGGGGTCTGGGGTAGGCACCTCCTGGGCCCTGATTGGACACTCGCCGCTGACGTCACCGCTGTGACGTCACTGCCCTGTTGTTCCTCTCCCTGCGGGATTCCCACGGCCGGGGCATCTGAACAGGGCCCAAGATTGGTCACGCTCTGTCCACCCCTGTGTACACAGGATTCAAGAGGGAGGGTTCAGCCCCCCACCATGTGCCCTCCAACGCCCCTCCCCTCTGCCTTGGGACACTAGCTCCTCCCAGCCCCTGAGCCCCCCCATCCTGTCAGTGCAGGGAGCTGCCTCCTGG
>NW_004567106.1:68349721-68350879 GCF_000260355.1 Condylura cristata | reverse complement strand
CCCCCCTCTGCAGGGACCACGGGCGATGGACAATCAGGCCTCCCTGGACAGACCAGAGACATGGATCTAAGCACAGCTCCTGCTCCCTCCCCAGATCTAAACATTCCCTCAGCGTTTGTTTGCAATCGTCACTCTGGGTAGTTGATGCTGCCTTTATACGGCGGATTCATATCTTTTACTCACAACTTCTGATTGTGAAGTATTAAAACCATCAGCTTAAGCGACCACATCCAGCAAGGACAAAGTCCTACATTTCAATCCCTTAACCCTAAGACAACCTGGCTGCTTTCCTCTTCTGTCCTAGCCCTGACCTTAAAATGTATTTTGCTATCAGAATTACGTGGGGGATGTGACGTTTTGTGTATTTGTATTATACATCCCACACCAGAGACATGAGGCTTTTACAGACTAGTGCACGTTGCTGTCCCCAGTGAGCACTGCACTAATCTGAGCACACACATCGGGCTCCCTCGGGGTCACCTTCAGGGAGCAAAGGCTGGTGGCCAGCACTGAGGTCTGAAACCCCCAGAGTCCTTGCATCTGACATTTGCTCTGAGATCAGTAATGAAGACGAGTAGGGGGCACAGTTATCATTTACCACTTAGATCCTGGTCCTTCAAGAGCAGAAGTTGTCTCTCTTTTGAGGTGTGTTTGTGTGGTGACAGGAGGAGTTTGAGTGATTCACAACTGAGCCCACAGGCAGGTCGGGGCCAGGAGGACACAGGCCGTGAGTTGGGGGCTGCAGGCCGGGGTGCATGGCCACACGGGCAACACAGCCCCCCTGGACCAGTAGATGTGGGCAGACAGATTCGGGGTCACAGGAGCTGACCATGTCAGAGGAGGGAGCATCAGGGATTGCCCCCATTCTCTGGCTGTTTGGGGTTCCCCTTACCTGCCTGGGGTAAGGCCACCATGAACACAATATATCTGCAGTGGGGTCACCTGCCCGTACCCTGACCAGAGGACCTGCTGTCCCTCAGCCCCAGATTCCACTCTGATGAGTCAGCAGATCAAGGCGGATTTGGTGAGCTCCTGTCAACATGATCAGAGAAGCAAAAGAAGGTTCCCCAGTGGAGCAGAGGCCTGGTGGCTGTGCAGGATCAACCAGGAATCAAGGACACGCCGGCAGCAGGGCACCAGAGGTGTCACTCACTCCCC
>NW_004567106.1:68337449-68338199 GCF_000260355.1 Condylura cristata | reverse complement strand
CACTAGACCCATCTCAACAGAGGGGACATAATGACCTTGATGCTGGAACTTTCCTTTACTAAACACATCACAACAGAGTTAAGCCCTCAGGATTAGATCCCAGGGGCTCCCTCTCCATGCAGCTGCTAGGGCACTGTTCTGAGCACCGGGGCTCAGAACAGACTGGAGCCGGGTCCCCCTGCATCAGCCGTGAAGTCCGAGCCGGTGTGGACTCTCCCGCAGGCGGTCAGTAGGTGACGCACACTAGCCTGGCTGTTTCCCATCACTCATCACACACGGGGTCCAGAGACCCTTCCTGCCCCAGGATGAGCCCCCTCCTGCCTGCACCCGCCCTCACCCCACTTCCTGACTGGGGAGGAGATTTTGTGCTCTGGGCTGCGGCTCCTGCAGGGCTGTGCCAAGCTGCTGGCACAGAGATACCAGGCCGCATCCTTCTGCTCAACGGGGGTCATGGTCAGCTCAGAGTTGAAGTTACTGAACTGGGTTATGTTGAATCTGTCAGGGACGTTTCCATTATAACAGCTAGCCAGGAACTGGGGGCCCTGACCCGGGGCCTGCTTGTACCAGTACACATACCGGTGTCCTTTCTCATAGAAACATTTCAGGGTCACGCTCTGTCTTCTCGCTGTGACCACATACCTGGGGTTCTGCGTGACGGCGGCGTCCCCAGGGCCTGTGGGAGAG
The DNA here is from genome assembly GCF_000260355.1 of Condylura cristata. NCBI lineage: Eukaryota > Metazoa > Chordata > Mammalia > Eulipotyphla > Talpidae > Condylura > Condylura cristata. Next base: position 68,337,515 of record NW_004567106.1, on the reverse strand, counting down.
ACAGACAGGCTGAGGCAGAGCCAGGGAGCCTCTGGCAGCCGTCACGGGCAGGCGGGTCCCGGCGGC
>NW_004567106.1:68335529-68336507 GCF_000260355.1 Condylura cristata | reverse complement strand
AGGAGATGCTGCCTTTATACGGCGGATTCATAACTTTTACTCATCACTTCTGATTGTGAAGTCTTAAAACTTTCTGCTCAAGCTACCACATCCAGCAAGGACGAAAGTCCTACATTAAAATCCCTTAACCTGAGACATCCCGACTTCTTCCCTCCTCTGTCCTATCCCTGACCTTAAAATGTATTTTGCTATCAGAATTATGTGGACGATTTTACGTTTTCTGTATTTGTATTATAAAACCCACACGACAGAGACGAGGCTTCTACAGACCAGTGCACGTTGCTGTCCCCAGTGAACACTGCATGAATCTTAGCAAACTTATCAGGCTCCGTCACCGTCACCCTCGGGGAGCGCAGGCTGCCGGCCAGCACTGAGGTGTCAACCCCCCAGAGTTCTTGCGTCTCTGATTTGCTCTGAGATCATTGTATGAAGACGAGTAGGGGCAATATTGTATTTTACCATCTAAAGCCTGGTCTTTCAAGAGCAGAATTTGTCTCTCATTTGAGGTGTGTTTGTGTGCTGACAGGAGGAGGTTGAGAGATTCACGACTGAACCCACAGGCGGGTTGGAGCCAGGAGGAGACAGGCCCTGAGCTGGTTGCTGAAGGCTGGATACATATCCATACGGGCACAGGATCCCTGACCACGCCGCGCCGCCCCCCACCCCCGGACCAGCAGCAGTGGGCGGAGAGATTCGGGGTGACAGGAGCTGACCATGTCAGAGGAGGGAGCATCAGCTATTGCCCCACATTCTCTGCAGTGGGGTCACCTGCCCGTTCCTTGACCAGAGGACCTGCTGTCCCTCAGCCCCAGATCTCAGAGAACCAAAAGAAGGTTCCCCAGTGGAACAGAGGCCTGGTGGCTGTGCAGGATCAACCAGGAATCAAGGACACGCCTGCAGCAGGGCACCGGAGGTGTCACTCACTCCCCGGGTCCTCAGGGCCCAGGGCCCAGGGCTCCAGGGTCCTCGCTGAGAGTC
>NW_004567106.1:68333066-68334695 GCF_000260355.1 Condylura cristata | reverse complement strand
TGGGTCCTCACATGCCACAGGGGGTCCCCGTGCTGAGTGACTGTCGCAGGGCGACTGCTGGTGCAGTGGGGGGCCGGTGTGCTCTGGGGCGGGCCCCTGCTTGGAGGGCCTGGGCAGTCAGCTCTGTGGCCCTCCCACAGGACATGGAGCTGTGACCGAGGCCGTGACTGGTGTTTGTGGGGTCCCTGCGGGGTGCTGTGTCCCTGGGCCCAGCGCCTGTCCTGGCTGTGGGGTGCCCTCATGCAGGTGAGGAGAGAAGGACCCAGACCTGGCCCGGGGCTTAGGGGCACCTGAGGTTGGAAGCTCAAGTCCAGGCCTGACCCGGCCTGGCGAGCCCCGAGGGTTCAGGTCTGTGCCCAGCGCTGTCTACCCTGGCCACTGAGGACACACAGCAGGGAGACTGGACGCAGCAGGGCCAGAGCAGGCGGGGCTCCCCTGTGCACCCCGTGTCTGGGGAAGCTCTCCTCTGAGACTGTGTCACTAGTCTGCCGTCATCGGAAATACACGGAGACGCTCTGCTGGTGAGGTAGGAATGCCCCTACATAAACGCATCACGGCAGAGACAGATTTCGGATTAGAGCCCCAGGCTCCCCACTTCCATGCAGCCGGGAGGGCCCTTCCGGAGGTGCAGCTGTGGGAGGGGTACACCTGTCACTCTCCCTGCTACGGTCATGCTGTCCGAGGTCCCAAGAGGGCGGACACTCAGGTAACAGTTTATTGGTGGATGTTTTTGCTTTGAAACTTAGATCTTGTGATAGTCTGAGAAACGCCTGGTCCTCCCCGGGCTGATAATCTGCGCCTGGATTGGGGAGCAGATGAGGGGCGAGCTCCACACAGGTTGGGAGCACCGGGGCCCAGAATAGACTGGGGCCTGGTCACCCTGCATCAGCCATGAAGTCGGAGCCAGTGTGGACTCTCCCGCAGACGGTCAGTAGGTGACACTCACTGACCGGGCTGTTTCCTGTCACTCACTCATTACACGGGGGCCCACAGACCCTGTCCTGCCAAGGTCAGAGTCCCCTCCTGTCTGTGCCCAACCCTCACCCCACTTCCTGGCTGGGCAGCAGGTTGTTGTGCTCTGGGCTGTGGCTTCTGCAGGGCTGTGCCAAGCTGCTGGCACAGAGATACCAGGCTGCGTTATCCTGCCCCACGGAGGTCATGGTCAGCTCAGAGGTGAAGTTACTGAACTGCGTAACGTTGAATCCAAAAGAAATGGCTCCTTTTTCATAAACTTTTCCAACATAATAGCTCACCAGGAACTCCAGGCTCTGGCCAGGGTTCTGCTTGTACCAGTACACAGTCCGGTGTCCCTTCTCATAGCAACACGTCAGGGTCACGCTCTTTCTTCTCGCTGTGACCACTTACCTGGGGGTCTGCGTGACAGCGGCGTCCCCTGGGCCTGTGGGAGAGACAGACGGGCTGAGGCAGAGCCAGGGAGCCTCTGGCAGCCGTCACGGGCAGGCGGGTCCCGGCTGCCGAACCCTCGGGGCTCCCAAGCTCAGGCCCCACCTGTTCCCAGGAGACACAGCAGAGGAGCTTGGCGCCCATGGCGGCCTTGAGACCGGCCAGCTCCTGCCCAGGGGTCTGGGGTAGGCACCTCCTGGGCCCTGGTTGGACACTCGCCGCTGA
>NW_004567106.1:68331523-68332302 GCF_000260355.1 Condylura cristata | reverse complement strand
CTAAGCACAGCTCCTGCTGCCTCCCGAGATCTAAACATTCCCTCAGCGTTTGTCTCGAGTCGTCACTCTGGGCAGGAGATGCTGCCTTTATACGGCGGATTCATAACTTTTACTCATAATCTGATTGTGAAGCTTTAAAACTTTCTGCTCAAACTACCACATCTAGGAAGGACGAAAGTCCTACATTTCAGTGTCTTCAACTGAGACATCCTGGCTTCATTCCTCTCTGTCCTATCCCTGACCTTAAAATTTATGTCAATATCAGAATTATGTGGAGGATTTTACGATTTGTGTCTTTGTATTATAAACCCCACACCAAAGAGATGAGGCTTTTACAGACCAGTGCACATTGGTGTCCCCAGTGAGCACTGCATGGATCTTAGCAAACATATTGGGCTCCCTTGGGGCCACCCCCGGGGAGGACAGGCTGGCAACCAGCACTGAAGTGTGAAACCCCCATAGTACTTCATCTGACATTTGCTCTGAGATCAGTGAATGAAGGCGACTAGGGGCCAAAGTTGGACTTGACCATTTAGAGCCTGGTCCTTCAAAAGCTGAATTTATCTCTCATTTGAGCCTGTGTTTGTGTGCTGACAAGAGGAGTTTGAGTGATTCACGACTGAGCCCACTGGCAGGTCAGGCTAGGAGACAGGCCCTGAGCTGGGGGCTGCAGGCCGGGGCACATCCACATGGGCTCCACAGCCCTGGCCACGGCCCCCCTGGACCAGCAGATGTGGGCAGAGAGATTCGGGGTCACAGGAGCTGACCATGTCAGAGGA
>NW_004567106.1:68320812-68321814 GCF_000260355.1 Condylura cristata | reverse complement strand
CGAGATCTAAACATTCCCTCAGCGTTTGTCTCGAGTCGTCACTCTGGGCAGGAGATGCTGCCTTTATACGGCGGATTCATATGTTTTCCTCATAACTTCTGATTGTGAAGCCTCAAAACTTTCTGCTCAAGCGACCGCATCCAGCAAGGACTAAATTCCTATATTAAAATCCCTTAACTTAAGTTATCCTGGCTGTTTTCATCTTCTGTCCTATCCCTGGCCTTAAAATTTATCTCAATATCAGAATTACGTGGATGATTTTATGATTTGTGTATTTGTATTATAAACCCCACAGCAGAGAGATGAGGCTTTTACAGACTAGTGCATGTTGCTGTCCCCCATGAACACTGCACGGATCTTAGTACACACATCGGGCTCCTTTGCCATCACCTTCGGGGTCACCCTTGGGGAGCACCGGCTGGCAGTCAGCACTCAAGTCGGAAACCAAAAGAGACCTTCATCTGACATTTGCTCCGAGGTCAGTGAATGAAGGCGAGTAGGGGCCAAAGTCGTAATTGACCATTTAGATCCTGGTCCTTCAAGAACAGAATTTGTTTCTCTCTTGAGCCTGTGTTTGTGTGCTGACGGGAGGAGGTTCAGTGATTCACGACTGAGCCCACAGGCAGGTCAGGCTAGGAGACAGGCCCTGAGCAGGGGGCTGCACGGCCCCCATGGTCCAGCAGCTGTGGGCAGCGAGAGTCGGAGTCACAGGAGCTGACATGTCAGAGGAGGGAGCATCAGGGATTGCCCCCCATTCTCTGGCTGTTTGCCCTTACCTGCTTGGGGTAAGGCCGCCTGGAATACAGTGTCTCTGAAGTGGGGTCATCTGCCCGTACCCTGACCAGAGGACCTGCTGACCCTCAGCCCCAGATGTCTCTCTTATGAGTCACCAGATCAAGGAGGAGATATATGAGCTCCTGTCAACATGATCAGAGAACCAAATGGGGGTTCCCCATGGAGAGAGGCCTGGTGGCTGTGCAGAGCCAAGTAGTAACTGAGTAC
>NW_004567106.1:68319031-68320152 GCF_000260355.1 Condylura cristata | reverse complement strand
GGTGTGAGAGGAGCTGGGCTGGGCAGGGAGTGTTCTGAGGGGCCCCAGGATCCTGCCAGGGCCCCCCCTGTGCTGGCCCCGCCCCAGGGCTCAGTGACCCCGCCCAGACAGCAGTGTGAGAGGGAGGAGCAGCCCAGAAACCCACACAGGTTTCACAAGTGGTCTGAACTCCAGTCAGTAGTTTATAGGGTCAGGTACATCTGTTTACATAGCGTAATTCTTTAGAATACATTGACTTTTTCATCCAGATTTTCTGTAGTTTTCTCTTTTAGTAAAACTCCTGATGTTAACCTGGTAGTTTTTATGACTCCCATATCCCAGATGCTGCCAATACTCTAAAATTTATGTGACATCCATCCCATCACTGTCCTTCCACCCACAGTGGTTCCCCTGCTGTCCCCAAACCCCAGGGCAGGACATCAACACTTCACACTCCCTTTCCTGTTTCTTACAAGTCACCGACTTGGGACACTGCCCGGGTTCTGGAGACCATCCTGCCCCTGGGCCCTGGCCTGTGTGTGTTTGGTGGGGCTGTGGCCCGCATGTTATCCCCCTTCCTTGGGGGACAATGGGAGCCAGAGCTCTCAGGACCTCCTGCCCCTGGAGCACAGGTACATGAGAGATTGGGGGACGGCTGGGTGACATTTCATCTGATTACTTGAGACCTCTTGTTTCTTGGGACATATCTCTTGATGTTTGGGGAATGAGAGCCTACTTGGCTGGTAACTACAATGGAGCCCCAAATAGCCCCACCCTGCTGCAGGGAGCCTCCCACTAAGAGGGACCCTGCAGTCTGTCAGTGCGGGCTGCTGTGATCTGCATATTCGTTACAGTGAGTGTTTGTGCAGCTGCAGATAAGGTAGCCAGCAGGCTTAGGGGATCGTGTTTCTAACCCGAGATCTAACTCGAGGTCACCTCCTGATTCTCAGTCCCAGGTCAAATCACAGCCCTGGGGGCTGGAGTGAAGGATCCTGCAGAGCAGACTCAGAGGCTGCAGGGCCTCCCTGGTGGTGCAAAGGGTTAAGTCTCAGCACTAGGAAGCTCCCCCCAGCCTCTGCAGCAGGAGCATGATGCAAGCCGGGGAGTGACCCACATGGGCAGCAGCCCTCTCCTGTCTGCCC
>NW_004567106.1:68317937-68318931 GCF_000260355.1 Condylura cristata | reverse complement strand
TCCCCAAACCCGACGGCTGGATCGTCAACATTTACACTCATTCTGCAGTTTCTGTCAGTCACTGACTGGGACCCGGCCCAGAGCTGGAGACCATCAGCCCAGGTACCCTGACCGCGTGTGGGGGACACAGGTCCCCCATGCGGCACAGCCACACAGGTCACACAGCCCTAGGTCACTCCCATACTTGGGGAGACAGTGGGTGTCAGGGACCTCCTGAGGACAGGTGGGTGAGGAAAGGTGGCTGTGGGGTTCAGGAATGGCAGAAACTGGGAGATTCGAAAATGTTCTGCTTTCATTTGGAGCGTGGGGATCACGGGCCTCTCAGTGCAGAACCGTCACAGGCTGAGTGATGAGGACTGGGGTTCCCGACGCTCTGGGGCAGGGATCCCCCCTTAGAGACCCGGTCAGCTCAGCTCTACACCCCTGACCCCCAAGTTCTGTGTCAGGATGAACGTTGGCCCCACAGATCACACAGCTGAGCCTGAGGCCGTGACGTTAGTATTTCTCTGAGGTCCCTTTGGGGTGCGGGGTCCCCAGGACCCCAGCTCATGGCCTGGGTCAGGGAGAGTCAGCAACAGGGCTGAGGGTCACGCTGAGGCCAGAGTCACTGGAGCAGGCAGTGGAGGACACGTCCCTGCAGGTGCATAGTGAGCCGAATATGCAGGTGATGGACGTAGTCACAGTTGGTGACGGGCTTGGTCTTCCCTGTGCGGCAAACCTGGCCCTGAGATACCACGTGGCGTCATGCTGCTCCATCAGAGCTCAGGGTCATCTCTGAGCTGTAGTTAGTGAAGCTTGCAACTTTGAATTGGTCATGGATGGCTCCTTTGTCTTTCTCATTCTGGCCATAATATTCGACCAGGAACTCAGGGCCCTGACCCGGTGCCTGCTTATACCAGTACACAGTCTGGTGTCTATTCTCATAGCAACATCTCAGGGTCACGCTCTTTCTTCTCACTGTGACCACATACTTGGGGGTCTGCGTGACGGCGGC
>NW_004567106.1:68316329-68317837 GCF_000260355.1 Condylura cristata | reverse complement strand
CTGCTCCCCTCAGCTGTGTGTTTCGGTCAATGTACCAGATGTGCTTCCCGCTCTGTCTCTGGTGAAATCCCCCCCATCCCCCCAACTCCCTGCACCTCTGGGCTGCCCCCCACCCCCGCTCTTGTATGCATAAATCAATAAATGTTTAAAAAGCAAGAATCAGAGGTGGCGCCTGACGTGGGAGCCATGCCCAGACCTGGCCCTGGGGTGCAGTGGGCTCCATGCTGCACCCCAGACTTTCTGTCCCAAGAGACTGAAGGCCGCGCAGCAGGGTGGCGGGAGCTCAGCTGTTTCCCACTTCTGCAGCTGGTGCAGCAGCTTGGTCACGTCATTGAAATATAAAGCCAATTTCCTCGTTATCAGGTGGAAGCAGGGGCCGCATCTCCTCCTGTTTCAGTCCATGTGTGCGGCCCACTCTTGAGACGCCCCCTCAGCCACCTCTGAGTTTCCCGCCTGAACTGTCCTGTCTGGAAAGCACAGCGGTGCTCTCAGCCACAGAGGCTCTGCACCACAGCTGGCCACAGGCGAGAGTCGGTCAGAGTTCGGGGAAAGTCTGAGCGTTTACATTAGCAGAGCCGGAATCTCTGAGCACCAAGAAACACTGCTTTTCAGTTTTTCTTTTATGTGCTACAGCACCTTGTAAAAATTAGGGACCTGAAATGTGGAATAAAGGACTGGAACTAGTCCCGCGTGGTTATGGCCTGAGCTGGGGTCTGCAGCGGGGGGCTTGGGCGCCTCGGGGGGCTCCTGTCCGCACAGCCCAAGCAGACGCCAGGGGTCCTGGGGCCCCACGAGGCTGCAGTGTGGGAGCCGGTGTCTGTTCTGTCACAGGAAGGATCGGGGGCTTGTAGATCCTGATGTCACAGGTTCCCTGGAGTTTTCAGGGCAGAAGCTGTGGCTATGCATACAAAAGCTCCATCTGGCCTGCTAAGGTGGACCAGAGGGGAAGCCAGACTGGGGCCCGGTCTGTGGGGTGGCGTGGGGCAGGGTTTCAGGCACAGACCTGAGACATGGGCCATGGATTGAAAAACGGGCCTGGGAAGGTGACATCCGCTCAGACAGCTGAACAGTAAAACCCTTCCTGCACTTTGGTTTTGTGTCATTAAAGCCCAAGCCCACAGGAGCCAGGAGACCCTGTCCTGCCGCAGGGCTGAGCCCCCTCCTGCCTGTGCCCCGCTCTCACCCCACTTCCTGACTGGCAGGAGGTTTTTGTGCTCTGGGCTGCGGCTCCTGCAGGGCTGTGCCAAGCTGCTGGCACAGAGATACCAGGCTGCGTCCATCTGGTTCACGGAGCTCACGGTCAGCTCAGAGGTGAAGTTCCTGAATTGTGTAACTTTGAATCCTTCAGGGATGGCTCCTTTTTCTTGCTCTGCTCCATCATAATAGCTAACCAGGAACTGGGGGCCCTGGCCCAGGGCCTTCTTGTACCAGTACACAGTCTGGTGTCCCTTCTCATAGCAACATCTCAGGGTCATGCTCTGTCCTTTCGCTGTGACCACATACTTGGG
>NW_004567106.1:68314453-68316229 GCF_000260355.1 Condylura cristata | reverse complement strand
GTGTGTGACCAGCGGCCTGACGAAGAGGGGAAGGGTGACCCCCCCTCTGCAGGGACCACGGGCGATGGACAATCAGGCCTCCCTGGACAGACCAGAGACACGGATCTATAAACATTCCCTCAGCATTTGTCTGGAGTCGTCATTCTGGGGAGGAGATGCTGCCATTATACGGCGGATTCATAACTTTTCCTCATAACTTCTGATTGTGAAGTCTTCTTTTTCTATGTTTTTTAACTTTTTAAATAATATGGTTTTTTTTTTACATCATTTTGTGCCTGTTTCCATCTCAGTTGCAGTCCCCGTGGACTTCCCATCACGAAATCACCCATGTGCCATCACCATAGTCCAATGCACTTCCTCCCCCCACCCGCATTTTGATCCCTTCCCCCACTACACCCCCACAAAAAGTCTCTGGTATATAGCTGTTCATCATTATCATTATTTTATCCCCTGTTCTTTTGTACTCCTGCTATGAGTGAAACCATCCAGTATTTTTCCATTTCTTTCGGGCTTCTCTCACGAAGCATGATCTTCTTCACCTCCATCCATGTTGCTGCAAAAGCTGATTGCGAAGTCTTAAAACGTTCAGCTCAAACTACCACACCTAGCAAGGACTAATTTTGTACAATTACATCCCTTAACCTACAGGCATCCGAACTTCTTTGCCCTTCTATCGTATCCCTGACCTTCAAATATATCTCGCTATTAGAATTACATTTGTTTTAAAGATTTATGTATTTGTGCATACAGAACTCGGGTACAAGTCAGACGTGCAGGGGGTGAGAGGATTTACCAGAGACACAGTGGGGAGCAGAAAAAGCAGATCGCTGAAGCACACTGCTGAGGGGAGCAGTGGGGAGACAGGAGAGGGCTGTCGTGCACTGTGGGTCAGCTGCAGGACCTGGGATCAAACTCGCACTGAAGAGGCTGTGACCAGCTTGCCGTGCAGCGTGCTCACCCGCACCACCAGGGAGGGCCCAGGAATTCACACTTTAAGTATTTTGTATTATAAATCCCACACCAAGAGATGAGGCTTTTACAAACTAGTACACAGATGCTGTTCCCCAGTGAACACTGCATGAATGTAGCACACACATCGGGCTCCCCCTTTGGGTCTCCCTCAGGGTCACCCCCTGGGAGCACAGACCGGCAGCCAGCATTGAGGTCTGAAACCCCCAGAGTCCTTGAATCTGAGATTTGTTCCGAGATCAATGAATGAAGACTAGAGGGGACCAAAGTCAGAATTTGTCTCTCCCTTTGGGGCTTCACATGTGTGCTGACAGGAGGAGTTTGAGTGATTCAGGACTGAGCCCACAGGCAGGTCGGGGCCAGGAGGAGACAGGCCCTGAGCCGGGGGCTGCAGGCCGGGGCGAATGTCCGCATGGGCACAGGAGGCCCGGGCACAGTCTGCTGGACTGCGATGTGGGCAGAGAGATTCGGGCTTGCACAGTGACCGTGTCAGAGGAGGGAGCATCAAGGATTGTCCCCCATTCTCTGGCTCTGTGGGATTGCCTTTGCTCGCCTGGGGCAGGGCCTCCGTGGAGCAGTTCTCTGTAGTGGGGTCATCAGCTCCCTCTCAAGCAGAGGCCGGCTGGTCCCTCAGCCCCAGGTCTCAGTCTGATGAGTCAGCAGATCAAGGAGGAGAAAGATGAGCTCCTGTCAACATGATCAGAGAACCAAAAGAAGGTTCCCCAGTGGAGCAGAGGCCTGGTGGCTGTGCAGGATCAACCAGGAATCAAGGACACGCCGGCAGCAGGGCACCGGAGGTGTCACTCA
>NW_004567106.1:68300303-68305978 GCF_000260355.1 Condylura cristata | reverse complement strand
GCTGTGACATCACTGCCCGCTGTTCCCCTCCCTGCGGGATTCCCCCGGCTGGAGGCTCCGTTACAGGGCCCAAGGCTGGTCACACACTGTCCCCCTGTGTGTACAGGATGCAAGAGGGAGGGTTCAGCACCCCCATGTGCCCTCCAACGCCCCTCCCCTCTGCCTGCCAGCCACTAGCTCCTCCCAGCCCCTCAGCCCCCCCAATCCTGTGTAGTGCAGGGAGCTGCCTCCTGGTGCACACTGTGGTCAGGGCCTGTCCACTTCCTGAGCAGTCGCGTGGCTCCTGGTGTTCCGGGACCTCTCACAACTCAGTCCTCCTCCCAGACGAAGGCATGAGGCCAAGACCCCAGTTCAGCTGGGCTCACCCCACAACACCCTGGCGGGTCTCTGTGGCCCCACAGCGCCCCCTGGTGGCCACAGGTCCACAGACTTATGGATTCGTGTTAATACATCAGAACAGAAATTCCCCATCCTGACTATGGGGTGGCCCCAGGTCAGCTCTGCCTTCTGTCCCACTCCCGAACACACACACACACACACACACACACACACACACACACACACACACCCTTTCCAACCTGGATGAAATTGAATGGATCTCATATCCACCTCAGCCAGTGGAAGCAAAGATCGTGTCAACCAATAATGGATTAAGAAGGCAACGACTTTTATACCTTTGCATTCTTAAGCTAAGGTGGGCAACACAGGTCACTATAACTCAGCCCATAACAATAAAGTCTAATGGCTTCAAGCGAATCCATCTTGGAAATAGAATCCATCGCTCCTCTTGGATATTCAGAGCTGTATTTTCTACCTTGTAGACTGAAGGCATTTGGTTTGATGCAATGTCCTGGCACTTGTTTAAATTAGGAACTACTAAGAAAAAGAGTTGAGAGAGGGAAAGAAAGAGCATGGAGGGAGGGAGAGAGGAGGCACATTAGCAGTGTAATTGCCAGGCCACCGCAGAACCTGCAGAAATTTGGCAGAGGAAAGCGACACCCCTGGGCCCTCTCAGGCAGGATGAGCCATCGAAGCAGCTGACGGGCTGTGGCAGAGGAAAGCAGTCTACAGCTCACACCCAGGGTGCCAGGGTGGGTGCAGCCATCTTGCGGTTCCGCCATCTTGAGGCAGGAAAGGGATTTATGCCCTGGCCCACGGAACAGGGCAGGGGCCAGGGTGCCAGAGAGGTGAGGGGTGCCCGCACTGGGAAGGGGCTGGGAGAGCTTAAGGGGAAAGGAAGGCCACCGTCATCTTCCAGGGCTTCCTCGGGCTCCGTTTGAAATAATCTGCGTGCCAGAGCGGGCATGGAGGACTCAGCCTCTGGGCTGTTGGTCTGAGGTGTCCGCCCTACGGTAGGGGACCCAGGCTTCCTGGTAAGTGTCCCCTGCACATCTCTCCAGTAGATGCTTCAAGAATCTCACCTCTGGGCTTCTGCGCAGCGGGTCGGTTTGTAGACACCAGGCCCACTCCTCGTTGCCAGGGACACGCTGTGGCACCCACTCCTGCCCAGTCTGCCCTGCTGCTCAGACCCCGGCTCCCTGCTGGCCCCACAGCAATGCCCACGGCTGTGAGCCCAGAGTCACACGGCTACCAGGGATCCCCAAAGAACCTCACTGCCTCAGGGTCCCTGGGGGCTTCTGCCTCTGTCATGTACTGCTCGGGAACATTCCTGCCGCGGTGTCTAGATTCTTTTCTGGAAAGTCCCCAGTTGATTTCCTGGGTAGCCTCGCACAAGTCCCTCCAGGAAACTTTCTTGAATCTATCCTAGAAAAGGTCGGCCTGCCCTAAAGAAGTCCTGTTACACAAGGAAACCAGAATCCACTCTCTTCTGGGGCGTTTGTTGGTAGCAGTAGAGATAGGGGTGATGAGAAATGGGGTCACATCTCAGAGGCACGCTCTGCCCCAGCTCTGCGGTCTGGTGGCCAGGGGATTTGGCGGACCCGGGCTCCAGATGCTGTGTGAAGAGGCAGCATCATGCACTAAACAGTGAACTCATTGATAACCTGGATTTCCTTTGAGACTTAGAAACTTTTACTATCACTTTTGTTTTAGGCTTTTCTATCACACTTTTCTGACTGTTTGCGTTTCACCTGTATTTTCGCTGAAATAACATTGCACATTGACCTTGTCAGAGTTTCAGGTGTACACTATTATTAATCAAGTGTGTTTATGCTGCATCGAGTTCACTGCTAAAACCCCCAGCTACCTTCCAGATCATCATTCCCTTTTTCCTAATTTATCCACCTTCTCTTCCCTTCTGATCACCACTAAGTGATCTCCTAGTCCCACAGTTTGTTTTTATTTAGTTAGTTTTTCTGTTTGTTTTCTCTACATACCACATCCATGTCTTAAATAAAAATCTGTTTCCCACCCTAACAGCATAGACCTGTGCAGCACAGAAAGACAAGGGATGGCTTCCCCATCAGTTCAGGTCTTCCATACACAGGCCAGTGTCATTTCTTGTTTGTGGCGTCTGTGGCCTTGCTGTGAACCCCGTAACTGAGAGGTCAGATTCTGTTTGACTTGTGTGTGCTGCGTGGGTTATATTGGCCGTCTATCCTGTGGATTGAAATTCCGGTCATGGGCCTACCAGGAGCCTAAACAGAATCTCAAGTGTGGGCAACAGGTTGCCAGCACCCCTTCTTGTCTGGGCCAGGGGGTTGTGCTTGGGGAGACAGCTACTGTGCAGGGTTGTGTCTTAGCTGCTGCAAAAAGACACTTGGCAGAGTTGTCCGCCTGCACCAGTCTCCAGACACTGCTGAATCATCCCTACGAGAACCACCTGTATTCCTGCCATGGGTCCTTCTGTTAAGGGGAGGATGTCCTAAAGGAACTGCAGAGTTCCGTGGACTCAGCCCCCTACGCCAGTGACTAAAAACTACAACTCCCAGCAGTCCCAGGGAGAGAACTGGGAGGACCCAAGGGCGGAGCTAAGCAGCATGCTGGGACTTTGGGGGATAAATAGGGCGCCATTTGCTTCGGGCACTCTCGCTCAGGAAACGGCTCTCGGAACTGCTTGACTCGGGGCTTTCAGTTGGTTTGTCACCAGAGCTCCAAGTCAGCCCAGCTGGTAAGATATTCCAGTTTTTGTGTCCTTTTCCTTCCCCCTTTTGTAAATAAACCCATTTTGACCCTTTTGTGTGCTCCTGCAGTACAACTGAACTTTAAGCGTGAGGCCCCACAGACAGGCGGCGCAGTTCACACTGGGGTGCCCCGTAACACTTCCTCTCCCCCTCCAACCTTCCTTCCTGGGCATCGGGATTCTGGCAGAACCACAGCGCCGCCTAGTGGCGACCGGTTGCTCTCCCCCTGCAGTCAGTGCTCCAGGTTAGCCAGGACCAGAGTGAGGCCCAGCAACAAGCCAAGGAGCGACACTACCAGGTGGCATCCTGTGACTCTCGCTCTCTTTCTCTGTCTCTCTTTCTCCCTTCCGGGTCTCCTCTCTCTCTTTGTTTTCCTCACCCTACTTCTTCCTTCTCCTCCTCTCTTTCTCCTTTCACACAAGCACACACTCAATGATTGGCGACACTGTCTACTACTTCAAAGACAGTGAACCTCCTTCAAAGACAGGTGGTTAATTGGCCTTTTTTTTTTTTTTTTGATTCAACACAGAACTAGAGATACACAGTGAACAAAGCAGAAATTTCTGCTGTCCACCCTCCTTCCTGGAACATCAAGTTCTCTTCACTCCTTTGTAGTCATTGAATGGTTACATAGTGCAAAGCTATAGGAAGACAGTGCTCTTACCTCAGTGATGTTTGTGTTCTGATAAAAACAAAAAGAAATGCATACATCATGATAGACTAGAAGATAAAAGTGTGTTATGTGGCCATTAGGAAGAACATCTCACTGTGTGCCTGAGGGTGGATCAGTCATGGTTTACAGCTCCAGCAGAATGGGATGGACGGAGAATCTCTCTGATCCATTCTGCAAACTCTATGGACACCTGGCCCCAGAGCCGTGAAGATTTCAGTTTCATCAGATCCTGTCTCTCTTCCCTCCTGTTCAAACTTTTCTCCTATCTGGGAGGGATCAAACACCAAGATGTGACAAGGCTGTGACCTCCTGTGTGTTCTGCTCAGTTAGCTGGTAGCTCTTAGTAGCCCTGACCCCTTCCTCTTGACAAAAACACAGATGTCAACATTTATATCCCGGCAGGTGAAGTGATCACTGCAGGCTGGTTTTCCAAATGGAAACCAAATCCAGACCAGATGGACATCCCGACTCTGGTCATCACCTCTCACACGTACAGGTCATCAGTTAGCACTGCAGCCCTATCTACCACTTACGACGTCGGACGTCTGTATTTATATTTGTGACACCATATAGATCACACATATGTTCCTTTTTGTTACTTGAAAGTAACATTGGCATCAACTAGCAAACATGTAGTGAACTACCATGATGCATAGGTATTATTTATTAACTTTTTAGAAAAAGATTTATTTACTGATTGATACAGAGCAGGGGTACAAGCTAGAGGTGCAGGGGTGATGAGAGGCTTCACCAGAGACAGAGTGGGGAGCAGAACAGAACGACTGACAAAGTAGACTGCTGAGGGGATCAGCGGGCGGGTCAGGAGAGGTCTGCCGTGCCATGTGGGTCACCTCCAGGGCCGCGGATCAAATTCACACCAAAGTGCAGTGCTGCATCCCAACCCGTTGCGCCACCAGGGAGGGCCTGTTTCAAAAATGATCAAGTCACCTCGCTTTGTGGTTGAGGAACTAGAGCTGCTTTGTCGGAAGGGAGCCTTTGTGTGAATGCAGGCAGGTGACCCCCAGGATAAGGCTCTCCTCAGCCTGGGGGTGGACATTGTGTGCAGATGGAGGTCATTACAAGGAGAAAACCCTCTAACTATGGGGTTCAAACAAGGATGCCGAGGATAGAGTCCAGCTTTGAAATGCCAGAGGCTCCCATCTCTCCACCACTGTGGTGAGGCCCCATCCAGGCAGCAGCTGTCTGTCTGATACAGCCAGGAATAAGCATTCAAGAGGCAGGCAGAAAAGAGCCAAGCCTGAAAGGGGTCGGGCTCCAGAGAAAGAGAAACCAGTGGGGACCCGAGACCATGGCCGCACCCCAGAGACAGGGGACCAGATACCCAAGCAGACTGGGGGCCTCCTCCGTGAGGAATAGACAGAACTAGGGTGAGCAGGGGCACATTTTTGAAAAGGTCAAGTGTGTTGGGGGGTTGGGCCTGAGACCAGGTAACCTGGAGGTCAGAGCAGGCCGGAGGGTCCCTGGGGAAGGAAGCGGGAGGGCTACAGATCTCGGAGTCCAGGCTGACCACAAGATGCCTGGGAGAACTTGAACCTGCCTGTCCTGTCCTTCATCCTCTGGCTCAGACTGGCCGAGACCACCAGGCCACGCTGTCTCTGCTGTGTGTGGTGCCTCTGAGCTGACAGGTGGTGTGGGGGGCCCAGGGGGGAAATGCTTCTGAGCCTGGGGGCCCCAGGGCTTCCTGGATGGAGGCGGAGGTTTGTGCCTGGGGAGGAGCTGGCTGTGTGGCTGTGTGGGTGGTGCACAGATGCAGGGCGGGGTCTTCTGGCTCTGGGGAGTCCGGGTGCAGGTGCAAGTGGCCATTGTCTGGGCACCATGCTGTTTTTAATGAGCCTGGTTGTAGTAGTAAAACACGAGCTCCATGGAAAAGATCATGCTTAGTGAGAAGCCAGAAAGAG
>NW_004567106.1:68295963-68299968 GCF_000260355.1 Condylura cristata | reverse complement strand
AACTCCAGTGACTGCTTAGTGTCCTGTTTGTACCAGTACATGGCGGTATGTTCCAGGTGTCACTTGCACTTCCGGGTCCCCTGTACCCCCATCATGGTCACCATATGTTTTGGTATCTGGGCAACTCCACTGTCCATATGACCTGTAGGGCGAGAATCCGAATGTCGAGGTTCCTGTCAGGCAGTGATGAGAAGACTCAGAGTCTGAGGACAGAGAAGACCCCCTTTGCAGGCTCACCTGCTCCCAGGAGACAGAGGGCCACACAGCAGAGGAGCTTGGAGCCCGTGAGGCACTGGGCAGGCAGGACAGAACCTTGCACTGAGCGTCCTGGTCCTTTTTGGCTCTGCAGGAGGACTTCGCTGGACATCTCTGCCCTGGTGGTTCCTAGAAACAGTCGTCTCTAGCTCCCAGTTCTGCTTCCCCATCATGTCCCACTGGCCCTGGTTGGGTCAGATGGAGCGACCACAGGCAGGGGCAGAGGAATGGTGAAGGAGGCAGAGATGCTCACAGGACAGTGTCACTAGCTCAGGAGAGAGACTGAGCCTGACTGAGCCAGGGGGCTGACTTGCAGGGTAAGTCAAGGATCCTCCAGACAGCTGAGCTCTTCAAGGCTGGTCCTGTGAGTAGATGTGGTAAGATGGGTGAGAAGCTAGTGATACTGGAATTGCCATCTCGGTTTCCCTCCACCAACGAGAACAGAATTTTGAGGAGAAAGAAAGTAGTTTCATGTATTCGCTGACAGATGAGGAGGGTAGCCCACTCAAGTCTCAAAAATTACCATCCTGTCACTAGCAGAGAAAAGGGAGCTGTTTAGAGCTACAAGGACACTAACGGGAAGTGGGTGGGGTTGCACCCCGACACACCCACTCTGTTCTCGTAACCTAAGTGTCTGGTGACTCAGCTGACATCAGCTGGTTTTCGTCACCTCTGGTGACCAGCAGTTCTGACGTTGTCTTTGCCAGTTTCTATCCTTGGCTTTGTCCTGAAGTAAAGGACTTTTGCCCTCAGAATGCAAGGAAAAGCACAATGTCAGTGAAACATTTAATCAAGATTTGCTGAACTTAAAGGGGAAGAGCGGGTCGCTCTTCAAGGCAGGAGACATAACCCTGTACCATTCAGGGTGACCCCATGTTTCAGATTTGAACATCCAGGGAGATGAGAGTACATGGAGATGATACATGAGATGAAGGGACAGTAAGCCACGATGAATTCAACTCTAGACAGACTGACCTGAGGTGCAAGAAGACACTTGGACAGGATCAGGTGGGGCTTAGGAGAGAAGGCATTAGGAGGACAGATTCTGAATCATAAAAAAAAAACTTATAAAATATCTAAGGGGGGGGTCTCCCGAGTGGCGCAAGGGCTTAAGTCTCTGCACTATCAAGCAATTGTCAGTTACTGCAGCCTGAGTAACTCCCTGGCCAGGGAGTGACCCCCAGGGCACAGCAGACCTCCTGTCTCCCCGCTGCTCCCCTCAGCCGTGTATGTCAGTGCATTTGCCTGTGCTGCTCCCCACTCTGACTCTCATGAATCTTCTCACCCTCCACCCCCACCTACCTCCGTTCTTGTATGCATGCATAAATAAATATTTTTAAAAATCTAAGAGAGAAAATGTACACAGTGGGAAAACATCCATGTACCGGCAATATTTTGTTCTTTAACAATGCAGTTTTGTTTAACACCACTTGTTGTCACTATTTCGGTAAAACCTTATTAAACCAAGGTTGTGGGTCCTTAACCATATGGGACCTACTTCTGAAAATCCCATTGTCCCCTCTGTACTCGTGTTTGTGATTATTTCCAGCAACGGTATTGCCATATTTGAAGAATGAAGCCTACCCATGAATACCTGGGTGTCCTCTCATCGTCCACCTGTTAACTAGAGGCCTTTGTACTTGTGTTTATGATTAACTTTAGCAACAAAGATTGCCATATTTGAAAAATGGAGTCCCCTCTAGAGTATATCTGGGTGTCTCCTCTCATACTCCACCTGTTGCCTTGAGGCCTCATATTAGTGATAAGATTGGTTGGTTGGGGGTATATAAGGGACTATCCCCTCATTCTGAATCACTCCCAGCACGTTGGAGAAATTCCCACCATGAAAACCATCGTCTTTCTTATGTTCCTAGAAATTGCTGGTAAGTCTTTTTTCCCCTTTCATATTGAAGCGAGACTAAATATCTAGAGACTGCATATCTAGCCTCTCTGGCTTCCTGGATGGGCCAGTAACCTAGCACAGATATGTGGGTCTCTTAACTTCAGCTGGAAAAACGAGGGGGCTGGAAAAGGAAAGACTGAGAAGAGTTGAAAAGAAACACGAGAGCAAAGCGGTCCTCACGCTCCCCTCCAGCTCTGCTATCACAGGAAAAGGCCACGTAAAGAGGGTGACCATGGACTTTAGGGACCGAATGGGGATGTTTTGGGTATAACAGGTAACACAGTATCAGGGTTGTTGCATAAATCGGTACTAACCGGCCTCGCGGCTGAGACTGGGCCCAGCGCCCAGCCCGTCAGAGCTCCCGCTGCATGGACTCGCAGCCTGCTTTTGGGCCATTTCTCTCGTGGGAGCCTTGGGGACCCTGAATCTTTAATTCGACTTCCTTCCTCCTCTCCTAGGGGCTTTCCCCACAATTGGTGATGACCAGGATGACAAGATTGTTGGGGGCTATGTCTGCCGCCAGAGGAAACCCTACCAGGTGTCCCTGCAAGTGGGTACGCGGCACGTGTGTGGGGGTTCCCTCATCAGCCGCCAGTGGGTGCTCTCTGCCGCTCATTGCTACAAACCGTGAGTGGGGGGCCCTGAGGCTGCCGGGGGGACTCTGAGGCTGACAGCCTCTCCAAGACTGCTGGGGGGGGGTGTCCAGGGCTGCCGGGGGCCTCCAAGGCTGTGGCTGGTCCTGGGCACAGCGGGTCAGTGCCACAGGGACATCTCTGGACGCCCACTTCTCGTCCACCCTCCAAGGAAATGTCTCTGTCCCAGGCCAGCTCCTTCTCCTGACTCCCAGTACTTTCCCCTCATGACCCCCAACATCATTCTCATGACATTTTCTTTTCTTTCTTCCCGCTTTCCCAAAGTCTGTCTGGTGCATTTACTGTGACTCTGCCCTCTTCACACATGTCCACGCTGTTAGCGTCGGCACAAACAGGCCTCGCGGGCTGTGACTGTGGGCCCGGCGACGAGCCCACCAGAGCTCCTGCTGCACGGACTCCCGGCCGCTCCACCACGTGTTCCTCTCTCCCCTGCTATGGTCTGGCTGCCTGCGGCTGCCGCAGAGAGCCGCCGTGACCGCCTCCTGTCCAGTCTCCAGTTCTGCAGGGCACGGTGCTTCCCGCCCCCATAAGGCTTCCTTCCAGCCCACGGGGGGCTCAGGGCTGCCTCTGGGCTGCTCCTTGGGCTTGAGGGACTCTGCTGGGGGCCCCAAGAGGGTGGTGAATGTAAAAGCAACTCTGGCCAACCAGTAGGCCTGTGTCCTTCCTGACTCTTTCCAGAAGCTTCCGGGTAAGACTGGGTGAGCACAACCTCGCTGTCTCTGAGAGGACTGAGCAGACCATCAACTCGGTGAAGGTCATCCGGTACCCCAGTTACAACAGGAAAACCTTGGAGCACGACATCATGCTGATTAAGCTGGCCAAGCCAGCCGTCCTCACCAAGAGCGTGAGAACCATCACCCTGCCCAGAACCTGCCCCAGGAGTGGCACACAGTGCCTGATCTCCGGCTGGGGCAGCACCAGGCCAGTGCGGGCCGCACCCCTGGGTATGGGGCTCAGCCATCTCGGGGACTTGTCTGAACTCGCTCTGGTTTCTTCTTCCGCACATGGGGCCTGCACTAGCCCCAGCTCACTCCTTGAGTTTAAGGCCTGTGAGCTAATCTGCGTCATAATGACCTGAGATAGTAAAGGGCACTCAGTGCTGTGAAATGATTATTAGTGTGTATCGCCATCACCATCACCACCATCACCATCACCACCACCACCACCATCACCACCATCACCACCATCACCATC
>NW_004567106.1:68266216-68295109 GCF_000260355.1 Condylura cristata | reverse complement strand
CACCACCACCATCACCACCACCACCACCATCATTAAAGTCCCATTGCTGCCGCCCTGCTCTCTGGGGGCATCTGACCTCAGGGAGTTTGGAGAAAGGGCTTGGAGAAACCCCTGTTTGTGTTTGGGGGAACTAGTGGGTGTCGACAAATAATCATCACTGTGCCTTTGGTTCAGATGTGCACTCTCCCTCAAAAAATAACTCAGAAGATGAGGACAAGTCAGGATCCAACATCTCGAACTTTCTGCGATGCCTGGTGGCCCCAGTGCTGCCCAACCTGACCTGCCGCCGAGCCTACCCTGGCCAAATCTACAGCAGCATGATGTGCCTGGGCTTCCTGCAGGGCGGGAAGGACTCCTGCAAGGTGGGTGCCTGTGACCCCGCCGGCTCTGGGTCCACAGGACAGGGCAGCCCTGACATTCTCTCCTCTCACTGCAGGGCGACTCGGGGGGCCCCGTGGTCTGCAATGGCTATGTGCATGGCATTGTTTCCTGGGGTGAAGGCTGTGCCCGGAAAGGCAAACCTGGCGTCTACACCCAAGTCTGCAGATACCTCTCTTGGATCCGCAAGACCATGGCGGCCAACTGAGGCCCCTCCAACACTCCAGTCCAGGCTGGGCCTGGAGCCCAGGGTGACCAGGTGTGGACTTTGGAGGGGCTTGTAATTCTCCTATAGAGGTGTCAATAAAATTCCTCCATGAAAACTACTGTCAGCCTTCAAAATTCGATTTAGCAGAACTGATCAGGTGGCTCCGAGCCCGGGCACAGGCCCGTTTCATCCTGGTCCTTGCTCACAGCACTGTTCAGTTTGTTCACTTCACTTTTTTTGTTTGTTTGTGTATTTTAAGATTTATTTATTTATTCATACAGAACTGGGGTCCAGGCCAGAGATGCAGAGGGTGAGAGAATTCACCAGGGACAGAGTGGGGAGCAGAACAGGCAGATCAACCAAGTACACTGCTGAGGGGAGAAGTGGGCGGGTCAGGAGAGGTCTGCCGCGCTATGTACCATGTGGATCTCCTCCGGGGCAGGCGGGGATCGAACTCGTGCGGAAGTGGATTAAGCTTCTTTTGCAGTGCATTAACCCGTTGCGCCACCAGGGAGGGCCCCACTTCCCTTTATTTTGAAAGGAAATTTCTTGGGTCACCTTTTTTTTAAGGGAATGGAATTACTTAAAAATTTCCATGCCTGTCAGCGAGGTCAAAAGCCGCTAGACCTCAGCAGCTAGTGACGTATTAACCGGGAAAGTGGCCAGAAAAGTTGCAGAGAAAGAGAACAGATTCTGGGCAAGAAAAAAAGGAGAAAAACATGGCTTTCAAGGCTGGTGACTTGCTTATGCAAATACAGATGTCAAGATAGTTGTGTCCCAGGCAAGCCCCACCAGGCACCAGTTTCTGCTGTCCCACAAGGCCACTGAGTTGGGCACGTGGGAGAGACCACACATCCATGTTAGTTAAGCGCAGACCCATCTGGCCACATTGCTGACATCAGGGGCAGACCCTCCGCCCCAGCTCACGCCCCGGGCAGGGATGAGGGCACTGTCCAGGGCTCCTGACTCCTTCTCTGGAGGGGGCTGAGGAAGGCCCCGCTCCAGTGGCCACTCAGTTGATGGTAATGAGCACTCATAGATTTACTGAGAATGGATGTTTTGCTCCTAAGATGCAGACAAGCACCTGCTTGTTAAGTCTGGAAATTTTCAACCCAGTTCTGCAAGGAGACGGGACCTTGTAGTTTCAGCCCAGGACCAGGCAGGACCTTCAGGGCTGCTCTTTCCCTCTGCATAATGGCGGACAAGCGCGCATGCTCCGAGATGCTTCCCGAGGACCTGCCGCTCCCGCTGGCGCGGGCACGTTCCGCTAGACCCGTTCCCTTAGGATACGGTGACCCACTCATGTCCACTCATGTCTGCTCTGCGCCACCCCCTCGCGGCATCCGGCCACCACCACGGGCGAGCCTTGGTTTTCCCCACCCTCCTTTGGTCCCACCACCTGCCCAGTTAGCAGATTCTTCACTAGCGTCTTCCACGCGAGCTTAGTCAGTGCGTTGGGGATCGTTTTCATGTAAGGAGCTATTGAGTTAAGTATCCTGTGCTCATTTTAATGTGATCAGATAAAACTTCACTGACGGGCCCTCCCTGGTGGCTCAGCAGGTTAAAGCACTGCACTAAGAAGCTAAAGACACTTCAGCATGAGTTCGATCCTGCCCCAGAGGTGACCCACATGGCGAGGCAGACCTGTCCTGACCCTCCCGCTGCTCCCCTCAGCAGTGTGCTTAGTCTGTCGGCCTGTTCTGCTCCCCACTCTGTTTCTGCTGAATCTTCTCACCACCCATGCACCTCTGGCCTGTACCCCATTTCTGTATGCATAAATAAATAAATAAATCTTTAAAAAAAAACTTCACTGAAACTCAAGGGGAAAATCTATTTAAAAATCACATTATAAGCACACGCACCTTTGTGAGTTACAGGCGTTACAGGGGAGACACTGAAGACGGAAGGCATCACCTGGCATTTCCCCCAAACCCCAAGACCCTGCCAGGCAGGCCCAGCTTCCTTGGTCACAGGTATTTATTTGGGGAATTTGCAGTTGAGCCTGGTCCCCTCCCTGTATCTGGGGCTCTCGCTTTCCCCCTTCTGCAAAGAATGGGTGCAAGTGAGGAAGCCCAAGGCCTGCCAGAGAGAGCTCCCTAGGACAGGAGCCAAGCCTCATGATGAGCTCTGCCCTGGATGCTGTTTTTCCTGGGGGCCAAGCTCTCAGATGAGGTTCATGGGAAGTATCAGGGGTGACAGAATCAGACAACATCCAGCACCTCCTCAAGGGGGTGTCAGCCCCTTCCCACCATGGGCCCCACCTGTCCCCTTCTCAAAGCTTCTGATCTCCAGGGATCTATGAAAGGCAGTTCTGGGGTGCCAGCCACATAGAAGATAAGGGGCCAAGGTTCATCCTGTCCCCAAGCTCAATGTACTGTCCAACTGCCACAGCTGGAGAAACTCCTCTACCCATTCCCACCCTCAGTAATCTCAGCCAGGAGGACTTTGATCCTCAGGAGACATTGGCAAAACTTGGAGATGTTTTCTGATTGTCCTAACTGGGAGGAGACGAGAGTGCACTTGTCACTAGTGGCTGGGGTGTTGATAAACAGCCTACTGGGTGCAAGGGAGTCCCTACAATAAAGATTTATCTGGCCTCAAGTGGCAACAATGCCAGGGTTGAGAAGCAGTCCTCTCTAGTAAATCATCTTCATATTTGCAGAAGTTCGAAGGGGAAAAATACAGGAACTGGTCCGGAGGGCTGACTACTGAAGCAGAATACCCAACTGCTAGGCCGCTCGGGTGTGCTGTTCCGGTGGGCACCTGGCTGCAGCCAATGGGCACATTCTCATAGAGAGCCACTTATTCCGGGTCGTTCTGCCATTAATTGTGACAATTGAAATGCCACAGGAGCCCACTTCTGGGATTAGTCAGACTTGCACACGCTCCTTGGAGCCAGCCCTTACTTGGTACAGTTCAGATTGTTCTCCTGGACTATGTGTATGGCCTGGGCCTGATTATCATTTTTACCTGATTTGATCTACTGTCATTTTCAATCAGAATATTTTTCCCCTCTCAACAGACTATGCATTTCCTCTGAATAATGAAAGTTAACATGGGCATTTAAGACCAGAACTCAAGACAAGTTATAGGAGCGTGGAAGAGCCAATGTCAATGCAAGCTCAATGGTGCAGGCTCATGATGGACTTGGGACAAAACTTTACCATCAAGATGGCCAAGTGGCTGATGTTTCTGACTGGGAACCAGGACACCTGTCACCCTGTTCTGTGACCTTTATCCATAACATTCTGTTATGGGAAATAGTTATCACCAGGTGGGCCCAGGACTTCTGTTCCCATAACATTTAGGAAAAGTGAGCAAAGGTGAATGTTTAAACTTGATGCTGAATTATCTTCTGTTTGGCACAGAACTGAATTCTAACTTTGGATTCATGAATTTCCCATGAAATCACTTTCTGGCACCTGTGGCCATGGGTGTCTCCAGGTGTAAATACCTGTGGATGAATCGCATAGTCCTACCAACCCACTGGCAACCATGAAGACCCTCATCTTCCTCGCTCTGCTGGGAGCTGCTGGTAAGTCTTTGCTATTAAGAATATAAGAAAGTTACTAAGAAATAGATCTTAAATCACAGGAAGAAAAAAACCTTCTTGTTATATGTCAGGTGGCAGATGTTAACTAGATTTATTTTTGTGGTGTTCATTTTGCAATGTATATAACTATTGAATCGTTACGTTCCATATCCAGAATTAATGTAATCTGTCAATTACATCTAGAAAATAAGTATCTGTTATGTATACAAATTGCAATTTTATACTGGAAGATAAAAATGAATAAGGATTATCATCTCTCTGCTCAAGAAGCTTAGCTGATGAAAGAGTAGTAGTGTATAGTTCATTTTTATAGATAATCAAATTTCATTTATTGAGTATAATCGTTGTGGGCAAAATGATCAGGGTAGAAGTTTCCTAAGAGACAGGATGTTTGCCACAAACATTAAGGTCAAATCTATGGAGAAGGAGAGACAGGGGTAGTGAACATTAAAGCAGTGTTTGTTTTGACCTTCCTAAGAGCGTATGGCTAATGATTGGGGTTCAGGCCAGCTCTATGCCCCTGTGTTATGTCCTCTGTGGTTATCAGTGTGGGGTCCCCTGTTAATCAAGGGCCAAGGGACCTGAAGACAGGGACAGTTTATTTCTCATGAATACATGCTATGAGCTGAGTTTAACATTTTTGCTAATGAAATCTCTATAGTGTAAAAGAATGTCATTCAACCATGAAAAACATGGAGAAGTGGCCATCTCTATTTTTATACTACTAAAGCATATACTACTAAACTTCTTCAAATTAAGCAGGTAGACATTAAAAACACCTGTCTCTGTACCTGGAAATGTCTTTCCCAAAAATTACTTTAAAATAAATAATAGGGCATATCATAATATGGTCTGTCTTTTAGAGAAAGCAAGCTCACTATTAGTGGCTCAGACTTCACAGCTTATGTAAATTGGAAGTGCTGGAAAGATCCCTGAGAAGAGGAGAAAGTTTGGAGAGAAAAATCTTATAATGGTCGATGAAATTATTTTATGAAAATTTTAAGTGAGAACCAAAAGAGAAAATGGAGGGACAAAGTAGAGAACCCCAATTTCTTCCCAGGCCAGAACATTCTCAAGTAGACTCTAGAAGCTTCCTTGCTTTTATACCATACCATATCTTTCCTTTACTAACGGTAAGAAGAACAACAACAGCAACAACAAAACCCAATGGTCTTGAAAATAGGTTGAGCACGTATTTGTATGTTTGCTGAGTGGGGTTTTGTATGAAAAATATCCTTTACATCCTCAGAGAGTAATGGTTAGGGCCTTTATTGTAAAGAATCTCTGACCCACATGGATGTGAGTGTGTGTATATAGTCACATGTTTATCACACTTAAAGAATACCTCAGCTATGCCTAATGGTATATGTTTGCTATGTGTTAAAGCTGTAAAATAACAAAGTCTTGAAAAATAATGGCCTTAAAGATGGTCCCTGATTGTGTGTGTCAAGAGAGCTTTGCTCTTTTCTGGTTGATCGGTAATAATTGGTGGTGAGTAGAATTCCAAGGTGGATTTGTTTCACAGAAGGTTTCCAACTTTTCTCTTGCCAGTGGCCTTCCCCACTAACGACGACGACAAGATCGTCGGGGGCTATACCTGCGCCCAGAACTCCATCCCCTACCAGGTGTCCCTGAACGCCGGCTACCACTTCTGCGGGGGCTCCCTCATCAACGACCAGTGGGTGGTGTCCGCTGCTCACTGCTACAAGTCGTAAGTGACCAATCTCCACATCTCTGTTCTCCAAGTGGAGCTCACTCCCCATCCTGCCATGGCACGTGGGCACATAGTCATGCCAAGGGATGAGCATTCCCACTGGAAGAGCTTCATTCCCCTAAAAGCATTCTAGGGCTTTCTCATGGGGACATGGGAGGGGTCGGGAGGGAAGTACCCCTAGGCCTAGTTCAAAAGCATTAATCAGTGAATTGTCCTAAACAACTCAACCAGAGAAAAAAATCATTTCTAGTACAAGATTAAAAATAAGCATAACTATTCTGCTTCCTTCATATCCTACATCTCCAACTCCAGCCTTCTCCCCCTGCTGTCCCCGGTGAACGTACCAAAGGAGAGAGGGCAGGTGCTGGTCAGTTGCCGCCAGTTTTCCTTCAACTCTCATAGCTTTATTGGGGTCATTTGGTTCCCGTCCTTTTGCCTTACTATTCAAACAAGATGGCCGCTGAAGAGTACGCAGAGTGTGAGCTCTCCCTGAGGGGCACTGTAGCACTGCCTTCAGTAAGGACTGTGCTCTCACAGGTGCGTGAACACACAAAAGAGGATGCCTTTCCCAGTGATGCCATGCCTGGGGCTTGCCGATAAAGGGAAGAAGCCCAAGTTAGATACTTAGGGAACCTTCATCTATTCATTTAGCCGTATCGAGGTGCGTCTGGGAGAACATAACATCAAGGTCACTGAGGGCAATGAGCAGTTCATCAACGCTACCAAGATCATCCGCCACACCCAGTACAACAGTGCCACCATCGATAACGACATCATGCTGATCAAGCTGAACACCCCTGCCACCATCAGCAGCCGAGTGTCCACCGTCTCTCTGCCACGCTCCTGTGCTCCCGCTGGCACTCAGTGTCTTATCTCTGGCTGGGGCAACACCATGAGCAATGGCTGTAAGTGTCACCGTATTTGAGAACCCAGGAAGGGAAAGGCAGATTGAAGATCAATTGTCCAGAGTGTCACTTACAGCAGGATTCCCAGAGAATAGTTTCTGCATTTGTGGATTCTACGCATACACTCATTTAAGCAAGGAAGATTCTTTTGCTGAGAAGCACAAAAATGAAGTAGGATGAAGATTCCAGACTATTCAGCTGAAGTGTAATCAGAGATTTGCAGAGAACTAGAAACTGAGGCTGAAGGGTTTGCTGCCCATGCTTATTTTTACATTATAATGACATTATTTGAGAAATGAAGTCTCTAGATTTAAAATATCTAAGAGAGCAGGTGTCAAAGAGAGAACCAGTTGTTGGTTAGATTAGTCATGGGTTTGGAAGAGCTTCCATATATAAAATGTGTTCTCCCAAGCTACAGGCTACTGTCAAATCCAAAAGAAAGAATAGGGAATGAGGGGAAGAATATTGAAAAAAGTTTGCAGGAATCCAGTGGGTAAACTTCCACTTGCATCCTGCAGACAACTACCCTGAGCTCCTGCAATGCCTGGACGCTCCCATCCTCTCTGACTCTGCCTGCCGCAAGGCCTACCCCAACCAGATCAGCAACAACATGATCTGCCTGGGCTTCCTGGAGGGCGGGAAGGACTCCTGCCAGGTGAGTTTCTTCACCTTCCTCCTTCCAGCTCCGTCTCAGGCATCCTCACCAGAAGTCTCCTTTCCTAAAACACAGGAGATTGAAAATCTGTCTTTGGAATGAATTATAAAGCATGAAGGAAAGTTTGGGGATTATATATATATATATGTATGTATGTATGTATGTATATTGTGATATTAATGGTTAAGGGTAAAAAAGACACAGAAGATGGTGTACAAGCAGTATAGTTAGACACCCTTGCAAGGAGGCATGTTGCAGAAGGAAACTCTTGGAGGGGAAAGAAGCTAGGCCAGTCAGGCTTCAGTCCACTCATCAGTGTTGATGCCTTCTAGGTCCAACAGGTCTGCAAACTGGTTCCTCAGGAGGAACCAGAGGAGGGGGGAGAAAGGACAGGAATGAAGTATGGAGGTTGAGTGCTGGGAATCAGGGGAAGATGCCGTGGTCTGGAGAGGCTCAGTGGCCAGGAAGGTGGCCCCAGGGGCCTGGAGAAGCAGCTTGGAGTCTCCTGTCTGGGTAGAGTTGAGAGCTCTGTCTCTTCCCTTTTTCTCAGGGTGACTCTGGCAGCCCCGTGGTCTGCAACGGAGAACTCCAGGGCATTGTCTCCTGGGGCTACGGCTGTGCCCAGAAGGGCAAGCCCGGTGTCTACACCAAAGTCTGCAACTACGTGGACTGGATCCAGCAGACCATGGCTTCCAACTAAGCACCTTGACCTTTTTATGACCCTTCCCCTGTTAGTCAAGTTCACCTTTCTATACCTGAAAAAAAATATCGAAATAAAAACATTGTCTCCTATACCCAATGTGTGCAAGGCCTGTTTTCTATTTATGACCTTTTCCTTGAAGCTGACTGATAGGAGAGTAGACATAGAGTTGAACTATTATATGGAGATTGAATTTCAAAGATTATTCTTCGGGTCTCCCTGGTGGCGTAAGAGGTTAAGTCTCAGCACTATGAAGCTTTCCTCAGCCAGTGCAGCAGGAGTTCAATCCCCGGCCAGGGAGCTGAACCGCATGGCACAGCAGACCTCTCCTGTCTCCCCGCTGCTCCCCTCAGCAGTGTTCTGCTCCTATTCTGTCTCTGGTGAACCCTCTCACCCCCCTCCCACACCTCTGGCCTGCACCCCAGTTCTTATGTGCACAGGAAATAAATTGTTAAAAAAAAATTATTCCTCAACCCAATCAAAATTGTAACTAATCATCTATGTACTGCAGGCTCTATGTGGAGCACTGAGGATAAAAGGGAAAAGAAGTTTAAGGGCCTCTCAGCAGATAAGACTGTAAATTGCTGCACATTAGAATCTAGTACTCAGAGTTATTCAACTCATTCATGGAAAGACAGAGAGGAAGCCCACGCTGTCCACATTCCCAAGCCTGGTGACTGATGCGTGTTCCTTTCCCCTTTTCCTCTGAGTTCCATGAATCTTCGTGAGGGTTAAATGAGGGAAACCTCATGGTGACTGTCTTAAAAGTCAGAGATTCTGGGCCCTCCCTGGTGGCACAATGGGTTAGGACGCAGCACTGCAAGCTGGCCGTAGCCATCTCAGTGCGAGTTCGATCCCCACCTGCCCCGGAGGTGACCACATGGCGTGGCAGACCTCTCCTGACCCGCCCGCTGCTCCCCTCAGCAGTGTACTTTGTCGATCTGCCTGTTCTGCTCCCCACTCTGTCTCTGGTGAAGTCTCTCGCCACCCGGGCACCTCTGGCCTTTACCATAGTTCTGTATGCATAAATAAATAAAACTTAAAAAAAAAAAGCCAGGATTCTCTGTATTTTCCAAGATTTAACATTCTACTTCTCCAAGTCCTGTCTGCTTTCATCTGGGACTTCACCGCACAGCAGTCACCTAGTCTATCCTCAGGGGCTCTCCTGCCATCAGCACCTAAGTCCCAGTCTAAGGTCTTGAAGGTGTTGACGCAACAGTGCTCAGGGAGATCTGAAACCTGCCGCTCAGTAAATCTTACTCTGCAGTTTCAGAAGGAAGGAACATGTTCCAGAGCCATCCTCACTTCAGAAGAAGCCACTTCCGGGAACACGGCTGGGCCCAACATCCTGTGAGCCTGGAGTGTACTGAAGGTGTGCTCCCATTTAGTGCCCGGAACTCAGTTCTCACCCTGCAGCATCAAAAATGTAATGACGGTAGTAAAAAATGACATTTATTAAGGATTTTCTTTGTGCCTCTGTAAGTGTATGTGTTTTTCAGTTGTATTTCATCCTCACAACTCTCCGATGGGGAAGGAACTCCTAGTGTGCTCATCTCAGAGCCCAGGACTCCGAGGCTTAAAGAGTTTGGTGTTTTTCTCAGTCAAAGGCAGCTAGTAAATCCTGAAACCAGGAACAGGACTCTTGTGATTTGTTTCCAGAGTCCACTGTCTTTACTGTCATGTTAATAAACATTAAAATGTCACCAAGATTTTAAGAGCTTCACAGAAACATTTAAACATTAAAGTAAAAAGGTGTTCTCAGAAATCTGATAAATATGAGGAGCCTTGGGTTACCATTATTTTATTTCACCAGCATTATATAGCATTTACTATTTCCCATTAAAACTCACTGTTCTAAGCACTTTAAAATGGAAAATCTGAACAGGCCAGTAAGAAGTAAAGAAAGTGAATGAATAATTTAAAAGTCCCAATATGGAAAACCCCAGAACCAGATGATTTCACTGGCAAATCCTAGCAAACGTCTGGTAAAGAATTAACCCAATCCTTCTCAAACACTTACCCAAAATCGAAGAGGAGGAAGCCCTTTGAAACTCATTCTCCGAGAAAGCAAGACGTTGTCGAAGACAAAAACTGAATGAGTAAGCAGATGGATTTTAACCAGACTGTTGCAATAATACCCAAAGATAGGAGTCTTAAGAGGACAGCTGTGCCTTCGACTCTTATAGAGACAAATAGCCAAGTCACAGATGGGAAACTTATGTGGAGGCTGTTTTTGCCATACAGGGAATTCAGAAGTAGTCAGCAGGACAGGAAGTGTTGATCTCTTTGTTTGGCTAGTTTCAGTGGGGAGCAGTCTAAGCTCAGCTAATCGTCCATCCAGGAGACAGAATGGGGAATTGGCGATCTGGGCCTGACCACATCAGGTGCAGGTGAACGGAGAAAGGTCAGTGTTTGACCTTGTAACAGGCAAGCAAGGGAGATGTGTTGGGTCTTGTGGGAGAGTCTTCTCTAGCACACATGGGGAGGGGTAATTCTTTGCATAAGCGATTTCCCAGAATATAGCAATTGCAGTTTTGTTTTGAAGGACTCAGGAGATGTTCAGCATGTCAGAGACAATCTGTGGATCTAATCCTTCTGACTTATCTTGCTTGTGTTATCCCCAGATGTCCTGTATTGGTACGAATGGTAAGAGTTCGTTTTTCATTTTTCATAGCCGTGTAGTATTCCACTGAGTCTATATACCATACTGTCCTAATCCACTCCTCTCTCCTTGAGCATTTAGGTTGTTTCCCTAACTTGCCCATAGTAAGTAAGTTTGAAATGAACATAGGAGTGCAGAGATGCCTTCAGATTAATGTTCTTGTATTCTATCCTAGGAGGAGAAAGACAAATACCGGATGGTGTCACACACATGTGTTATATAGAGAAACAAAACAAAGAGCCAGATAAAACAAAACCAGTAACAAACTGTAGAAATGTGACTGTAGAACTGAGGCCACCATTGGGAAGAGGGGAGCAGAGTGATGTGGGAAGGGAACACAATGGACCATGGCAGACATCAGAAGGGGGTGAGCCAGTATCTCTGACTCCTGCACTGTGTGGTCAGCCATGTTACCTCAATTAAATAGAAAAGATTTGGACTTAGTTCCAAGTCTTGACATTCCACTAACTTCCATGAAAACCACAGATTCCTTGTCTCTAAGGTGACCCCAGGGCCGGGGGTGGGAGAGGATGGTTTATTGCACGTCTTTCCTGGCCCAGTGGGGTATGAGTCTCTGGGCATGACCGAGGGGCTGGAAGAAGGAAAATGGCCAGTGAAGGCAGGTGACCGTTCAGTCACAAAGGGAGGGGAGGGGAAGCTATGTCACAGAAGGGGACCAAATGTCAGCAGCTATGTAAGGGCAAGCGGGTGACCTGGAGGGCCAGGGAAGGGGCAGCAGGGATTGGATGCTCTACTGCTTCTCTCACTCACTCCAGCGATAACGCCCAGGTTGGCTACAGAACGGGGTCTGAAGAAGGCCTCATTTGAAGACTTCTCCAAGATCCTGCATCTCCCCTCCACCCCCAGTTAACATTTTTCCTGAGTTGTTCTTGATAAGAACACTTGGGCTGAAGACAGCGACAGTCCACAGTGTGCACTCTGCCTGTTCCTGGCCAGTCATAGCCCATCATGAAGTGGGGTCTTCTGTATGCCCTCATGGGTGCGGCTGGTAAGAGTCAGGGCCTTGTGGCTGCCCAGGGAGACAGGGCGGTGGGGGGAGGGCCGGGCACAGAAACTGCCACCTGCAGGACACGGCAGGCGTTTTAGCAACAGCTAACTTTTGGAGAAACCAAAGGAACCTCTCTCCCCGCTCAGTCACCCCACCAGCGAGCCTACTCTGCAAGACCTGCTGGGAGAAGTGGGGACCCCACGGTGCCTACCAGCTCTCTTGGACCCTGGTGTGTGACTTCCTAGGCTGGCCCTGCCCTTCTCCGGGCGTGGACTTCCTAAGGAGGCACCCAGGGGAGAGACGTGGCTGGGCAGGGACTCTGGAAGCCCCAGGACCCCACACCTCGCGTTTCCATCCCGTTCACCACCAAAGACAGGCAGTATTTAAACATTTCCTCCCACGTTTGGCAAAAGATAACTTAAAAAATAACTTTCTTAACAGAATGCTCCTTTGTATCACTCAATACTGCAGCGTTTCTGGTCAGCTGGAGCCCACATGCCAAACGTCACAGAACCTTAATATGCTCAAGGGACATGTGTTGCTTTCCTAGTGTGTGTAGCTTTCTTGGGTCACAAGCCTGATATCGTCTGTTTATTAAACATATTTAAAATCATTTGAAGACTTTAGTATCAAAAACCTTTTTTAAAAAAACTTTAAAAAAATCTTAGGCTGGAAAAAACTACCATAATCAAGTCTCACCCCTCAACCTTTTTATCGCTCTTTCTACCTAAAATCCCACTGATATTTAGGAATCATTGTGGCCAGAGAT
The DNA here is from genome assembly GCF_000260355.1 of Condylura cristata. NCBI lineage: Eukaryota > Metazoa > Chordata > Mammalia > Eulipotyphla > Talpidae > Condylura > Condylura cristata. The sequence goes on along the minus strand of NW_004567106.1, from coordinate 68,282,556 downwards.
TTAGAAAATGAAAAGCCGAAGTTGGCAGAAGATTTTACCGTCCCTTACATGGCGTATCTGAAGTCCAGCCCAGAGCCGTGTGTGGGGTGTCTCATTCACCCAGAGTGGGTGTTGACAGCTGCTCACTGCCCGGTGCCGTAAGTATCCTGCTCCTCACAACCCCTTAGCGTAGGTATCTCTCTGCTCACACCCCCTTACTGTAAGTATCCTGATACTCTGGGAGCTGGAAAAGGACTATTTGTTTATGTTGTTATTTATTTATTTTTGCGTGGAAGAACTGGGGTATAGACCAGCGGTGTGTGTGTGGTGGGGCTGAGGGGGAAGATTCACTAGAGACAGTGGGGAGCAGAACAGGTGGCTCCATTGAAACCCACTGCTGAGGGTGTAGCGGGGAGACAGGAGAGGTCTGCTGCGCCAGGTGGGTCAGCTCCCTGCCCGGGTATCGAACTCAGACCGAGGCGGTGACAGCGCTGAGACTTGACCCCCCCCAGGCTAACAAAGAGGGCTGGAAAAGGTCTATTTGGACAAAAGCAGGTCTGTCAGGACATCCCAACAATTTTGAGAGGCTTCCTATGGCAATTAGAAACAAAACGAAGAGGTCAGAGTCATTTCTGCCCCCTCTTTCAGGCCTGACCTTTAGTCACCTCTTCCTTGCCTTCCCCCCGGCCCTGTTTCTTCCAAAGGGATAAAATACGACTGGGAGTGTATCAACCCAGCATCATAAATAATAAAGAGCAGATTCGAAATTGCTCGCTGACCATCCCCCACCCAGCATTCAACGCACAAACTCTGGAAAACGACTTGATGCTGATAAAACTGTCCCAGGCCGCTGACGTCAGCGCGCACGTGGGAACCATCGCCATAGCCATGGAGCGCCCCGCCTTTAACGATTCCTGCTTCATCCCAACCTGGACTTGGAATGACTTCAAAAACAGTGAGTGTTGGCTCTGTGGTCTTCGTCCTGAAGAGGTTTGGGAGTCAGGAAATCGTGGGGGGTGGGGAGGGAGGTATGTCTGAAGGGAACAGCTGATGCCAGGCATGCCCTGACCATCCCCTGGTTACTGCCAGGGTCTTACACTACAACTTGAAGGTCAAGAGATAAAATCCAAAGAAACTGACACAGGGCAGTCAACGCCAACCGATGGGCAGGTAGTGATGGTGAAGCTCTAGTATATTCGCGACCAGAATTCACACCTGAATTTAAATAAGATGGAGGCCTGAGGAGTCAGCACTTTGCAGAGGTCTCCTGTGGGACGGTGGCTACTGTCTCAAGGGCAGGCAGGGTAAGTCCCCAAGCAATGAATGGTCATCAAGCAAGTAAGTGGAGAAACAGCCGCAGGTCTCTGGATTGAGAGCAAAAATAAATACTCTGACACCGAGCAAGGGCCCTAAGGAAGATGAATGTCCGCTCCCTGCAATGAATATCCCCAGGGGCTGAGGAATCTTTCCAAACAGGGACTGAAGCCAGAGTCCATGTGACCCAGAAAGGAACCTCAGACTTCATTCGTCTTCTCTTTCCCACAGTCAGCGACCCAGACATCCTGACCTGGATAAACGAATACATCCTGCCGGACCACGAGTGCCATAATAAGCTAAACCGAAAGCTGGAGGCACCCATCATGTGTGTGGGGAGACCGCTGAACATCATGTCTAAAATCAAGGTATTTCCTTTCTCTGGACAGGAAAGTAGTGAGGGGTCGATGGCGTGTGCTGGGGGGAAGCAAATAACTCCAAAGGCCCGAGTGCCTCTCCTCTCTGCCCTCCACCTTTGGGTGTATTATTAGTCCCCTTTGGAGATGGATAATGACTAAGAGCTATCTCTCTGCCCCTTTTTGTTAGTGGAAGACACTCTGGGTAGAACCATTTGTTCTCTCCAGGTTGGGTCAAGCTTGAGACCAACATGTTCAAGCTGTCACCCCGAGTCAAGTGAGCCTGCTCTTTAGCTGCCTCTGCTCTGCCCCCTCCTTGGCTGAGCTTGTTCAAGGAGGACAGAGCAGCACTGACCTCCTCGTCCTCCTTTCTGCAGGAAGTGTCCGCCTCTCCAGCCATCTGCAGCGGGCGAGTGCATGGGATCTTGTCCTGGGTCAAAGGAAGTGTCATCCTGGGCAGTGAAGGATTCTTCACCAAAGTCCCTCCCTATGCAAGATGGATACTGAAGATCATCAGTACCGACTAAGGCACCTCTGTTCCTCCTTCCCAGCATTGCAGTAGCCTCAGGAATCCAAAAGGGAAACGTTCAATTACAAAAATATGGCACTAAGAACTCACCTGTGACTCCTGCTCTCTCTGTCATATAAACTACAGGGCCGATGAGAGCAACATCTCCGTTGTTTGCTCATTCATTCCAGAGTTACCGAGCCATTAGCTATAGGATAGGCCCCACTGTGCTAAGGACACAGAAGTAAGTAAGTGTGACAAAGTCTTGACCATCCGTTTGTCCATTAGGAAACCTTGCATTATTGCTCCAATAGGAAAGACCAATTGTTCCATGAGAGTATAGAAAAAGACATCCGAGGGCAGTCAAGAGATGTCACCATAGAAGCAGTTACATGAGGGGACAATGTGATAAAATGGCACAGTGAACAGGCCAGGTCTGGAGTCTCCCACCTTTGAGGGAGGCGTGTGTGTGCAGAGCCTGAAGGCTGTGGGCTGGGTGGTTCTTGGACACTGGTCTAAGGAGGACAGAGCAGCACTCCTCTACTAGAGCGGCTCCCCTCTACTAGAGCAGAAAAATAAAATGAGATGGATAATGCCTAAGAGCCGAGCTTATCCAGACACCTACGGAAAACCTACCTCAGTTCTGCGCATCAATGCCTTTTAACTCAACAAAAAATTTTCCAGTAATCTTTGACCCACCCGCTGTCTGTCTTCTCCGGCAGCCTCATCCCTACCTCCCTCCTGTGTCCTGCTCTGACTCACTCCCCAATCCTCTTCTCCCTCTTTTCCACTTAATTTTTCTCTTTGTCTTATGCCAGACAGTCTCCTCCTCCTCCTCTAAGACAGGCCACATGTAACTTCTAAAGGCCCCCTTTTTCACTAAAGACTAAAGAATTGTCATTAGCCCTGGGCACTAAGGCACATACCTCAAATTTAAACAATTTCCTTCCATATTTTATTGTGAAAATCTTCAAAGGAGCAATAAAGGTAAAAGAATCGTATGCATACCCGCCTCCTGCATTCTCATGCTAATTATTTGTTACATGGTTGTCTTGCGTGGATGCAGCAATTGGTATTGACGTTATCATTCATTAAGGTGCATAGTTTGTTATCATCTGTTCTTCATGCTGTTCTATGGATTTGGATAAACGCATCGTGTCAGGTACCCCCATGACAGTATTCCATGGGGTAATTTCAGTTCTCTAAAAATGTGTGTGTCCCCAACACCTTTGTTCCCCACTCTGGCAATCACTGATTTTTTTTTTTTAAGATTTATTTATTTGTGCAGAACTGGGGTACAGGCCAGAGGCTCAGGGGCGGTGAGAGGCTTCACCAGAGACAGAGTGGGAAGCAGAACAGGCAGATCGACGAAGTACACTGCTGAGGGGAGCAGCGGGCGGGTCAGGAGAGGTCTGCCACGCCATGTGGTCACCTCCGGGGCAGGCGGGAATCGAACTCATGCGGAAGCGGCTTTAGATTCTCAGTGCTGTGCTTTAACCCGCTGAGCCACCAGGGAGGGCCCAATCACTGATATTTTTAACCATAGCTTGATTTCCAAAGACTGGAATCATGCAATATGCATTTTTTAAGTTGCCTACTACCACTTCGTAATATACATTTAAGTTTCCTCCAAGGCTTTTTGTCACTTGGTAGCTCTTTTTTTTTTTTTTTTAATCATTGAATAATATTCCTCCGCATGGATGCACCATGCTTTGTTTATCCATTCACACATGGATGGACATGTGGGTCGCATAAAGTTTTATGCATAAAGATTTAAATATTATGTGTAAATTTTTCTGTGGACATCAGTTTTCCAACTCATTGGGGTAAATAGCTAGGAATGCATTTTCTGATCACATAGTGAGAGAACGTTTGTCTTTACAAGAAGCCTCTAAACTCCCAAATTGCTGCACTGCTGTGTTTTCCCACCAATAACTGAGGGTTCTCGTTGCTATTCCACATCCTTGTCAGCACTTGGGGTTGGATTTCACCATTCTACTGAGTGTGTAGAGGCATCTCATCATTGCTTTCATTTGTAATTTTAATGACACGCAGAGATTCTTTTCCTGTGCTATCTGCCTCCTGACCTCTCCTCTGTTAGGATGAACTAAATTACGCCCTCCCCAAATTGGTATGTTGAGGCTCTAAGCTCCAGTGTGACTGCATTTCAGATGAGGAAGTCATTAAGAGGAAATGTGGAAATGTGGCCCAAAGGTGGGACATTGACCTGACAGGACTAGTGTCCTATAGAAAGAGACACCCCAGAACTTGCTCTTTCTCTATGTCACTGCAGTGGCAAAGCCGTGTGGGCACACAGCGAGGAGGCTGCTGTCTGCCAGCCGTGGGGCAGGCTCGCACCTGGCATTTGAACTTGCAGAACCCTCAGTGATGGCCTTCGAGCTTCCAGAAGAGAGAGGAAATAAAGGCTGTTGCTAAAGTCTGTTGGCATTTCCTCATGATAGCCGAGCAGGCCCCTGTATTTGGTCAGGTGTCTATTCACATCTTTTCCCACTTGTATTTATTTACTTTGGATGTAAAATGATTTGCTTTTTAATGTTTTCTCTATTTTCATTGAGCTGACATTGGTTCTTAATACGTGTATGACAGAGCCACAGGCTCACACTCCTTCAAGTGTGAGCGCCCAGCACACTGACCACCAGGACCCCATACTGCCCCACCACAGCCCACTGGCCTCTCCCTGTCTTGCGCCCACTCCCACCGGCCCCTCTGGTAGTTGCAATTCACAGATGTCGAGGGTTTGTTTTAGTTTATCTTGTCTGTCCCTTCCTTTATCTTCCACATGAGTGAAATCATCTGGTATCGACTATTATCTTTCTAACCTGTTTCATTTAGCATAACTCTCTCTCTCTCGCTTCATGTTGTCACAAATGACAAGAATTTATTCTCTCTCTCTCTCTCTCTCTCTCTCTCACACACACACACACACACACACACACCTCGCACGTTCTAATTCCACTCATCTGTCCTTGGGCACGTGGGCCTTGTCCACAGCTTGGTATTGTAAAGAGTGCTACAATGAACATGAGTGCAGGTAGCTTTTCGAATTAGTGCTTTAGTATTCCTGAGATTGATACCTAGGAGTGGAAGAGCTGGGTCATAAGCAAATCTATTTCTAATAGTTTGTGAAGCCTCCATGTTGTTTTCTACAGGAGCTGGGCCACCTCCAATCCCAACCACAGTGTTACTTTTTGGCCACATCCTTCCCAGCACTTGTTGTTACGGATCTTTTTCATATGTGACCCACTTTTTAACTCGGTTCTCTACTGTGGTTGAGTGCTATGATTTCCCAGTACATTTTGGGTATAAACCCTTGATGGAGAAGTATGCTACCTGATGTGTGTGCAAACTTTTCCACCCAGCCCATGACATACCTTGATTTTCAGTTCTAAATACTTCATCTCACTACTGCCTGCCTGTGTGCCTATCAGTCCATTTATTCCATAAGCTCCTGAGGGCAGGACATGGTCTTCTACTTTTCCATCCTCAGCATGGAACAGACAGCCTAGCTCAGTCACACATACTATGAATTACTGATCAAATGGTTAAATGAATAGAAGGATGAGTAATGACATGAAAGAAATGGCATTTGGCCGAGGGGGTCATGGTCAACACCAGAGGTCTGGATGGTCAGTGCCACACAAATGAGGGAACAGCATCACATAGGCGGGAGGGGTCAGTGTCTTTCATGGGTTCAGAGACAGACATGGCCACAGAGTTTGACAAAGTGGGGTGTGGAGGAGGTGGCTGTGGGAGATCTCCGAGTGCCAGTGTGCTCAGGTTGGCTGCCTTCTTCCTTCACTTCCAGACCCAATCTTAACTCTCAGGGACCAGGTCACCAGTATCTGTTCTTGTCCCTCCAACTCCTGAAAACCGATTAGTAGACATCATTTCTGGAACTGCAGCCTGTCACTGGAAGAATTCAGGGCCCCTCGCTTCATCTTATATGGACACATGACCTTCTGATCTGGAAGCTCCTCCTTACCTAGGCCTTTTCCCTCCATCCTTTCCTTTTCCAGACACCCTGAGCTGAACCTCATCTTTTGAGAAGACTTTTGACATCATTATGAAGTTTATCTTTTTCTGGATGCTTTTGAATTTGTCTGGTGAGTGCACAATTTTCTCTTTATTTGCCCAAGAGAAATCCCCAGCAAAACATGTAAAATGATAAAGATACCGATGTCCCTCTGGTGGTGCAAGGGGTTAAGTCTGAGCACTATGAAGCTCTTCATAGCCACTGCAGCATGAGTTCGATCCCTTGCCAGGGAGCTGACCCATATGGCACAGCAGACCTCTCCTGTCTTGCTGGATCACATCCAGGGCTGGGGATGGACTCATGCTGCAGTGGCTTTAGCTTCTTATTTATTTATTTTTATGATTTATTTATTTGTGCATATAGAACTGAGGTACAGGCCAGAGGCTCAGGGGTGGCAAGAGGCTTCACCAGAGACAGAGTGGGGAGCAGAACAGGCAGATCGATGAAGTACACTGCTGAGGGGAGCAGTGGGCGGGTCAGGAGAGGTCTGCCGCGCCATGTGGTCACCTCCAGGGCAGGCAGGAATCGAACTCATGTGGAAGTGGCTTTAGCTTCTCAGTGTTGTGCTTTAACCCACTGCACCACCAGGGAGAGCCACGTTTGGTTTGTTCTTTAAGTTACTTATGTGATGTTGCCTTATATCATTCTGCCTTAGAGAGAAAGATCTATGGTTGGATATAGCATTCTAAAAATGGTAAAACTAATAAATCCCCAGGGTGTGATTTAACATATGTCCTCTGAATTGCAGAATGTATTTAAGTAAGCTTATACTTTATGTGAAAAAATATTTATTGATATCTAAAAGGGAGAACACTTTCTCTTTTGAAAGGGGTATATTTCTATTTTTTTCATGTTTTAGAATAAAATAAACTAGTGTAAAAATTCAACTAACATATAAAATTCCTGGAAAAAATTTCCTAGAGGTGGGCTTGGAGATGATTCATCACTTAGGCCTTTTAGTCATACCTATCATGAACTCATGTTAATCAAGCTTAAACAAATATTCAACTCAGTGAGTATACAAAAGGCAGAGGAAACTTGCGAAGCTATTAGTAAATTTCCTTTATTTTTTCTCATAATCCTTAAAAAAAAATCTCAGAAGTTCCTCTCTCTCTTTCAGTTGCTCTGGCCTTTGATCCAGATATTACAAAAGGTGTCTCTACGCCCTACTTGGTCTACTTGAAATCTGATTACTTGCCCTGTGCTGGGGTCCTCATCCACCCCCTTTGGGTGCTCACAGCTGCCCACTGCAACTTACCGTGAGTGATTGGTCCTCCAGGTCTTGTCAGCGTTTGGTTCCTAGGTTGGGCACAGCGCCAACCCCTGCTTGCGGTCACTGCCCAAGTCTATGGCATTAGGGAGGCCTCTGGGCTTGTGAAGAAGTGCAGAGCCGGGTGGGGGGGAGATGGGTCAGGGCCCGCAGCATGGGGAGTATCTCTGTCAGCCCACTCACACAGCTCCAAAACCTTGCAGGAAGCTTTCAGTGATGCTAGGAGTTTCAAACCCATCAAATCCCAAAGAAAAACATGTCCAGGAGGTGGGCTTTGAGAAGATGATTCATCACTCAGGCTTCTTAATCACGGCTATCTATCATGACCTCATGTTAATCAAGCTTAAACAAAATATCCAACTCAATGAGTATACAGCTCTGGTCAGCCTGCCTCGTGAACCGGCCCCAGAAAACAGCACGTGCATGGTCTCTACCTGGGCCTACAGCATCTGCGAAATCAGTGAGTCCAAGCTCAGTCTGCGCTCAGAAATGGACGCGCGTCTCCCCTTTGCTCTCTGGACTCCCGAAGTCCTTCCCGATGAGACTTGATTCGTCCTTCTTACCCCGCTTCCCTCCCCTGCACTCCCTGGAGGGTATCTTTGGGTTTTCCCTGCTCTGTCTCCCCCTTAGCCTTGCTTTTACAGACAGAAGCTCATGGAAGATACTTGTATTCCAGTTCTAGTTTTCTATGTGACAGCAAGGGCCTTTACCTTTGGTACCTCTGGGTTCTCACCTCCTAAATGGGGCACATGTTAAACTGGATGTTGTCAAGCTCTTCCAGGTAACAAAGAAACATAAAACTTTAAAATATGAAGTAAACACAATACATTAAACCTAAATAAGCATATACCACTGTATTAAATCATAAAGAACTTTCAAACACAAGATGGTGACTCACATAAATCAAAGCTTGAGCAAAATATCTCTGAAATAAGAGCGCATGCTGAATGTTCTCTTATTTCTTCAGCAAAGTGAAAAACTGAATTTTCACAAGGGGAAATCTTCTGTATAAAAATCAGAAACTACTGAACCAAATGTTCTACCTAATCTCCTTCTCTGGCACATGTTTCAGAGTCTATGAAAAAAGCTTGGGGAAAATTAAGACAGCTTTCTCTTTTTTAAATTGCATCCCTATCTGCCCATGATCTGATCCCAAAATAGTCATGCGAATTCTATTGTAGATATTAATCAAGACAGTAGGTGCATTAGCAAAAATGAGCCATGTAAAGGCCTTTGAGGAAGATTTACTGATATAACTTTACTCGTGAGTAAATTTACTTGAGTACACCTTATACACACCACGCACTAAATGCCAGAGTCTGGGAGGAGCTTCAGAAAGCAAGCTCTCACCCACGCCCCGTTCCGTTTTTTGTCCACTATTCCTCACTTTATGGGAGCTAGAGCGGTTCTCGCTGACCTTTTCCCTCATTCCCATGCTCAAAGCTTTTTAAACTGCCCGTTGGTAAATGTCTTCAGAACTTCGCCTTCATATACATTTTCTTGGCTACATCACAAGTAGAATTTTTTTAGCTTTTTAAAGAAATGATGGACAAACACATCATCTCTAAGGTGCATGACCGGAAGTTCGACACAGGTGTCCATTATGAAATGATGTCACCAGTGATCAACCTGTGCATCCCCTCACGTGCGGACCTTCCGTGTGGAGGTGGGGTTGAGAACACCTACGAGTTACTCTTAGGAAATTTCAATATGATGAACCAGGCTGTATATGAAATCCTCAGAGCTTATTCATCTTGTACCTGAAAACTTCGTATTGGATGAACATACTTCCCGCCCCTCCCCACAGCCGCCATTTTCTACTTCCTGTCTCTCCCCCATCAACCAACTGTATAGAGTCCACACATGTGAGGCCACGCTGCCCTTGTCGGTCAGCATCTAGAACCTTCCCTCTGTCCCTCTGTCAGCATCTAGAACTTTCCCTCTGTCCCTCTGGTGAGCTTCTAGAACCTTCCCTCTGTCCCTCTGGTGAGCGGTGTGTTTGCTTCATCTGGGCTATTCCACTGAGTCAAAAATGTTTGTCCACCAAAGCCATCTTGTTTTGCTCGGGCTCATGAGGTAACTAAGCCTTTCCCAAAAGAAATGTTGAGCCAGGCAATTGTTGCTGAGCTAGAAAATAAAGCGGAGATTGTCGCATATTTTCTTTTTAAGAATTTACCTGTCTTTCTCAAGGACGCGGCAACAAACACACCCTATTAGAAACAAGGATCTTAAAAATAAAATACGTCTTCCCAAAGAAGACGCCTTAGCAAGAAATCCTCACACACGAACAGGGACTGTATTTTCATTCTCTCATTATGCTGCAGGTAGGGAAGGACTTTGCTCTAACTGACACAGCTCACAGCACTTGGGAGCCTCTGAAATAAAGGAAATATCTTGATTTTTAGGATTTAGTTTTACGGGCTTAAGAAAATTATTTTTTGAGCATTTTTTAACAGATAATTGGTTTCTTGATTTGACAAACCAAAACTAGGCTTTGAACACTCTAAAGTCCTTCAGACTAAAAATAGAAGGAACATGTCTCAGATACAGAGGTGTGACTAAGCTGATCCTGAAATCCTGGAGTTCTAATGCACAGTAAGTGAACACTCACAATACTTTATGACCAAACTTGGTGGAAGACTAGAGCTTAATTATTCCTTCTGATAGTGATGTGATGTGACAGACGTGACCACAATAGCCAGCAACGGTCACGCCCAGTGTATTTGATCAACACGTGGTGACCTTACATTTCCATGACATTGGATGGCAAATACTTTAAAATCAAATAAATTGTACACACAAGGCAGTGATGAATGTTAAATCTGGCACAAATACTAATATGAACAGTCAATAGAGGAATAAACAGAGCAGATAAATCTCCCATCTCGAAGGACACACTTCAGTGCTTAAATTTCCAGAAAACTTTAATTTGCTTCACTTCATTGCAGAGCGGTGTCGTATTTACATATAACTTCTCAGAATTGCATCTCTTGTAGAGGGAAATGGACACTTGTCTCCTGAGAATTTGTACCTCTAATCATTTCCTCTTGTTCTAACTGTTCCTGTCCTTATTTATTTCTTTATTTGTTTATTCATTTATTTATTTATCTATTTATTTATTTTGGTGTTTTCTACCTGTAGGGAAAAAAAAAAAGTGTGTGCATGTGTTGAAAATAGGGGGAAGGAAAAAGAAGTCTTGGTATCTGATGATTCCTTAGGAGCATCTGTGTCTCTTTCTGCTCTAGCCAAGGATCCTACCTCACTGCAACATGTGAACATCTCCGTCATCTCCCCGAATCAGTGCCGTGACGCCTACAAAACCCTCAGCATCAAGGACAATGTGATGTGCGTGGGCATCGTGCCCGGCAGGAGGCAACCCTGCAAGGTGGGTTTCTCTCCACGCCTCAGTCTCCCCGCTCCTCTCCTGTGTCCTGTGTCAGAAAAAAAATAACCCAGTTTCCATCCTCTGGCAGGAAGTCACGGCGGCGCCCGCAGTCTGCAACGGGACGCTTCAGGGCATCCTGGCCATGGCGGATGGGTGTGTTTTGAGAGCAGATGTGGGCATCTACACCAGAGTCCTGAACTACGTGTCCTGGATTGAAAACGTGATCCAAAATAACTGAGCTTTGGCGCAGGGATTCTGGGCTGGGCAGTGCAGCCTGTCCCCAGTGCAGCCTCAGAATTAACTCTAACAGGCTCCTTGGGTGGCACCACAGATGTGTCTCGCTTCTGCTCGACAGTGGGGGGCTTTTCACACTGGTGCTGTGACTCTGCACGAGAACCTTCTTGCTGTTGATGGATGCAAGCCCAGCACCCCTTAGGCAGTGCTCACAGGCGGAGGGCTGCGTCTGGTGACCATTTGACCTCTGCCTTACTGGAAGAGGGGCTACGTGATAGCATGTGGGGCGGCAGCACCCCAAATGCTGCTGTCAGTGACACTTGCCAATGGGTTCAAGGCGTCTCAAGGAGCGGGCTAAAGAGGACCGCGGGAGACAGATGGGGACACACCATTTGCGTTCTCCGGGTCCCCACAGGCTTGATTCGGGTCAGTCATTTTGCAGGATCCTGGGGAAAGACTCGAGCTGTGGAGGGTCCCCGCAGAAGCCCACGGGCCATGATGGGGCCGATGAGCAGGAGCCCAGCCCACGGCTCCCCCACAGGGTTTGCCTTTTCTGGGTGTCGGGTGTCACCAGAAGCGCGTTCCCCCCTCGGTGTCACGCTTGCGTTTTCCTTCTCTTTATGTCTGCAGCTCTGTTAGCACCTGAAAGTCACAACCGACAGCTGCACCAAACAACAAAGACGAGATTTAGTGAGTTGTTTGCCCGTGGCTGTCAGTTACCTGCCTTCCAGCAAATCCGTGCAAAGCCCCACAAGAGACGCTCGGTCCATCTCGCTCACAGGCCCCTGGCCCGGCTGTTGCATTAGCGCTGAGCGTCTGGGTGCTCGCCGGGGCAGCTTTGCTGACCGGAGGCCCTAGGGCCCCTCCCGCCTCAGTCCAGAGCTCCCAGGAGACGTGCCAGGTGCATCCCTGCTCACCTGGACGCCAGCTCCCCACTCACACCACTGCCAGACTGCGATGCCGGCGCCTTCCTAGGCCCGCACAGGGTAGGGGCCGAACGATGCTCTGCGATGGTCAGCTCGCGGAGCTGGCCGCAGGCGCCCTGTAGCCTCGCTGGCGCCACAGCAGACGCAGGCGCATTGCTAGAGCCGCTTGCGTGGAAGGAGAGAGAGGAGGTGATGGACGGGAGGTGGAAGGAAAGGAGAAGAGTCAAAGGCGGGGCCCTGCGAGTGCCTGGGTCTCCCCAGGCTCGCGGATCCCAGAACCGTAGGCAGATGGCGCCCCCTGGTGGAGCAAACGCTGCTTCCCATACAGGCCCGGAGAGAGCGGGCCTGCTCTGAAGTCTCTGGGCTCCCCCATTTGCACCCCAGGCCCCTGCTCCTTTGCTCTGCATAAAGAAGGTCGGATCTAGGAGCAGAGGGCCCCGGGCCAGTAGTCCCCACCCTGCCCCCCCGCAGAGTCGCCTGCCTCCAGCACCCCTGAGTCCTGGCAGTTGCCTGCCTTGAAGCCTTGTACTGCGCATCCCTCCAGGCTACCTTAGTAAAAAATAATTTACTATAGAAAGATCCATTTGGGGTTAGGGTGTGAGGAGGTTAGTGGGGGTGAGTGCTGAGGCTGGGAGCTCAGAGACAGCGTGGTCCTTCTTTGTCCTAGGGGCGTGAGATGTCCTTCTCCCCTCCCCCCGCGCTCCTAGCATCTCTCCACGTTTCTCCCCAGGTCCCTGTGGGCTTTGGTGCGGTCATTAAAGTGCATCCGAGTCTCCTCCTGGTTGGAGGTCGAAACCCGAGGGAGCCTGCCCTTGAGCCGGCATGTGGAGCTGAAGCTTCCCCCCTGGACTGTGTTAATGCTGGACGCAGCCCTTGGAGCGGGTACAGGTGCCCAGGCCCTTTACAGGCACAGAGAGGAAGGTCCTGGGAGATTCCGTCTTTTCCCAAGTTCACGAGTGCAGAGCTCAGGGCTGTGGCTAAGCCCGCAGGAGACCATGGGGTGGGGGTGGGGTGCTGCACCCCCATGCAGGGGGCTCCCTGAGGGGCAGTGGGAGGGCAGCAGGCGGCTGCTCCTAGTGACCAGCCCAGGAGGCGGGGCTGGCTGGGGGAGCAGCTTTGGGGCTGTGGGCAGAGGAGGAGGGGCTGGCTGTGGCTGGCAGCCAGGGGGTTTTTATCCATGTGCCCAAGGAGGGCATGTCACTGTGTCTCTGCTGCAGGTGCAGAACAGGGTCCTGCTCTGGGTCACGTTGGCCATGAGCAGCTTCAGTTCGGTGGTGCTGACACGCATGACCCTGTAGTCTGCCCCAGGGCGGGTGACAGGCTGCTCCTCCTTAGGATTCCGGAGGGAGGCCAGCAGCTCCAGTTGCCCCTGAAGGTCCTGCTGGTACCAGCTCATCCAGGGGTACTGCATGTCCTTCAGGGTGCAGTTCAGGGTCTTGGCCTGTCTGCGCTGCACCAAGACCCACCTGGGCGTTTGCTCCACCAAGTTCCCAGCGGCGCCTGAAACACAAAGTTTGCAGAGTAAAGGCCACAGAGAAGACCCCCGTCTCCACGCAGCAGCTCTCTCTCCCTCCCTCACCTCTCAGCTTTCTCTGCCTGGCTCTGACCTGTCCTCATGGCCGCCAGGAGCATGCAGCCCCACAGCACAGGAAACATGGCCATTTCCCCCCCAAGGGCCCCACGGCAGGACAGAGCAGCAGAGCTGTGGAAGTGGCCTGCAGGCAGAAGAGCAGGGCCCCGCCTGTCACTGGACAGTGGGTGGCCCACCCTCTCTGGGCCCGGCACTCAAAAGGGCGTGGCTTGCTAGAAAGCTCAGCGATTTATCTCATCTTCTCACTGAGTCTCCAAGCACTTTCCTGTTTCCTGTGGGTTTGTTGGTGAAATGAGCACAGCTGTCCCCCAGCAACCCCAGCAAGCTTTGCGTCTCCTGTCCCCTTCCTGGTGCTGTGGGGCAGCGGGTGCAGATGCCAACACCCGTCTCCATTCCCCACGTTGGCTGCGGACACACTAAATGTAAGAAGCACAATTTTCCCAGCAGGAAACTAGGGAAGAGACTCCCCCACCCCTACTTTCTCAGAGCGCTTACTTTAGTAATACGGTCAGTTCCTTTGTCTTCGGAAGGTGCGTCAGTCCTAACAACCTTAAATAACCTGTGTCATGGCAAAGACCTGGGATTCTTTGGCAATGGCCTGCAACATCTCTTTGATAGTGTCATCCAGGACGAGCCCGCCTCCCGGCTTCTATGGGAGAGGAGGAGCCTCACCTGGGAATTTAACTCAGAGCAACTGCCCAAGTTGCAAGTGATTTCTTGTCACAAAGATGTCACAGGCTTCACTTTTTCCTGTGGGTAGAGAGGATTAGGATACACTGTGTGTGACAAACGTCTCTCAGGTCCTCTCCCTGGAGAGCCTGCCTTTGTTATCCTGAGGACGGTGTGTAGTTGCTGCCGGTCCAAGCTCGAGCACTCTGCTGTCTCTGAACAGAAGGCTGCAAGGTGCATTGTTCTGACTCAGCGCGTGCTCAATAGTAAAACTGTTCTTTCTCTGCATCCCTTGACAAAAGCTTTTCCAAGTTGGGAAGAGATGGGTAGGGGAGATTTTATTTTCTCTTGTAATTTAACTTGTAATTTATTTGTGCTGTTGGTTCACAACACTGTGTATGATTTAGGGGTACAGGTTCACAGCCCTTCAGATGTGTGATACCACCCCACCCCACACCAAGGCACCCTTATTCTCTAGCACAGCCCCTTAGGCCTCCTCCCTTTGCTCCTGACCCCCCACTTTTGCCTTCCTGTAGCCCCAATTCCTTTAATAATATTTTCCCAGCAGCTCATGGGGCTGTTACTACCGAACAGGCTGGCTGGACTCATTTTCTTCCCCTGCAAGGTGGAGCTAATCATGAATGCTACTGATGGAATAAATGGATTAATACATGAGAAAGCCTTAGACTAGAGCTTGGCACAGACTGAACACTCAGCAAGAGCTGACTTCTTCAAGGGTGAAGGTCAAGTTCAGTTAAAATGGCATAGCATTAACTGTAGTTTTTAGTCTTTCTTTAATTGCTTAACACCTAGTACTCACCTGAGGTCAAGTTCTCAAACAACCTTTTCAGAATGTTGAGGAAACATTCGCTCACAACAACACATGGGTTCGCGCCACTCCATCCACCCCACATCCCGCCACCCACCTTCCGCCACCAACCACGCTCCCTCTGCCCGCCCCTCCCCCCCATATGGCATCTGTCATCAGAGTATGGGTTGGTTTGTGTTTTCACCCCAAGTACATGAGATCATACAGCATTAGTCTTTCTCCTCTGGTTTCTGTCACTGGACATCATCCACCCAGAGTCTAACACTGGTAAGAGGCCTGCTTTTCCCGCAAATTTCGGGAAGCAGTGGTCTGGGAAACCGGTCAGCCTCTTCCTTCCAGATGGCCGCCCGGCTCCTCACCTTCTCAGCTGTGCCTGGGGTTGGGGGCTAGAGACGCCTCCTTCTGCTCTTATTCACCCAGGTGCTAAGGTCCACTGGGCAGCTGCTGACCACCTCAGCTGGCCCCGCAGTTTCATGACTCAGTGGTTACAGAGAATCTGCAGGCGCCCTGGGAGCTGCCCATGTGGAGAGGCGCGTTCCCGGCTCGGTGCTGGGAGGCCCTGTGGACACCCGCCTCACTCATCTTCAGACTGTCCACTGCTAATGGAGGAGGACACTTGAGTCACTGGGGTGACTTCCGGCTCTGGGCCAGCTGAGTCAGTCGCTGTGCAGAAAAGAACTCGGGGGGCCGATGGCTCTGGGCCTCCCTCTGGGAAGCAGTGCGCAGTGGGGAGCTGGGGACCAGTAGGTACTCCCGCCAGCTCACCCCGCACTGCTTCCATTTCCTCATCTAAAACTAATGTTTTTAGTGGATGGAGGTTTTTGACAGTGAGGTGAGTGTAAATCTCCTCTTTACCCCAGGCTCCAGTGGCCCCCAACCCTGGCACTGCACAGCCTGGCAAGTGGGCAGTTGGGCTGAGCCTGGGGGGGTGGGGTTGGGCTGAGCCTCAGGGGACAAAAGGTGACCTCCCCTCCCCGGAGGCAGCTGGGGTTGGCAGCAAGCAGGAAGCATTCAAAGGCAGACACAGCTTCATTCCTGGGGTCCCCTCCTCCCTTCCCCTTTCCTCCCTACCTCCCCCCCCCAACCAAAGCTCCCAATCTGTACATCTGGAAAGTTGATTCACCTCTACCCAGCCCTTCCGGGGCTTAGCAGCAAAGATGCCTCCAGGAGATAGAAATCACAGCCACCCCCCTCCATGGGTTAGCAGGCAGCACTCAAGCTGGCC